>NW_027187348.1:15664629-15742984 GCF_028583685.1 Petaurus breviceps papuanus | reverse complement strand
ATGTTATAAAGAAGAATTAGAACCAAAGGGGGAAAATCACGAGAAAGAGGAAACAAAAAAAGAGAGAGAAAATAGCATGCTTCCATTTGCATTCAGACTCCATAATATTTTTCCTCTGGATGTCTATAGCATTTCCATAATGCCTTTTAGAATTGTTTTAGAACCTTGTATCACTGAGAAGAGTTAAGTCTATTAAAGTCAGTCATCGAACAATGTGGCTGTTACTGTGTACAATGTTCTGGTTCTGCTCACATCACTCAGCATCAGTTAATGTAAGTATTTCCAGGTTTTTCTGAAATCCTGCTCATCATTTCTTATCGAACAATAGTATTCCATTACATTCATATACCACAGCTTGTTAGGCCATTTCCCAATTGATGGACATCTCCTCAATTTCCAGTTCTTGGCCACCACAAAAAGAGCTTTTTGTGCATGTGCTGCACTATCTTTCTTGAGTTCAACACATTCAGATCTTTCTCTTGTCCCACTTATTGCTGGAGTAACAATGGATCACTTTCTCATCTATTTATTTGTTTGTTTATTCATTTGCTTGGGTTTTTTTTTTAATTGTTTAATTACCAAACATTTATTTTCTCTGTCTTCCACATTTCCCCCTCCATTTGGTGGGGGGGAGGGGACCCTTGTAACAAACAAAATCAGCAGCAGCCTTCAGGTGACTGGGAACTTAATCCTCCCCTCTGAGGAGAAAAATATGTCCTCAAGCCCGTCTGCCAACTCTCAAGCTCCATTGTGCCCCTACTGCTAACTCTGGTGGCCCTCATAACTCTGTCTAGCCTAGGTGATTTATTTGAAAAGACAAATGAACCAGTTTGTGTCAAAATGTTGTATGTGTCTGAATTCCAGGGTCGTGAATGGCTGGCTAGTTATTCTCATCCTCTCTGTGAGTTCATGAGCAAGCACTGAAAATGCTTGCAATGTTCCAATTGAATTGTTTTTTTGGGGGGGCTTATATAAAAAATGTTGTTTATTCTTTTGCCCTTCCTTGTTCCACATTATTCAATGAATGTACTTCTCATTATTCACAGTTTATCCCCTATATTTATTTTATCTAGATGTAATGTAATGCCAAGGAAAGACAACTTCCCAGGTTCAAAATACCAGCATAGGTGCTCTCCATTTTATTCAGTGACCAATTAAGAACAGAGAAGATCAAAACATGACATCATTCAAAATACAGCATTTACTAAATGTGATTAAATAATCTCCAAGGACTACCCCACCCCAGGACCTTCCAATCATTCAATCAATTACAAAGTCTCTGTTCTAAATACTTCTCCACCCCTAGGCTATACCTTAATTTAATCCACCACAAAGTCCCTCTTCTCAAATGGAGATTAGTTTCCAAACATAAGGTCAAAAGTTCCCCACCCCTGGATCACAATTGAATCTACCCCAGAGTTACATCAAGTTTAAACACAGCACTTAATACCCAAATGGAGGTCTTTTCTTCATCTTGACACGAGGCAAGTTCTCAGCAATCTTAGTTCCTGGGGAGACAAGGCTTAGCAAGGCCATAAGATACATTGCCAGTCCCTTCATGAATTCATCCTCTGTCTGTAGAACAGTCCTAGAACCCCCGAACACATTAGCAAAACCCTCTCCCAGGATTTCTGTAAACATACAACAAGAAAATCCTTCTTCAGGGCTTCTGAACCAACAGAAAGGTTCCCAGACCCTTGCAACAACAGCACTGTCCTTCACCAGTGGACAGTATTCATTCTGTCTGCAGGACAGTCTCCAGACCCCTGCATCAACAGCACTGTCCTTCACCAGTGGACAGTATTCACTCTCTGTCTGCAGGACAGTCTCAGGGCTTCTTAACCAAAAGCCAGGTTCCAGGACTTCTTCAACAACAGGACTGTCTTTCACCAGTGGACAAATCTGGCAAAACAACATCAAAACAGACAGACAAAGTACCAGCAAAACAGCCATGTCTCCTCAGTCCTTGGCAGCTCAGGGGGCAGGTCTCAAAAGTCCAGGGCAATTCAAAGCGGCCACCAGCAATTCTCTTAGTCTCTCTCTCTCTCTCCATGAGGTGCTGCTTCCAAAAAGATCTTCCGCCTCTCTCTTATCTCTCCAAATCTACGTCACCAGCTCCTCCCAGTTCAGGACTTTCTTTTCACATCAACAAGTCCATCCCACAGGTGGGATTAACAAGCTCTGGGTTTTAACACAATCAATTTGAAAACCAAGCCAATACAGGGGAATCTTTAATTGACATTACTATCACACTAGATGACCATCAAATGTACTGATTGCACACATCCAAAGCAAAAATACCAACCCCAAATGTCAGTCTAAAGATGAAGCTGACATTTGAATTCAGATCCCTAACTAGTGTTTTTTTAATACAAAAGAAAAAAACATGATAGAAAAAGATTGAATGTTTATACATTCAATATAAATATCTTTATACACATATACACATAAACCACACACATGTATATATACACACAAACACATATACAAACACATATATATATGTATGCATATGAATATATACATTTAGAGAGAGACAGAGAGATTTGCAAAAATAATTTGACAGAACTAGTAAGGAATGGGATCAAGGGCAAAAGTAGAGGTTGGATTTGATAAGAAGGAAGGCCTCCTTTTTATTAGAGATAAGACTAAAGGAGCATAGTCAGACATATCAATGGGTTTTGAGATACTCACTGGAGAGAGAGGAAAAAAAAGAGCACAAGTAAATGGCTTCTCTAACATGGGGAATTTCCTCTGCTAAAGGGGAATAATGGTGGTTAGGAGGCTGAATAAGTGAAGAAAATGTTTGAAATCGCTATACTGGGGAATGCAATACAACCAACCAGGGAAGAATGGAAGTTTTGCTTTGCTGCAGCGAGGATCCTATTACAATTTAATAATAATTAGCTGAATCTGTAGAATTATGTGGTGTGCTACAGATATATTCAATTGCATAACATTTTTTCTTGGTAAACACATCTCTTTACACACCTTAAACTAAAACCTCTCTGTGGGTGTCTTTCAAAACATTTTGTTAAGGCCTAACCTTTAATCCCATATTTTCCCATTTCTAACTATCTACTGGAAAATTCCAATTGGCTATCTTGCTGGCACAACACATTTACCATATTCAAAACTGAACTTGTCATATATTACCACTAAAACTGCCTTTCTTCAATAGTTCTATTTTTTTTTCTATACAAATATCTTCCCAATGATTCCAGTATAAAACCTTGAAACTATATTTAATGGTTTTTTTTGTAGTTGTTCCACACCTCCTCCATTAATATCCAATCCATTGCCATAATCTATTAGTTCTATAGTCATTACCTCCATTTCTTCTCTCCTTGCTCTTTTCCATCCCTTTGCAATCTGATTTCTTACCTGACTACCCAATTGAAACTACTTTCTCTGTTGTTATTATATAGTCGCCAAATCTGATCTCATGGTTTGTTTGTTTGTTTTTTATCTTCTTGATTTCTTTCCTGCCTTTTATACTGTTGACCACCCTATCTTCTGTGGATTTTGTATTTCACCCACTTCTCTGACTTCTCATTCCCAGTCAGAAGATTGCAGACAAAGTTT
The DNA here is from genome assembly GCF_028583685.1 of Petaurus breviceps papuanus. Taxonomy (NCBI): domain Eukaryota; kingdom Metazoa; phylum Chordata; class Mammalia; order Diprotodontia; family Petauridae; genus Petaurus; species Petaurus breviceps. Next base: position 15,739,399 of record NW_027187348.1, on the reverse strand, counting down.
GGGGAACAGTTACAAGTGAAGCCAGTTCTCCTGGCTTTCATGGGCATGCTTAATGATCTTGCCTCAAGATGTTTTCTCTAAAATCTTTCTGATTCAGAGATCTTTTACCATGTTACTTGCTTTCTGAAAAACCATCAGTGGTTTCCTATTATTTATCATATTAACTACAGATATCTCAGCCAGTTATTTAGGCCTTCTACAATCTGACTCCAGCTTAGTCTTCCAGCCTTTCCTAATACCACAGCTTTATACACACTGCATTTTCTATCCAAAATAGAATAGTAGATATTCTCCAGACATTTCATGCTCTCAAATGATTTTATTCATTTATACAGGAAATTTTGCCTGAAATAAATTCTCTCCATATTATCTACCTTTTTCTTCTATTAAAGATTTTCTAAGGTAGTATTAATTAACTTGGGGTCCCTGAACATTTTTTAAAAATTCTTTCATAACTGTAATTCAAAGTATCATTTGACTTGGTAATCCTATGTATTTTATTTTATATATTTAACAATGTTATTCTAAGAAGGATTTCATAGGCTTCACCAGACTGCCAAAGGGGTATAAAACAATGCAAAAGGTAAGAACCTAAAATCTAAGCTGTCATCTTCTTACCTGCCATCTCCATGATACAATTTCTTCCCCCTCAAATTTTCTTAGGACACTTTGGATCTCTTCTTTATCTTTATTTCATTCTACCATATGCATATAGACATAGACACATACTTACATATAGTATGTGTGTGTGTGTGTATTTCTGTGTATGGAAAATCACTCCTCCTCTCCAAGGCCAAATAATCCAATGTAGTATTTCTTTGTGTCCCACCAGGAATACAAAGTCTAACACAGCACTTTACACATAATAACTGCTAAACAAATTTTAGTAAAACTGGAAATTCCTTAGCCATTAACTATCTTCCTATGTTACTTTATACTGGGGTTTGTACTTCAAAATACTTCTATATTCACACAGGATCTTTTGTTTTTCCCCCAAATGCTTCTGATGAGAGTTCTGTATCTAGTAGCAATAACTAGATAGAGCAAAACAAAATTTAAAACATTTGGGCAGATCTATATAACATGTTGAAAAAGGACTAACATAATGGCGTGTTTAAATATGCCACTATGCAAATGTGACTAGCTTTAAAAACTTCAATGACTCATATCTATTGATTATAATGATGTAATGTGACTATAATTTTAATGCACTTTTAGGATGTTCCCTTTTACTGGCAGGCTATACAGCAGAAATCCCTTATTAACATAAACTTAGGTCCAGATTGGTAATTAATGTCTATAATGATGACTCAGAGGCAGAACAAAATCCTGAAGTACCTTCACAATGACCAAGAAACATTAAATTATGTTCAGTGTAATTTAATATTAAACAGCATAAGTTTAGTTTTGTTACACCAAATTCACATTCTTTAAAAAATGGGTGATGTGCAAGTAGTATATATGACTTTCTATTAAGCAGAACATTGTGTCTCCTTACCATGAAAGTAATAGAGGGCTTACAGTACTTAGCTCTCTCTGATTGGTTTTAGTGGGAAATAATAGCTGAGAAATCTCTTTGGTGGCATCAAGCACAGAAGGGCACTGGAAATTGATGTTAGAAGGCTGGAGCCTGGGTCTTTGTGAATAGTGCAATTATGAGCAAGTTTCTTTACCATGTGGAACCTCAGTTATCTGATCTATGTAATGGGGCATTGATAATTATACTATCAACCTCCCAGGGTTTATGTGATAGAAAGTACTTCAATAAGTGTAAAGCACTGTGCAAACATGAAATATTTGGTCCACAAAAGTGGTAGAACTTCTGGAACCAAGATGGTGGAGTAAAGGCAGGGACTTGTTTGAGCTCTCCCCCAAAACCCTCCAAATACCTTGAAATAATGACTTTAAACAAATTCTAGAGTGGAATAACCCACAATAAGACAGAAGGAAACAATTTTCCAGCCAAAGACAACCTGTAGAGTTGGCAGAAAGGGTCGGTTGCACCAAGGTGAGAGGACCAGAGTCCAGTGCATGCCACACCAGTGCAGACCAGGCATCAGCAAACTAAGAACAGGTCTCAGGGTGACTGAATCAGTGGCAGCAATGGCAGTTTCCAGACCTATCAGCCCACAGATGCCAAACATAACTTGGAAGGTCATCAGGAAAGGTCTGTCCCACCTGGGTGAGAGTGAAGCATACTCTAGAACAGGACATGCCAGCACAGTCCTGACCCCAACGAACCTGGAGCTGGCCTTGGGAGCCACTGAATCAAAAGCAGAAGCAGATGCTTCAGGAGCTCTCAGCCTACAGAGGGTAAGGGGGCCAAACAACTAATCAGAAGGAGATTACAGGGATCTCTGATACCACTGGGGCAGACCTCTGTTGTGTTGCCTATACTTGGGTCTGGGCCCTCTCCTGGTGACAGTCTTAGGGCAAGGACTAGAGCTTATAGCCACAGTAGGGTGGAAGCCCTCCTCACAGTTCCAGGGCAAAAAAGAGTGCTTGTGGTCACTCACAGACCTGAAAACTTACAGGTCTCTAGAAGTATCTCTGAAAATAGCTGCACAAAACCCCTAAAGCTTGGGATAGTGCACCCTTCACCTTGGAAGCAGCGCCCAATTTAACAAGGAGTTAAAATTCAAGTAGTAGGCTGGGAAAATGAGCAAACAACAGAAAAAAAAATCCTGACCATAGAAAGTTAGTGGTGACAAGGAAGATCAAAACATACAGTCAGAAGAAGATAACAAAATCAAAGCTCCTACATCCAAAGTTTCCAATAAAAAAATATGAATTGGTCTCAGGCAATGAAAGAACTCAAAAAGAATTTTAAAAATCAAGTAAGAGAGGTAGAGAAAAAATTGGGAAGAGAAATCAGAGTGACACAAGAAAATCATGAATAAAGTCAACACCTTGATAAAAGAGACTGCATAAAAAATACTGAAGAAAATAAGAAATTAAAAAAATAGACTAGACCAAATGATACAAAAGATACAAAAAAAAATCAATAAGGAGAAGAATACTGAAAAAGCAGAAATGGACAAATGGAAAAAGAGGCACAAAAATTCACTGAAGAAAATAATCCCTTAAAAATTAGAATTGAGCAAATAAGAGCAACTGACTTTATGAGAAATAAGGGAACAATAAAACAAAACCAAAAGAATAAAAAAATTTACAAGATAATGTGAAATATATCATTGGGAAATATCACAGCCCTCTACCACTGACCTGAAAAATATATTCAGAAGAGAACATTTAAAAATTATTGGACTACTGAAAGCCATGATCAAAAAAATGAGGCTAAACATCACCTTTCAAGAAATTCTCAAAGAGAACTACTATGATATTTGAGAACGAGAGGGTAAAATAGAAATTGAAAGAAATACTGTTTCACCTCCTGAAAGAGATCCCAAAATGAAAACTGCTAGGAATATTATAGCCAAATTCCAGAGCTCCAAATCAAGGAGAAAGCATTGCAAGCAGAAAGAAATTGTGGACAGGTGTAATGGGAATATAAATTTTAAAGATCTTCCCTGCCCCTAGGCTAAAGTGCACCTGGAGCCTGGGGTGGGAGGCTTGTTTTTCAGTAGATACTTTTTGATTGGCCAGTGGGTCCAAAAGGTTGTTACATTCTCTGAGCCAGGAGAAGGCTATATAAGCCCTGATGTGAGGCTCTTTTTGGGGGCTCACTTTGAGAAGTGTTCTGTGATTTGATATGGATTCTGGGAAGCTGTTGTCCAGAGCCCCCAGGCTTTGAAAAAATCCAGATGTTGAAACCCAGATGTTGATTTGGTATGGATGTAATGGCTGGACAGTTTGGAAAGCTGTCTACTTGATCTGTTTCTGTCTTGATAATTCTGCCTGTATACTTTGAAGTTTGGGGTGCTGACCTTTTTCCCCTGAACAAGGTAAATGATATATGTCTGACTGATTAAAGTAAGCTTGTTAACCCATTTTGAGTTGCTTTCCTTTATCAAAGCAGATCCAAGAACCTGTGCTGGCAGCCACCCTGTAAACGCTGGGGTGCTTGCTGCTACAACAGGATAACACAAGATTTAGCAGCTTCTACTCTAAAGGACTGGAGGGGTTGGCATATCATATTCCACAGGTCAAAAGAGCTAGGATTACAATTAAGAATCACTTACCCAGAAAAACTGAGTATAATTTTTCAGGGGAGGAAATGGAAATTCAATAAAATAGAAGACTTTTAAATATTCTTGATGAAAAGACAAGAGCTGAATAGAAAATCTGACTTTTAAAAACAAGACTTAAGAGAAACATAAAAAGTAAAAAGGAAAGGGAAATCATAAGGGACTTAATAAGGTTAAACCACATTCCTATATGAGAAGATGATGTTTCTAACTTCTAGCAACTTTCTCATTATTAGGGCAGACAGAAGGAGTATATATAGATAGAGGGCACAGGTCTAAGTTGAATATGAAGGGATGATATATAAAAAAATAAAATGAAGTGGTGTGGGAGGGGAGAGGTAGAATGGGATAAATTATCTCACACAAAAAAGACAAGAAAAAGCTTTTAGAGTGGATGGGAAGAGGTGGTAGGTAAGGGAGAGTGAGTGAACTTTACTCTTATCAAAACTGGCTCAAAGGGAACATAACATACACACTCAATTGAGTGTAGAAATCTAGCATACCCTATAGGAAAGTAAGAGGGGAAAGAGATTAGAGAAGTAAGGGGTCATAGAAGGGAAGACAGAGAGGGTGAAGGGGTAGTCAAAAGCAAGACACTTTTTTTGATGTGGGACAGGGTGAGAGGAGAGAGAAAATAGAATAAATGGGGTTGGGGATAGGATGGAAGGAAATACAGTTAGCAATAGTAACTATGAGAAAAATTTTGAAGTACGTTCTCTGATAAAGGCCTCATTTCTCAAACATGAAAAACTGAATCAAATTTATAAAAATAAGAGCCATTCCACAATTGACAAATGATCAATAGATATGAAGTTTTCAGATGAAGTAACCAAAGCTATCTATAGCCAATGTTCTAACTCACTATTGATTGGAAAAATGCAAATTAAAATGATTCTGAGGTACTATCTCACATGTATTAGATTGGCTAATAAGGCAGAAAAAGATAAATGATTGATGGTGGAGGGGATGTGGGAAATATGAGACAGTAATGCACTCTTGGTAGAGTTGTGAACTGATTCAACCATTCTATAGAGCAATCTGTAATTATGCCTAAAGGGCTATAAAACCATACATTCCCTTTGACCTAGCAATACCACTACTAGGGGTGATAATTTAAAAAAAAAAACATATTGAACTATGTAAAAAGCATGATTTAAAAAAAAAAGAGTCTAGACATCATTTTTCAAAAAATTTTCAAGGAAAATTGCACAGATATTCTAGAGTCAAAAGGTAAAATAGAATTTGAAAGAATCTACCAATTACCTTCTGAAAAAATATTCCAAAATGAAAACTCCTAGTAATGTTATATTCCAACTCCAGAGCTGAGAAAAAAAGAGGCAAAAAAAACAAAAAGGAAAAGAATGTATATGTACAAAAATATGTATAGCAGCTCTTTAGTGGTGGCAAGGAATTGAAAATTAAAGGGATAATCATCAACTGGAGAATTGCTGAACAAATTGTGGTATGTGATTGTGTTAGTCTATTTTTTCTTAAGGTGTTAGTTTCCTCAATCAGGCTATTGACTCTCAATTCATAATTTTCTTGCATCTATATAATTTCTCTTCCCAATTTTTCCTTCACTTTTCTTATTTGCTTCTTAAGGTCCTCTATGGCCTGTAACCAGCTCGTATTTTTCTTTGAAGCTTTTGGTGCAGGTGTTCCGACTTCACTGTCTTTCTCCTGTTCCATGCTTTGATCCTTTTTGTAGCCAAAATAGGAGTGCAAATTTGAGTTACTCTGTTTATTTTGCTTCCTTTGCCTGCTCATGTTGTCACTCAATCACTTGACCCTTGGGTTTTTTGCCAAAGTAGGACTCTGCCACCAGACAGGGGAGCTTCATCCTAAACTCTGGAGTTTTCTCAGCTGCCGAAGGTATTAATTGGGTGCCCTCTCTGAAGCCTCCACATGCTCTGGCAAGCTGGTCCCACACCCCAGGACCTCCATCTTAGACTGCAATCCAGATCCAAGCAGGTTAAAGCAAGAGAGATTACCCCTCAGACTGGTCACTTGGTCCCCCTACACTCTGCAGGCCAGGAGCTGAAGCTGCCATGTGGGGGCAGCTGCAGGGCTGTGGCTCCTCAGCAGCTTCTCGCCCCGGGGGAAGAGGCCGATGCACTACCAACTACTGGATCCCAAAGCACACACTGCACTGACCTATCACTTTGTCCTTACCATCTATGTGTTGATAATTCTGGAAACCACTACAGCTGCTGGTGATCTGAAGTCCCTCCAGCCGGTAGTTGGTCAGGCCTGCCCTGGGGCTAAAACCTTGGGCTTGAGTGGAGCTGGGCTCGGCTCCCAGAGTGCTGTGCTGGCCGATTCCTGCCAACCTGCCAGGCTGTCCTCAGTCGGAGGTTAGCTTCTCTGCATCATTTTGTGGGTTCTGTAGCTCCAAAGTTTTTTCAGAGTCCCCTTTTACATGAATTGGGGGAGGTTGAAGATGGAGGCCTGCAGAAGTCCTGTTTCTACTCCGCCATCTTGACTCTGCCAGTGGTATGTGATTGTGATGGAATAGCACTATGCTATGAGAAATAATGAACAGGAGTACTCTCAGAAAACCATGGAAAGACTTACATGAACTGAGGCAAAGTGAAATGTCTCGTGTACAAGTAATAGCAACATTGTAAGATGTAAGAATTACTTAGCTATTCTCAGCAATACAACTGATCAAGGATAACCCTGAAGGACTTATGATGAAAAATGCTGTTTATTCCCAGATAAAGAACTGATGGTGTCTGAATACAAATTGAAGCATACATTTTTACTTTATTTTTCTTGACAGTTTTTTTTAGGGGTCTGGTCTTTCTTTCATAATATGACTATTATGGAAATGTTTTGCATGGCTACACATATATAACCTATGCTTAATTGCTTGCCTTCTAAATTGGGGTGGGGAATGTAAGGAGGAAAGAAGAAAATTTGGAACCAAAAGCTTTAAAAACATATTAAAAATTGTTTTGCATGTAACTGATGAAAAATTAAATACTAAATAAATAAAAATTCATAAGTAACAACCATAGGAAAAAAAAGTAGTAAAACCACTTTTAGACTATTAAAGTCATGAATCTATAGCAATGATTATTGACACTTAATTTCTATTCATAGTACTTTAGAAGTAAGAGTAAAGTAAGATATTGGAGATGCTTCACAGTGAAAATAACCAGAGCATTATTTATTTATCCAGGGATTTTATTTTTCATTACACAAACAAGATTCTAAGCCTATTTAGTAAGTTTTCTAGTTTTGTTATTTGACATATTTCTCTTCATCTAGTAAGCTAAAATCACTATAATTCAAAATACAGAAACTGTCAAATTCTTTGAATTTTAGCCATATACCACAAGGCTTCTGGGCTTCTTCTTGTCATAGCATGAATTGGTTACATTGAAGACATTCTTTCTATATTGTCACAATGCTGACATGCTAATGGCAAGTCAATATATCATACTAGGGGAACATTAAGAAAGTCTAAATTGTAAAACATGGCAAGCACAAATTTTTATTTTATTTGACTAAATTTTCTTTAGTATCCATAGTCACAAAAAGGAGGAAATATCTTTCATTAACATTCCTTGCCAGAACATAATCGAACTATTGCAAGATTGCTATAAATCCTAGAACATGAAGATTGTCCATCGCTTGTCACTTATTTAATTTATGTAAACAAGAATGGTGGCATTCCAGAAACCACAAAAGTGGTCAAATTTGTTTTTCCAATGTTTAAGACCATGTAAAAATGCATATACACACATACATACATACATAGAGATATAGAGCGTGGTATCCTAGTATAGTGGACGGAAGGAACAGAGGACTTAGAATCCAAAAACCTAGACTGATGTTTCAGCTCCCCCATTTACTCCTAGGTGACCCAGGGGAAGATATTTATAAGCTCTGATATGCAGAATAGAAAAAAAACAACAACATTTGTACTCCTTATGTAATGGGGTTATTGATAGGAAAATGCTTTAAGTATTATATAAACATGTTATTGTTATCAGATGTAATGTTTGAAAGTCCTTTGCATATTGTAAACTATAATATGAATAGGTTATTATTATTGTAGATGTTATTATTCAAAGTTAGGTGGTATTGCAGAGGAAACAAGAATTGGTACCATAGTGAAAAGAACCAGTCAGACAAGCTAAACATTGTAGACCAAATGGGGATCATTGCTGGTAGAGACTAGGAATTGAATGACTGAAAGGCAGAACCTCAATTATTCCAGAGTCCTTGCTAGCATAATACTGACTGTAATTCCATGACAGTGATTTTAAAGATGTGTCAAGACATAATACTAATGCTGGTAGTTGGTGGTAGAAACCATATTTCGTGTATAGTAGAGGATGTAATATGGGTAGAAAGGAGTATGCTTTTGTGTAGTGTCAGTAGCTTTTTGGCAGGCATGAATGAATGAATGAAAAATAATTTATTCATTCTTTAATACATGCCAAACACTGAGAACACAAATAGAAAAAGGAAATAATTCCTGCCGTGAGGTTGGGAGGGTTGGGGGGAGAGGGGTTAGATTCTAGAAGGAGTAACCAATATATATAAGGGAGTAGAGGTCAGGGGAAGGGTATTTTGGTTTAGAAAGTTACAAGGTTGGTGGAACTGTAAGAGAATAGATCAGTATCCCCTTTTCTAGCAGTAATGACAGCACTGACTTGATTATAGTTCCAGAAATGGGAAGAGGTAGGTATGTGTTGGTGTGGGGGGAGAGGAGGGAAGGTTTCTGGAGAGTATTCACAGCATGACAAAATTGCTGGTGATGAGTTGGCTAGGGAAGCGTGACTAGAATTGACTTAGATGTAGTGAGTTACATCTAAAAAAGAAAAAGAAGTATATTTAGACTTGGCTTAGATATAGATCACTAAATGAAACACTCACCAATCAGCTTAATGGGCATCCAAGGACAAGAGTTCCAGACCTGAGAGAGTTAAGTCATTTAGGACATGGATGCCCAAGGAATAGGGCCTCTGAGGCCTATTTCCATCTTAGATTTCATGACTAATTAAGGGAATGAGAGTGAATGTTAGAACAAGTTCAGAGGCTGCAACAACTCAGCTTTGCCTTGAGTTGCAAAAGTGAGGAAAACTAGATGCAGGAGCCTCGCTCCTGGCACCTCAATTACATGGTGACATGAGAAAAAAAGTTCAAGGCTTGTTGACCTAAACGGGTCCCATAACGACATGTCTGAATCAATATTTTAGCTCTATGTAACAAACATTTATTAATTGCCTATGCTCAGGATACTTTGTCAGGCACTCAGTATAGACAGACCAAAACAAAATGAATCCTGACCCCAAGAACCTTCCTTCTGATGACAGGAATACAGAATGTATAAATAGGCAAATAAAAGACATTTGGGAAGAGAAAAGGCACTGCCCAGGGTATCACAAAAGGCTTCATAGAAAAGGTTGAACTTCAGCTAAATGAACCTTGAAGAATAATAAGTATTATGGAATGCAAAGAAGTAAGAAAACATTTCAGGCATGGGGAAATACACTAAGGCAGGGAAGAAAATGCAGCTTTGGGGACAAAATTCTATTGTATATCTAAGATAGAAGTCATAAAGGAGAATAATATGAATTAAACCTGGAAAAGAAGACTGGAATCAGATTGTGGGGATTCTTATATACCACAAGGAAGTGTGTATGGTTTATTCTAGAGGCACTCAGGAGCTACTTAAAGTTTTTGAGAACGGGAGTAATGTGGCCAGACCCATGTCTTAGGAAGGGGATTTTGCCTGCTGTATGAATGATAAATTGAAAAGTTGGAAGACTGGAAGAACAAAAAACATCTGGATTATTTATATAATTAATATACCTGGTGTGAGGTGACAAGAACCTAACATACTGTGGTGAAGGCAGTGAATGCAGATTATATTTGTTTGTTTCTTTGTATATTCTTAAGAGATTGTCATTGAAAGGGAATAGAAATATGGGGCAAAAGCTTTAGTGGCTGGCTCTTTCTGAGCTCCATTTATGGAAAGACTGGACTAAAGAGTTGTGAAGGCAGATGTGAAGTAAGTAAGGAAAAAAGAAAGTTTAGGACTAATGGCTCTGCAGCAACTACAGCTTTTTTATTTTGTCTTGTATTTTGTTCTCTTTGTTGTTTTTTGTTGTTTAGGGAATAAAGGGTATTCCATGAAGAGGAAGAACGTTAGTGCTAGTAACAGAATTGATGTGAAAGATCCCTGAATCTTGAAGGAGAGAATGATACTTTTTTTTCTTGGTAGTTTTTGATTTGCTTTGTTTGTAATCCTACTTTTAAGACTTAACTATCTTCAGGCTATATCCAAATCATATTTACCTCTATGGGCCTAAGTTTTCTTGCCTGCAAATTGAGGGTAGTGAACTTGAGTATTTTAAGTACCTTTTCATAATAGGCCTTATCGTTGAGTTACTGATCCACAGATTTCATAAACATTCTTTCAGTCCTGTTACCTACTCCATCCTCAGTAGATTTTTCAGTGGAATTCCCACTGATTATTATTATTATTTTTTTACTGTACCCTCAGTGGTGTTTTCTGATGATAAAAATCCAGTCTTTGCTGGGGAATGATGTGTGGCAAGTGTGACCCATTTTCAGCAGCAACTCTCATGACCTAACAGATGTTTCTTGGTCATTTCAATTTCAGAAGATGTTTACAATCATTTAATGACATGTAACTTTGTATCATAGAGCAGTTGTTCAGTAGTTTTCAGTTGTATGCAACTCCTTGTGACCGCATTTGGGGTTTTCTTGGCAAAGATATTTGCCATCACAGAGCTAGCTTCAATAAAAACAATAAACAAACCAACAATTCATATGGCATATAATTTGAGATTTATACAGGTTGGATTTGTTCTTAAGGTCTTTAACTTAATTGACTACTTGACTTCTACCTCTTACTCAGGATGTCCCTTGCAAACATAAAAAGTTCATCTTGTATCTAGGTATCTATAACAAAGAAAAAAGAGTCCTAAGTTTCCATGCAGGAACACACACACACAAAAAAGACTTTCTTTCATTCTCTGATGGATATACTCTTCTCAGAGATATATACAGTTCTTCAGATTTATGCTACTCCTAGTCTCCTTTCAAGTTTGCTAGACATTCAAGAAGAAAAAAAACAGCCTTCCCACCATCTATCATCATCTGCTGCTCTACTTGGAGGGGCCTAGTTCCATGGAACATATGTTTTCTTGATACAAATAGTTCCTTAGAGCATATGCTAACCTGGAGGGATCTTGGGGCTTCCCTCCAGGGAACCTAATCTGTGTGTGTTCAGCTGCCTTCTCTGTCTAACCTCCAAATCCTTGTTTTACCTCTCATCCTTTAAAGGCCAGATGAATGAATTGGCTATGAATCAATCAATCATTTGACATGAATATGAGTGATCTACAAGTTCCCAGTAGTAGGCATGGAATTTATACCTTATCAGGGCTTGATATTCTCAAGGAAATTTCATAACTCCTCAAGAAGACTTCCTCAATGGAAAACAAAGTCATCATCATTGGAGACAATAAGAATACTTAGTTTAAAGAGGGGCATCATCCATGTCATAATAAAGGTATCATTCCCAAGGCAACAGTGAACCTAGGATAATAACTGGCCTTATCCACAACATAACATTTTTCATTCATGAAACTAACCAAACTATTGAATTAAAATTAATTAATTATTAAACAAATAACATTTGATAACAAACTGTATGCTTAGGTTATACAGTATGAATTTTAATCAAATAGGAACTTGTGGACCACTGATGTGTTCAGAGAAAGGATAAATCATTGATATTGAGTTGGGGGTTGTGAGTGAAGCCTAACAATAGCTTATGTCCTGCACAGATGACATTTCTAGATAGGTGTCATATTTAGAATCTTATTGTGATAATCCATGGGTATTGTCTTTTTAACCATATGGTTGAAATTATTAATATGATAACAGCATACAGTTCCCACTCACCATGATTAAGAATTGACCATGAGGGAGGAGCCAAGATGGTGGTGTAGAAGCAGGAAAAGTCCCTGCACTCCCCTCATGAGCAACTCAAATACCTACAAAAAATTACTCCAAACAAACTTTAGGGTTACAGAACCCACAAAGGAACAGAGAGAAACAAACCTCCTGCTGAAGACAGCCTGGCAGGCAGACAGGAAGTGTTCATCAAAGTGCACTGGGAGAAGAGCCAAGCCCCATGAGCCCCTGGTTTTAACCTCAGGATGACCAGACAAGCTGAGGCTAGAGGGACTTTGGGAGAGTGGATTACCAGCAGCTGTGGTGGTTTCCAGAATTATCAACCTGTAAATGCCAAAGACAAAGTGAGTGGTCAGTGGACTTTGGGAACAGGGTGTCTGGGAGTGTGGTCTGGCCTCTGCCCCTGGAAGGAGAAGTGGCTGAGGTGCGGTGGCCTTGCAGCTGCTGCCACGAAGTTTCTTCAAAGCTCCTGGCCTGCAGATTGTAGGGGCACCAAGGAACCATTCTGAGGGGTAATCACTCTTGCTTTAACCTGCTTGGAACTGGATTGATGTCTAGGGTGGAGATCCTGTAGTGGGTGACCAGAAAGGGCACCCAACTAATAGCTCCAGAAGCTATGAAAACCCCAGTGATTTGGGATAAAGCTCTCCTCTCTGGAAGCAGAGTTCTACTGTGGTAAAAAGCTCAAAAGTCAAGTAATTGAGTAGCAACATGAGCAAACAAAGGATGCAAAGCAAGCACAGCAATCCAACTTTGGGGACTGCTTTTTTGGGGACAAAAAGGATCAAAACATGGAATAGGAGGAAGACAGCTAAGTCAGAACTCCTGCACCAAAAGCTTCCAAGAAAAATATGAACTGTTTCAAGGCCATTAGAGGAGCTTAAGAAGGATTTTGAAAACCAAATAAGAGAAGTGGAGGAAAACTGGTAAGAGAAATGAGAATGATGCCAGAAAATCATGAAAAGACAGTCAACAACCTGACTGAAGAAAATAACACCTTAAAAAACAGACTAACTCAAATGGCAAAAGAGGCTCAAAAAGCCAATGAGGAGAAGAATGCCTTAAAATGCTGAATTTGCCAGATGGAAAAAGAATCTCAAAAGCTCACTGGAGAGAATAATTCCTTTAGAATTAGATTGAAGCAAATGGAAGCTATTGACTTTATGGAAAATCAAGATACTGTTAAATAGATCCAAACAAATAAAAAAAAAGAAGGAAATGTGAAATATCTAATTGGAAAAACCACTGACCTGGAAAATAGATCCAGGAGAGAACTTTTTAAAATTATCGTACTACCTGAAAGCCATGATCAAAAAAAGAACCTAGAAATTATACTACAAGAAATTCTCAAGGAAAATTGCCAGGATGATTTTGAACCAGAGGGCAAAATAAAAGGTTGAAATAATCCACCAATTAATTACCTCCTAAAAAAGATCCCAAAAAGAAAACTCCTAATAATATTACAGCCAGGTTCTGGAGTTCCAGATCAAGGAGAATATATTACAAGCAGCCAAGAAGAAACAATTTGAATATCGTGGAAACACAATCAGGATAACACAGGATCTGGCAGCTTCTACCTGGATGGATTAAAGGACGTGGAATATGATATTCTGGAGGTCAAAGGAGCTGTGATTAAAACCAAGAATCACCTATTTATTTAGCAAAACTGAGTATCGTGAATCAGGGGAAACTATGGTCATTCAATGAAATAGAGCAGTTTCAAGCATTCTTGATGAAAAAACCAGAGTTGAATAGAAAATCTGACTTTCAGATACAAGAAGCAAGAGAAGCATGAGAAGGTAAAGAGGGAAAAGAAATCATAAGGAATTTATCAAAGTTGAACTATTTATATCCCAACATGGAAAAACGATAATTGTAACTAATGAAAATTTTCTCAGTATGAGAATAGTTGAAGGGAATATATATATTTCTCACACACACACATATATACTTATACATACATACATACATACATACATACATACATACATACATATGTCTATATTGGAGGGTATATGGTGGTATGAATACACATGTGAGTGTGTGCTTATATGTGTTCAAGTATACATAGACAAAGGGCAAGGACAAGTTGAATAGGAAGGGATGATACTTAAAAGGTGAAATTGAGAGGTGAGAGAGTAATATAATGAGAGGAGATGGGGAGAGACAGAATGAGGTAAATTATCCCAAATAGAAGAGGCAAGGGAAAACTGTTATAATGGAGCAGAAGAACAGGAAGGCAAAAGGTAATGGGTCAATCTTACTCTCATTGAATTTGGCTTAGGGAGGGAATGACATATACGCTAAATAGTATATCTTGCCCTACAAGAGAGTAGGGGGGAAGGTAATGAGAGGGGGTATGATGGAGGGGAAGGCAGGTTGGGGGGAAGGAAGTTGGAAGCAGCCACTTTTGAAAAGGGACCAGGTCACAGTAGAGAGTGGAACAAGTTGGGGGCAGTATAAAATGGAGGAAAATATAATCAATCTTTCACAATATATCCATTATGGAAAAGTTTTGCATAGCTACACATGTACAACCTATATAGAATTGCTTCTCTTTCCACTAAGCTTGGGTGATGAGGGAGGAAGGAAAGAATCTGGAATTCAAAGTTTTAAAATGAAATGTTTTAAAATATTATCATTATTATTATTTTTACATGGAAATGGGAAATAAGATATGTAGGCACTGGGGTATAGAGATCCATCTTGCCCTACTGGAAAGTCGGAGGGAGGATGTGAGAAGTTATAGGAGAGATCTGATTGGGGGAGGGGGTATATAACAGTGGGATTGCTGTTTTGGGGTGGTGGGTAAGGGAAAGACAAGGAGAAAATTTGTAACTCAAAATCTTATTGAAATGAATGGTATAAACTAAAAAATAAACATAAAATTTAATTTAAAAAAAGAATTGACCATAATACCAATTTATTTTTTATAGGAATTTCATGATCCTGATCCCTGAATAAAGGTTTTTATAAATTCTTCTGAACTAAGCATCATCTTTATTTTCTTTCTTTTTTTTTTTAAAGCAATTGGGGTTAAGTAACTTGCTCAAGGTTACACGGCCAGTTATTTCTGGGTGTGGTGCTAAGTATCTGAGCCCGGATTTGATCCAGGTTTTCCCGACCCTGGAGCCGGTGCTCTTACTCGCTGAGCCACCTGGCCGTCCCTATCATCTTTATTTTCTAAAACTGAGGGCAACCAAGAAATGAGGTTTACAAAACTGTAAAGACAAAGTTATAACCACTGGAACACTTGGAAATAGACATTCATTTGGCAATATCTGGGTGTAAGGTAGAATCCCTCTTCACCAACAATTATGTGTCCCAAAAGTCTTAGCTCATTTTTAATCTTTAATGCTTTCAAGCATAGTTATTTGGGGTATTCTGTTAGTAAAAAATTCCCACATCCATCCTGGAAGCCAAAATTTATTTATGTAAGAAATCTACCCCTACATGTGGGCTTTCTCATTAGTCTATTAACTGGGAAGTCAATTCCTAAAATTAACAGGGTATTTAACTAAAAGGGAAAACAAGATGTCCTTAATGGTCTAGTATAATTTTAAGTTTTGGGGACATAATATATATCAAAACATTTCTATCAACATGGTGTATTTTATTTTGTTAATCTCTAAGCACTCTTCCAGGCTCCAGGAACCTCAAAACAAGCTATTTTTTTTCATTGAGATTACTTTGTAAACTCCTTGAGAGAAGAAATAATTTCATTTGTGTATTTGTACCTAAGTGTCTTGCATCAAACTATCAGAAAGCACCAACTTACATTTGTTATTATTATTCAATCATTTCAGTTATGTCCAACTTTTTGTGATTCTATTTGGGGTTTTCTTGACAAAGTTATTGGAGTGGATTTGTCCTTTCCTTCTCCAGTTCATTTTGCAGATGTGGAAACTGAGGTAAATAGGGCTAAGTGACTTGTCCAGGGTCACACAGCTAATAATATCTGAAGCTACATTTGAAATGAGGTATTCCTGACTCTAGGCCCCATGCTTTATCCCCTGTGCCACCTAGCTATACCCGAACAAATTTCATAAATGCTTATCAGCTAAATAATTGCTAATCAGATATGCTCTGAAAAAAAATAAAAATAAAGACATGGAATTTGAAGTCATCTGTCCAAAAGTAAGCTATTATAGTAGTGATAATATCCTAGGGATATCCAATATTCTTGGTTTCCAGAATAAAACCATTTCTAAAAAATGAAGAGTAGTATTTTTTTAATCTGTAAAATGGGGCAAAAACTATTTTATGTACTTTAGAGGATTATCATGAGGTTCAAATAGGCTCTTATAAGTCAGAAAGTAAAGGAGTTATACAAGTATAGGTTGTTACCCAGTCATCAGTATGGTACGTACTATTATAATCTTCATTTTAAGACATTTTACAATGCACACTATTCAATGTTAAATGGCTGATGGCTCATACAAGTGAACTGTTCTCAGCTGCTACTCTTGAACAAAACAGTGACAATGCTTCCCTCAGATATACTGATACAGGCCCTAAAAAAAGTAGAATTACTTTTCCCTTAGTGGACTAATATATCTTTAACTCCTCTCATAGTAGAGCCCCTGAATGCTTGATAAGAGAAATTGAAGAAGTGTTAATAGTAGTTCAGAACTTTACCCATTTGCATTTATCAAGTACTGTAATTTATCATGAATTATTTTCACTGTACCCCTTCAATTGCTCTTATCAAGTCCTCAGAGGTACACATGTCTCTTGATATCTGGCAACTGGTAGGGGGTGGGATGTGGAGGATTTGTTTCATTATATAAAATAAATAATATCTTTCTCAAAAAAGAAAACATTTATAAATTTGTTACTCATTGCACTTAAGTAAATGTCTTATTATTAAACACAAATTATCTCTTCTTGCAAATATTTAATTTGAGGAACATCAAGAAAAGTAATAATATGTCAAGTCTAGTGAATCTTGTTGAATATTACACACTTAAACTTGAGTGAACATTAGGCATACTTATTTGTAAAATGACAAGCTACAGAGCAGAAAAGGTGGATATAGCCTAATATGAATGAGAATTCAAATACATGAATAATATTCCAGGTTTGATGTTAACTCTAATGCTAGCTATAAAATACAAGCCTTTTAAAAATTTTAACATTGAACTCGAGAGTTTAAGTAACAAGTAAACTTAACGTGTCCAGGTAAGTAGTAAAAAAAAAAAAATGTATTTTTTTTTAAGCAATTGGGGTTAAGTAACTTGCTCAAGGTTACATGACCAGTAATTTCTGGGTGTGGTGCTTAGTATCTGAGTCCGGATTTGATCCCCAGGTCATCCTGACACTGGGGCCAGTGTCTTACTCGTTGAGCCACCTGGCTGCCCCCAAAAATGTATTTCTTATTAATTTGCATGGGCAGGTGCCTGAATTATAGAAAAAAAATCAGAATTAAAAAAATATGATTTTTCTCCATCTAAATGTTTTTTTTTTTTCCTTTTTGGTCTTTATAAATTTGTTTACTTTCAGTTTACCAAATTCATTACCACAATTCCTTGAGTTTCAAATTTTCTCTCCCTCCCCCCTGCCCCCATGGTGACATACAATCAACTATAGTATCCGCAAGTACTTTCATGTTAGGCATTAGTCAGGTTATAAAGAAGGATTGTAACAGATGAAATGAAGAATGGGAAAGAGGAAACAAAACTAAACAAGAAAACGAAAAAGGGCAGGTAGTTTGCTTAAATCTGGGTTCAATCACGGTTTTTTTCTCTGGATGTAAATATCTCTCTCCATCATGAGTCTTTTGGGTTTGACTTATGTCTCTGGATTGCTGAGAAGAGTTCAGTTTATCAAAGTTCGTCGTCACACATATTTGTGTCTGTAATTGTGTACAAATTCCTCCTGGCTCTATTCTTCTCACTCAACATCAGTTCGTATAAGCCTCTCCAGGTAAATATGAAGTCCATCTGATCCTCATTTCTTATTGCACAATAGTATTCCATAACTTGCATATACCACAACTTGTTCAGACATTCCCTAACTGATGGACACCCCCTAAATTTCCAATTCTTAGCTACCACAAAAAGAGCTGCTATAAATACTTTTGTACATATGGGTCTTTTTCCCACTTCTATGATCTCTTTGGGATAAAACCCTATAAGTGGCATTGCTGGGTCAAAGGGTATGAAATTATCTATAGCTCCTTGGGCATAATTCCAGATTGCTTTCAAGAATGGGTGGATAAGTTCACAACTCCATCAGCAATGCTTTAGTGTTTCAATTTGTCCACATCCTCTCCAGCATTTGTCACATTCCTGTTTTGTCATCTTAAGACAATCTGACTGGTGAGATGTGGTACCTCAGAGTTGTGTTGAGATTTAGAGCATTTCTTTATGTGCTTTGATTTCTTTCTCTGAAAATTGCCTGTTCATATCCTTTGACCATTTATCAATTGGGGAATGACTTGTATTCTTATAGATTTGGCGCAATTCTCTGTATATTTTAGAAATGAGTCCTTTATCAGAGACATAGGTTGTAAAAATTCTTTCTCAGTTTCCCACCTCCCTCTTAATCTTGGTTACATTGGCTTTGTTTGTACAGAAGCTTTTCAATGTAATGCAATCAAAATTATCCATTTTGCATTTTACAATGCTCTCTAATTCTTGTTTAGTCATAAAGTCTTTCCCTCTCCACAAATCTGACAGGTAAACTATTCCTTGTTTTCCAAGATTGCTTACAGTATCAACCTTTATACCTAGATCATGTACCCATTTAGACTTGATTTTGGTATATGGTGTTAGGTAATGGTCTATGCCCAGTTTCTTCCATACTATATTCCAGTTTTCCCAGCAGTTTTTGACAAATAGTGAGTTCTTATCCCCAAAACTGGGGTCTTTAGGTTTATCAAACAATAGATTACTATAGTCATTGACTGCTGAATCTCTTATGCCTAATCTATTCCATTGATCCACTACTCTATTCCTCAGCCAGTACCAAGTAGTTTTGATGGCTGCTGCTTTATAATACAGATTGAAATCTGTTATAGCTAGTCCACCTTTCCTAGCATTTTTTTCCATTAATTCCCTTGATATTCTGGACTGTTTATTCTTCCAAATGAATTTTGTTACTATTTTTTCTAGCTCTATAAAGTAGTGTTTTGGTGAACTGATTGGTATGGCACTAAATATATAATTTAATTTAGGTAAAATTGTCATTTTTATTATATTAGCTCGACCCAGCTATGAGCAATTGATGTTTTTCCAATTAGTTAGATCTGAAAATTTCTGTGAAGAGTGTTTTGTAGTTGTGATCATATAGTCCTGGGTTTCTTTTGGTAGGTAGATTCCCAAATATTTTATAATGTCTACAGTAACTTTAAATGGGATTTTTCTTTCTATCTCTTGCTGTTGAATTTCACTGGGAATATATAGGAATGCCGAAGATTTATGTGGGTTTATTTTACATCCTTCAGCTTTGCTAAATTTATTTATTTTCTCAAGTAGTTTTTTACTTGATTGTCTATCATTCTCTAAGTATATCTTCATATCATCTGCAATGATGTGATAGCTTGGTCTCTTCTTTGCCTAATTTGATTCCTTTGATTTTTTTCTCCTCTAATTGCTACTGCTAACATTTCTAGTACCAGATTGAATAAGGGGGGTGATAGTGGACACCCTTGTTTCACCCCCGATCTTATCTTAAATGCTTCTAGTTTATCCCCATTACATATAATATTTGCTGATGGTTTTATATAGATGCTACCTATTATTTTAAGGAAGGCTCCATTTATTCCTATACTTTCTAGTGTTTTTAATAGGAATGGATGTTGTATTTTGTCAAAAGCCTTTTCTGCATCAGTTGAGATAATTGTGTGGTTTCTGCTAGTTTTATTGTTGATATGATCAATTATACTGATGGTTTTCCTAATATTAAACAATTCTTGCATTCCTGGAATAAATCGTACCTGATCACAGTGTATTATTCTTGAGATAAGTTGCTCTAGTCTTTTAGCTAATATTTTATTTAAAATTTTTGCATCTATATTCATGAGGGAGATTGGTCTATAATTTTCTTTCTCTGTTTTATCTCTTCCTGATTTAGGGATCAGACCATATTTGTGTCATAAAAAGAATGTGGTAGGACTCCTTCACTAACTTTTCCAAATAGTTTGTAGGGCTTGGAAACAATTGTTCTTTAAATGTTTGATAGAATTCACTAGTAAATCCATCTGGCCCTGAAGATTTTTTCCTAAACTGATGGCTTGTTCAATTTCTTTTTCTGAGATGGGGTTATTTAAGTAATTTACTTCCTTTTCAGTTAATCTGGGCAAATTGTATTTTTGTAAACATTCATCCATTTCCCTAAGATTGTCAAATTTATGTGCATACAATTGGGAAAAATAATAACTAATTATTGTTTTAATTTACTCTTCATTGGAGGTACTTTTCATTTTTGATACTCATAATTTGGTTTTCTTCTTTCTTTTTTTTATCATATTGGCTAAGGATCTATCAATTTTATTGTTTTTTCATAAAACCAGCTCTTAGTTTTATTTATTAATTGAATAGTTTTCTTAATTTCAATTTTATAAATCTCTCCTTTGGTTTTCAATATTTATAATTTAGTATTTAATTGGGGATTTTGAATTTGTTCTTTTTCTAGGTTTTTCAATTGCATGCCCAATTTGTTGACCTCCCTTTTCTCTAATTTAATCATGTGTGCAATCAGGGATATAAAACTTCCCCTAAGAACTGCCTTTAATGTATCCCACAAATTTTGGTATGCTATCTCATTATTATCATTCTCTTCAATGAAATTATTAATTGTTTCTATAATTTCTTGTTTGACCCACTCATTCTTTAGGATTAAATTGTTTAGTTTCCAATTAGTTTATAGTCTGTCTTTCCATGGCCCTTTATTGCATATAATTTTTATTGCATCATGATCTGAGAAGGATGCATTTAATTTTTCTGCCTTCCTGTACATAATTTTGAGGTTTTTATGCCCTAGACCATGGTCAATTTTTGAGTATGTGACATGAACCGCTGAAAAGAAAGTATATTCCTTTTTCTCCCCATTCAGTTTTCTCCAGATATCTATCATACCTACCCTCTCTAAAATTATGTTCACCTCCTTCACTTCTTTCTTGTTTATGTTGAAGTTGGATTTATCAAGTTCAGAGAGGGGGAGATTAAGGTCTCTCAGTAGTATAGTTTTGCTATCTATTTCTTTCTCTAATTCCTTTACCTTCTCCTCTAGGGATTCGGATGCTACACCACTTGGAGCATATATGTTAAGTAATGATATTGTTTCATTCTCTATGGTGCCTTTTAGCAGGATATAGTTGTAGCAGCAAGCACCCCAGCATCTCTAGGGTCGCTGCCACCACAGGTTCTTGGATCTGCTTTGATAAAGGAAAGCAACTCAAAATGGGTTAACAAGCTTACTTTAATCAGTCAAATATGTATCATTTACCTAGTTCAGGGGAAAAAGTCAGCACCCCAAACTTTAGAATATACAGACAGAATTATCAAGACAGAGAAACAGATCAAGTAGACAGATTCCCAAACTGTCCAACCATTACATCCATACCAAATCAACATCTGGGTTTCAACATCTGGGTTTTTCAAAGCCGAGGGGGGGCTCTCAACAACAGCTTCCCAGAATCCAGATCAAATCACAGAACACTTCTCAAAGTGAGCCCCAAAACAAAGCTACACATCAGGGCTTATATAGCCTTCTCCTGGCTCAGAGAATGTAACAACCTTCTGGACCCACTGGCCAATCAAGAACTATCTACTGAAAAACAAGCCTCCCACCCCAGGCTCCAGGTGCACTTTAGCCTAGGGTCAGGGAAGATCTTACAAATTTACATTCCCATTACAATATTTTCCTTCCTTATCTCTTTTAATTAGAACAATTTTTGCTTTTGCTTCATCTGTGATAAGGATTGCTACCCCTGATTTTTTTTTTTACTGTAGCTGAGGCATGATATATTTTACTCCAGCCTTTTACCTTTACCCTGTGTGTATCCCTCTGTTTCAGATGTGTTTCTTATAAACAGCATATTGTAGGATTATGATTTTTAATCCATTCTGCTATCTTCCTCCATTTTATGGGGGAGTTCATTACATTCACATTTACAATTACGATTATTATCTGTTTCTTTCCCTCCATCCTATTCCCTCCCCTCTTAATGTTCATGATTTTTCTACTTCTCCCTTCCCCTCCTTAATAGTTTTCATTTTGACCACTGCCTCCCTCAGTATTCCCTTATAAGCCCCCCTCCCTTTTCTTTCCCTTCCCCCTTACTTCTTCCCTCCCTACTAACCCCCTCCCCTTTCATAGCCATTTCCCCCTCCTACTGCCTGTATGATATTTTATACTTAATGAAGCATGTTATTTCTTCTTTGCACCAAGAGTGTCAGGAACAGATCTCATGCGAAGCTCCTCACCCTCCCTCCTTTTCCTCTAATATGATACGTTTTGCATCTCTTCTCCATAGAGTCCTATTCTTAACTGGTTGTTATTCCCTCCTTGCACCAGAACCAATAAGGGAAAAGCTCATATAATGCTCATCCCCTTCCCTTCTTTTCCTCTGCTATATTGTTTTTATGCCTCTTTGTGTGGCATAATTTACCCTTTTCCACTTCATTCATTCCTCTTCTTCCATTGCAGTCTTTTTGTAGCCCTTAATAAGATTTTTTTTAATCGTCATTGTGTGTCTTTTATACTCATACCCTCTACTTGTCTATAAACAGTTTGCTCTTATTAAATAACAGGTTGTGTGTGTGTGCGTTTTCCTTGTTTACCTTTCTATGTCATTGTTGCATCTCGTAATTGGAGGTTGAATTTTCCATTGAGCTCTGTCTTTTTCATCAGGAAGTTCTGGAAATCTGTTATTTTGTTGAATGACCATCTCTTTGCCTGGAAGAATATGCTCAGTCTCACTGGGTAGGTGATCCTTGGTTGTAACCCTAGCTCTTTTGCCTTGCGGAAAATTGAATTTCACTTCCTCCGATATTTCAGTGTAGAGGCTGCCAAATCCTGTGCAATCCTCACTGTGGTTCCTCGATATTTGAATTGTTTCTTTCTGGCCACTTGAAGTATTTTCTCTTTTACCTGGTAGTTCTTGAGTTTGGCCACAACATTTTGAGGACTTTTCAGTTTGGGATCTCTTTCAGGAGGTGTCCAGTGGATTCTCTAGATTTCTATTTTACCCTCAGGTTCTAGTATCTCAGGGCAATTCTCCTTAATGAGCTTTTGGAGAATGTTGTCCAAGCTCATTTTTTCATCATATTATTCTGGTAGGCCTATGATTCTCAGACTATCTCTCCTGGATCTGTTTTCCAGGTCAGTTATTTTTCCATTGAGATATTTTACCTCTTTTTGTAATTTTTCATTCTTGTTGTTTTGTTTCACTAATCCTTGGTTCCTCATAGAGTGATTTGTTTCAATTTGGTTGATTCTAGTTTTTAGCAAATCATTTTCCTTGGTTAATTTTTGGAGCTCCTTTTCCATATCATACACTTTTTTTAAGGAGTTGTTTTCTTCATTATAATGTTTTTCTAATTCTGCAATTTTGATTTTAAAAGAATTATTCATTTTGTCTTCTATCTCTCGCATTTGGTTTTCAAAGTTCCTTTTGAGCTCATCTAGGAGAGCTTTCTGTGCTTGTGCCCCATTCCCTTTTGATATTTCAGCTGTGGATGTTGTGTCTACATTGTCTCCCTCTGAGTTTGGCTCCTCCTTCTGAGGATAGTAGGACTCCAGAATCTTTGTATTCTTCTTTCTACCCATTTTGAGGCAGGGCCCTAGCCACGCCTTTCCTCTCAGTTTCCCAAGCCTTTACTGCAGAGGGTTTTGCCCTAGGGTAATAGTTACTATGTTTTCCTGTTCAGAGATAGAGTTGGAGCAGGCGGGGTTCACTCTGCCATCCTGGTCCTAGGAGGTGCTGATAAGGGCTTTATTTTTAAATTTCTGGGATATTGAGTGGTAGTCGTAGGAATATTTTCTGTCTCAGACTGGGGCCCTGCATTTAGTTCTTACATTGTTCTTTCCAGTCCTAGCCCTTTGGTGATAAGCCTGGTAGTGGCCCTTGTGTTTGGTGGGACGACTTGCCCTCGAGTTGATCAGACCTCCTCCTGGGCCTGCCTCTGCACACTTAAATGTTTTTAATAGAATATATATTTTTTTATATAATCAAAAATTTGTCAGCCTGTAACATGAACATTGTGTATAGGGAACCAGAAAAAAAACTCTACTTTTTAAGGAAAGAACTTTTTAGAGTAATCATTTCTTTCTATCCCAGGGTAAGGACTTTTGAATGACTAAGGAGAAAAATATATAAAATATCTTAATTTAAGAAAGTTATTTGATACTTTATAAGGGATTTATTCAATGGTTGTCTCTATAGGAGGTAGATAAACAACTTGCCTTCAATTTCCCAGAAAATTCTAGAAGATATATTTAAAGAGATAAAGATAAAGATCTTTATCATCATAAAGAGATGAACAGTTTAGTCAATCAGTCAATAAGCAGGTGCTTTGCCAAGTACTGTACTAAGGAAAAAAAAAAAAAGGCAAAACACCTTCTTCCAAAAAACAGTCCCTGCTCTCACAGAGCTCACAGTTTAATGAGAGAAGTGGTAATTATGAAAAGCCAACAGGGTTTCATCATGAATAGGTCAAGAATAGCCGCACAATCCTCATGTTGGATTTAAAAAAAAAAATGCAACAAGTAGACTGTGGCTTTCTGATCAGTCTTACTCAAATATCTAAGGCTCTGGCAACTTCCCTCTCTACTTTTAGACATACATAAAACTTCAAACTATTTTTCTACTGTCTTTTTAGGCACTGGATAGCCTGAGGCTATGTCTCATCAGTATCTATGCTTGGTCATTTTATGGAATTCCTCAATGAAATAGATCTGACACTGTTTTCCAAACATATTCCCTCACTCAGAGGCATTGCTCTATAGCTAATGCCTAAGAAAGCTAACAAGTTGTAATGGGAATGCAAATTTGGAAGATCTTCCCTGCCCCTAGGCTAAAATGCACCTGAAGCCTGGGGAGGGAGGCTTGTTTTTCAGTAGATACTTCTTGATTGGCCAGTGAGTCAATAAGGTTGTTACATTCTCTGAGCCAGGAGAAGGCTATATAAGCCCTGGTGTGTAGCTTTGTTTTGGGACTCACTTTGAAAAGTGTTCTGTGATTTGATCTGCATTCTGTGAAGCCATTGTTGAGAGTCCCCTGGCTTTGAAAAACCCAGATGTGGAAACCCAGATGTTGACTGGGTATGGATGTAATGGCTGGACAGTTTGGAAAGCTGTCTACTTGATCTGTTTCTGTCTTGATAATTCTGCCTGTATACTTTGAAGTTCAGGGTGCTGACTTTTTCCCTGAACAAGGTAAATGATATATGTCTGACTGATTAAAGTAAGCTTGTTAAGCCATTTTGAGTTGCTTTCCTTTAACAAAGCAGATCCAAGAACCTGTGGTGGCGGCAAACCCTGAGGATGCTTGGGGTGCTTGCTGCTATGAAATGGCGTCACGAACAGGATCTGCAGAGTAAAAGGAAAGTATGCGGGCTGGGATAATCGTTTGTTTCCCAGTTGTGGTAGCTGTGACTCTGTGGAGCCATGGAGCAGGAGAGAAGAATGGCCTGCATGCAGACTTCGCTGAGCTGAGAGCGGGAATGGTGAGCTGCCTGCATCGGGACCTGGGTAGAAGCCAGGAGCAGCTGCCGCCTGCAGGAGGAGAAGGAGCCCAGGAGTTCGGAATTCAGCCACAGGAAAAGATAAGAACTGAGCAGCAAAGCAGGGGCACTGAGTGTGTTTCCTGGCTGCATCCCACAGTTTGGGACCCTGGGGGAGAATGGACTTGTGACTATGGTGGGTGGGATGAAGTGCCTTGGATCCCCAGGGACCCCACCTTGTTGGTTTTGTTGCCCAGCCCCCTCTCTGTGCTTGGAGGCAGGGGCTGGAGCTGTGTGAGGGGAAGGATAACCCTCCCCCCTCCCCCAGAGAACTTTGTTTGAACTCTTGTTTTGAATTGAAGTGATAATTCTATCTATGTACTTTGTGTTTGTTGAAGGGCCAGTGGCCACTTTGGTAACTTTAGTTCTGTACTTTGAAAATGTGACCTAAGAAATGTTCAGAGCTAGTTCAAAAGTAAATTGTCTATGCTATGGGCACGAAAGATCTTGGGGCCGAATGTAATGGGAATGCAAATTTGGAAGATCTTCCCTGCCCCTAGGCTAAAATGCACCTGAAGCCTGGGGAGGGAGGCTTGTTTTTCAGTAGATACTTCTTGATTGGCCAGTGAGTCAATAAGGTTGTTACATTCTCTGAGCCAGGAGAAGGCTATATAAGCCCTGATGTGTAGCTTTGTTTTGGGACTCACTTTGAGAAGTGTTCTGTGATTTGATCTGAATTCTGGGAAGCCGTTGTTGAGAGTCCCCCAGCTTTGAAAAACCCAGATGTGGAAACCCAGATGTTGACTGGGTATGGATATAATGGCTGGACAGTTTGGAAAGCTGTCTACTTGATTTGTTTCTGTCTTGATAATTCTGCCTGTATACTTTGAAGTTCAGGGTGCTGACTTTTTCCCTGAACAAGGTAAATGATATATGTCTGACTGATTAAAGTAAGCTTGTTAAGCCATTTTGAGTTGCTTTCCTTTAACAAAGCAGATCCAAGAACCTGTGTGAGCAGCCACCCTATGGACTCCAGGGTGCTTGCTGCTACACAAGTGCATAGGTCAATATTAAACAACATTGATGAGTCTCCTGCCTTGGATTTTATGACTGAAGCACTACTATTATTTCTACAGGTGTGTACAAGTTCTTTGAAGTCATCAGAAGGATTTGAATTTTATTTTTGCTTAATACAACCTATAGAATCTGAGAAAGCTTTGAGTTCCTTTCAGTAACTTTTCATCACTGTAACCAAAAAAAGAGAGCATATTCATTTCTCTTGATTTATTAGGTCCAATGATAAGCATAGCTATAATAAGGAGGTCATAATATTTCTGATTCCCTGGACAGTACCTAAAGTGTCCCCTCTCTGTCCCTAGACAGCTGTGTGGTACATTGGATCGAGTATTGGTACTGAGTCAGGAAGATTAGAGTTCAAATCTAGAGCTTGCTAGTTGCATGACCCTGGGAACAAAACTTAACCTTTTCTTGCCTCAATTTCCTCAACTATAAAATAGGGGTAATAACAAGCACCCACCTCTCAGGGTTGTTTTGTACAGCACTGATCTAAGTTCCTGGATATTAGTATGTGTCATATAAATAACTTATTCTTTTCCTTTTCCCCCTACCTGGCAAAGCAGAGAAAGAAGCAGATATAGAACCAGGATCATAATGGCCTATGAGCCCTCTTCTCCAATCACCATTTCTGCTGCAGCTGGCTTCTCACACCTTTCAAATTAAAACAGTCATCTCTAATGAATAAACAAGGAGACAATTTATACATTAAATGGTTCAACATGTTACCCTATCAGTAACTCTAGCCAGCTACCAGCTCACAAACATATCTATTTTTCATTCAATTTGCTTCCATTTATAATAAGAATGTAGC
The DNA here is from genome assembly GCF_028583685.1 of Petaurus breviceps papuanus. Classification (NCBI taxonomy): domain Eukaryota; kingdom Metazoa; phylum Chordata; class Mammalia; order Diprotodontia; family Petauridae; genus Petaurus; species Petaurus breviceps. The sequence goes on along the minus strand of NW_027187348.1, from coordinate 15,711,728 downwards.
ATAATGAAAAATTTAAGTTGCATATATATGTGTGTGTGTGTGTGTGTGTGTGTATACATAAAGGTCCTCTCACTTCATTACTATGGGAACTGTTTCAATAAATTAAAACAAGTATTTATACCTTATAGTATTATAGAATTACCTGAGACTTGTGAAGGTTAAATGATTTACCCATGGCAAAAATCAGTGTCACAGACGAATTTGAATCCAGGTCTTCCTGAATCAAATTTCAAGGAAAATATAATTGAGTTTTAAAGGAGAGATATAAAGTGTCCCCCCCCCCCCAACATAAGTAAATTACAAATCTCCTTGTTTTGTCTACAGTGTCAAAACAGAAAAATACTGTGCTAGATAGAGCTGCTGTAGTCTTGGGATTTCTTCTACACTCCATTAACAGAATAGCTTCCAGTAATAGGAAATGATACTTTAAAATTCCAAGGGATGGAGGCCTTTAAAATCACCCAGTTCAATTTCCTAATTTTACAGATGAGGAAACTAAGGTACTGCATATCACTCATGCAAAAACATAAAAGCTCAAATTGTAGGACTAGGTCTATAACCCAATTCTTTTGATTCTCTAATACACTTGCTCAGTTTCCTTCTTATTGGTAGATGTTATATTCTAAGAACAAGGCTGATATTCAATGATAATCAAACATTATTTCCCTAGTTGAATATGCTTCTTTTACAAGGAAATCATAGTTCTTAAAGCTCTCCAATTGTTGTATTAGGATTAGTGGCACACTGATCTCCCCCAGACACACAAGTAGTCATGGAGTTCTTTGGGTTAATTGTCTCTGTTTATAGGCTACAGAGACTTAAACATGTTATTTAACTGTTTTAGGTGTCCATTTTCTTACCTGTAAAATGATGTCTCTAAATAAGAGATCTTGAAGGTACTATCTATTATTTAATAATTAAAAGGTCATAACTTAGGATTCTATCACATGGGACAAATTAATTTGAATAAATGCTATTGGGTTGGAGTGGTGTAAAAGAAATCACCATTCCTGTGTGTGGCTGTAGCATGTCTTAGATAATGGTCATGATAGCTGGAGACATTGAGGAACTGGTCGGAAGTTTTTTTTTTTTGAGCAATTGGAGTTAAGTAACTTGATCAAGGTTACATGGCCAATTATTTCTGGGTGTAGTGCTAAGCATCTGAGCCTAGATTCGATCCCCAAGTCATCCTGACACTGGGGCCGGTGCTCTTACTCGCTGAGTCACCTGGCTGCCCCTAAGCAATTGGGGTTAAGTAACTTGCTCAAGGTTACACGGCCAGTTATTTCTGGGTGTGGTGCTAAGTATCTGAGCCTGGATTCGATCCCCAGGTCATCCCGACACTGGGGCCGGTGCTCTTACTTGCTGTGCTACCTGGCTGCTGCTGGTCTGTAGTTTTTAAAAGGAGCAGAAAATTTTGGAGAAAGAAGGCTAAAAGTCAGGTAATGATACTGTTGGGAAGGATGGAAAGTATGATGGAGGCTCATTCACAGAGAAACAATGATACAGGTAGTTTTATGTGACCTTTAAAGAAAAAAAGCTTGTCCTTGAGTGATGATGGTGCCAGAGGGGAGTTTTGAAAGTATCATACTGACATCATTCTTTCCCTTTCCTCCCCACTAGTTTCCATGGAACTCAAGCTTTGACTTCTCTAATTCACTGTATTCTTCTTGCCTCCATTTTCTTGCTTTCTTTTTTAAAAGTATTTTATTTTTCTCCATTTACATCAAAAAAACAAATTTTAGCATTTGTCTTTAATACTTTGTTCCAAATTCTCTCTCTCTTTCCCTCCACCCCTCATTGAGGTCAAGCAATTCGATATAGGTTTTATTCATGTGTAGTTATGCAAAACATTTTCATATTAGTCATGTTGTAAAAGAAAAAATATACCTGCTCCCTCAAAAAAAAAAACCATCAAGAAAAATAAAGAAAATAAAAAAGTATGCTTCAATCTGTATTCAGATACCATCAGTTCATTCTCTGGGGATGGATAGAATTTTTCATCCCAAGTCCTTCAGGCGCTTTGTATTGTTAAGAATAGCTAAGTAATTCAAAATGACCATTTTACAATATTGCTTTTAATTTGCACACAGTAAATTTCACTTTGCATCAGCTCATGTAAGTCTTTCTCAGATTTTCTGAGAGCACACTGCTCATCATTTCTCAAAGTATTCCATAACAATCACATGCCATAATTATTCATCCCTTTCCCAATTGATGGGCATCCCATCATTTTCTAATTCTTTGCCACCAGAAAAGAGCTGTCATAAATATGTTGGTACCTACAGGTCGTTTTCTTTTTTTTTTAGAAATTCTTTTGGAATACAGACCTAATACTATTATTACTAGGTCAAAGGGTGTGCATGATTTTATAGCCCATTGGACAAAGTTCCAAATTGCTCTACAGAATGGTTCAATCAGTTCATAGCTCTACCAACAGTGCATAAATGTATTATTTTCCCTACAACCCCTAAAACATTTGTCATTTACCTTTTCTGTTCTATTAGCCAATCTAATAGGTATGAGGTAGTACGTCAGAATTGCTTTAATTTGCACTTTTCCAAACAATAGTGAGTTAGGACATTTTCTCATAGGGCTAGAGACAGCTTTGATTTCTTCATCTGAAAATTGTTCTTATCTTTAGATCATTTATCAATGGGGATATTGCTGTTACTTTTATAAATTTGATTCAGTTCTCTATATGTTTAATAAATGAGGCCTTTATCAGAGAAACTTGCTTCAAAATTTTTTCATAGTTACTATTGCTATTTGTATTTCCTGCTCTGCTATGTCCCCCTCCATATTTTTTCTATTCTCTCTTTTTACCCTGTCCCTCATCAAAAGTATTATGCTTCTGACTACCTGTTATGGGAATGGGAATCCAAGATCTTCCCTGCCCCTAAGCCCTTTGATAGGCTTAAGTGACTCTGAGAACCTTCCTTGATTTGAAAATATATACTGCCCCCTAATAGGCTGAATGTGGTCATATGGAGGCTGTGGTAGGAGGCTTATTTTTGGGGAATGCCCACACCTTGTTGCTCTGTGATTGGGCAGTGGGTCAATAAGGCTGTGACATTCTCTGATCCAGGAGAAGGCTATCTATACCCTGATGTGAGGTTTTGTTTTGGAGCTCACTTTGAGAAGAGTTGTGTGATTTGACCAGACAAGACTCTGGGCAGCCGTTAAGCTTTGAAAACCCAGATGTTGTTGCTTTCCTCTCTGGTAACTGACTAGGTATGGATGTAATGGTCAGACAACCAGAAACCTGTCTGCTGATTTGTTTCTCTGTCTGCTTGTAACTTGTGCTTTTAACTTGTTTGTATTTTCTGAAGTTTGGGGTGCTGACCTTTTTCCCCTGAACTAGGTAAATGACATATGCTTGATTAAAGCAAGATTGTTAACCCATTTTGAGTTGCTTTTCTTTAGAAAAGCAGATCTAAGAATCTATGTTGGCAGCCACCCTGGTTATGCTAGGGGGTGCTTGCTGCTACACTACCTCCCCTCACCCAATCTTCCCTCCCTTCTGTTATCTCCTTCCCCCTTCTCTTTTTCCCTTCCCCTCCTCCATTGCTGTAGGGTAAGATAGATTTCTATATACAACTGAGTGTGTAAATTATTCCCTCTTTGAGCCAATTCTGATGAGAGTACGATTCACTCATTCTTCCTTACCTTCCCGCATTCTCCTCCACTGTAAAAAATTTTTCTTGCCTCTTTTATGTGAGATAATTTACTCCATTCTCTCCCTTCCTTTCCCTTTTGTTCAGTGCATTCCACTATCACCTCTTCATTTTATTTTTTAGATATCATCCCTTCATATTCTACTCACACCTGTGCCCTCTGTCTCTATATACTCCTTCTAACTACCCTAATAATGAGGATGTTCATAAGAGTTACAAGTTTTATCTTCCAATATGGAATGTAAATAGTTTAGCCTTGTTGAATGCCTTATAATTTCTCTTTCCTATTTACTTTTTTATGCTTCTCTTGAGTCTTGCATTTGAAAGTCAAATTTTCTATTCAGCTCTGGTCTTTTCATAAAGAATGATTGAAAGTTCTCTCTTTCATAGAATATCAAATTTTTCCCCTGAAGGATTATACTCAGTATTGCTAGGTAGGTGATTCTTTATTTTAATCCTAGCTCTTTTGCCCTCCAGAATATCATATTCCAATCCCTCCAATTCTTTAAAATAGAAGGTGTTCGGGGCAGCCAGGTAGCACAGTGAGTAAGAGCACCGGCTCCAGTGTTGAGAAGAGCTGGAGATCGAATCCCGGGCTCAGACACTAAGCACCCACCCAGAAACACCTGGCCGTGTAACCTTGAGCAAGTTACTTAACCCCAATTGCTTAGGGGTGGCCAGGTGGCTCAGCGAGTAAGAGCACCGGCTCCAGTGTCGGGATGACCTGGATCAAATCCGGGCTCAGATACTCAGCACCACACCCAGAAATAACTGGCCGTGTAACCTTGAGCAAGTTACTTAACCCCAATTGCTTAAAAAAAAAATAGAAGGTGTTAAATCTTGTGTTATACTGACTATTGCTCCATGATATTTGGATTTTTTTTTTTCTTTCTGGCTGCTTGAAATACTTTCTCCTTGACCTGGGAGCTTTGGAAGTTGGTTATAATATCCCTGGTAGTTTTCATTTTGGAATCTCTTTAAGGAGGTGATCAGTGGATTCTTTTCATTTCTATTTTGCCCCCTGGTTCTAGAATTTCTGAGCAGTTTTCCTTGATAATTTCTTGAAAGATGATGTCTAGGCTCTTTTTGTTGCTCATGGTTTTCAGGTTGTTCAATAATTTTTAAGTTATCTCTCCTGGATCTATTTTCCAGGTCAGTTATTTTTCCAGTGAGATATTTCCCATTGTCTTCTATTTAAAAAAATTATTTTGGTTTTGTTTTATGGTTTCTTGATTTCTCATAAAGTTAATAACTTTCATTTGTTTAATTCTAATTTTTAAGTAATTTGCTTTCTTCAGTTAATTTTTGTGCCTCTCTTTGACCAATTCTGCTTTTTAAGACATTCTTCCCTTCATGGCATTTTGTACCTTTTTTACTATTTGGCTTAGTCTATTTTTTTTAGGTATTATTTTTTTTTTCCAGTATTATTTTGTGTCTCCTTTACCAAGTTCTTGACTTTTTTTCATGATTTTCTTTCATCACTCTAATTTTCTCTTCCCAATTTTTCCTCTACTTCTCTTACTTGATTTTCAAAATCCTTTTTGAGCTCTTTCATGGTCTAAGACCAATTTCTATTTTTCTTGGAACTTTGAATGTAAGAGCTTTAACATAATCTTCTTCTGATTGTGTATTTTTATCTTCCTTAGCATAGTAACTTTTTTTTTTGCTTTTTTGAAGGGCAATTGGGGTTAAGTAACTTGCCCAAGGTTACACAGGTAGTTTTTTTGTGTGGGTGGTAAGTGTCTGAAGCCGGAACTGAACTCAGGTCCTCCTGACTCTGGGGCTGGCACTTTACTCACTGCACCACCTAGCTACCCCGTAACTTTCTGTGATCAGAGTTTTTTTTTTCTGTTGTTGTTTACCTATTTTCATAGCCTATTTCTTGTCTTTTAACTTTTTGCTAAAGTGGAACTCTGTTTTGGGGCTGGAGGGAACACTGTCCCTAACTTCAGGGGCTTTGTACAATTGTTTTCAAAGATAATTCTAGGGACCTATAAGTCTTCAGTTCTCCTCTAAGGAAAGATATTTACTACTCTACTGGCCTATGCTCTGGTCTATGAATGACCACAAGCATTCTTTTCTTCCCTGGAACTATGAGGAGGGTCCCTGTTCAGTGGACACAAGCTCTGGTGTGCTAGTGCTCCTCCTTGCCCTGGGACTGCCACTCAGGACTGGGACCCATATCTGAGTATGTTCATTGCAACACAATCCTGCTTCAGTGTTAACAAAGAGACCCTTGTCATCTTCTGACCAGTTGTTTGATGCCCCCTTACCATCTGTGGACTGAGAGCTCGGGAAGCAGCCACTGCAGCTGCTGAGTCAATGGCTCCCAAGGTCTGCTCCTGGTTTGCTGGGGCTGGGGCCATGCTGGTGTGGTCTGCATTGGTCTGTGCTTTATTCTCACTCAGATACAGTAGACATTTCCTACCAAACTTCCAAGTTGTCTTTGACTGGAAAATTATTTCATCCTGTCCTTTTGTGGGTTCTGCTATTCCAGGCATTGTTTAATGGCATTATTTAGATTTAGAGGGGTTTTGGGACAGCTCAGGTGAATCACTGCCTTTTCTCCACTATCTTCTGGCCTCCATTTTTACTGCATCCTTATAGCCTTCCTTTGGAAGTTGTGCAATAGAAAGGTTGATGCATTTAGTCCCAGGACCTAAACGCAAGTTAGTTTCTTCTCTTAGTACTTGTGTGACAAGGACAGTCACTTTGCCTTTGTTTTTTTTTGGACCATGGTTTCCACATCTATAAAATGAAGAAGTTAGAGTAGATGATCTCTGAGGTCCCTTCCAGCTCTACATCTGTGATGCTTTGATTCTAGCATTTTCATCTTACATCTTTTCCATCTTTTCATGTTCTTTGAAATCTAAATTTCTTCTGAAGATGTCACAACTTTTGACACTCTCTGAATTTCTCCTTCACTCACACATAACCAGTGCCAGGAGGAACAATTCTTAAATTCCCTGCTCCCCGTTATAACTTTTAGACTTTCCCTTTGATGCCATAACTCAGTAACTATCTCCTTTTAATGTTCATCGTATAGTCTATCCAGATTATTTTTGATGTCATCTATGAAACTACAAGTCGCTTCCCTTCCTCTCAATATGCTTAGTACCTGGTCCATGATCACCTCACTCCAATACCTGTACTCTTGAATACACTGTCCTCCCAGTTCCCCAACTAATGATGAAGTATGAGCTCTGGAAGCCCCCTCCAGCTCTCCTTGAGGTACAGGCTCTGGGAACCTCCCTTGGACTCTTGATTAAATTGTCTCATTTGATGAGGCATTTTCATGAGGCAATAGCCTAGTTACTAGCCTAGCCCTCCACTGTTCATCTATTTCCCACCCCTGAGCCTATCAACATATCAATCCACCCTTGAACTGGCCTAGCCCACCGTTGTCTGTAACCTCCAGCTACTTCCCACCCTTAATCACTCATTGACCTCACTAACTCCTCCTGAAGACTCTCCCCGAACTCCTCCCCTAGAGCATCCCTAGACTCCTCCCCACAATCTTCTTTATATAAGACACTATCTTGTCTTCATGTTTATGAGAGAACCATAGAATGCCATGTGGGTGAGAGTGCCATAGAATAGTGAGAGCACCATAGAATGACCTAGCACAGACTTACTCTGTGTCTAATGCAAGAGAATTTTTAATAAATTTTACTTTTCTTTGGCTGAGAAGACTCGAATTGAATTCATTTGGCAGGACCTGGCATTTTGGTATTTTGGGGTCTCCAGAACAACCCTAACCCTCTTAGTGGGTAACCTCTTCATATCTGATCTACCACAGTTATAGGCATAAATAATTAAACCTTATCCTTCCTGTATTAACAATGCAGTATTCACAATGCCTATGATAACTATAAATATGCTGATAATGTTATTAATCACAAAATATAACAAGCTCTCTACATGGGGGACATAGCTAGAATATTTATTCAGATACCAGAAAATTGAGTCCCCAAACCAGAAAGTCAAAGCCATCACAGTAGCTCTGGAGTTGGCACACGTAGTTAATGCAGTAAACACCCACATTCTCAAGCCTTCAAAACAGAACAGGCTACCTCAGTCAAAGATCCTCCTCTCCTCACTCACAGTAACTGCTTGATCTTCACTCAGCTTGCTCCCAGCAGCTCTGGCTCCTCTCAGTTCCTGTCCCCAGCAGTCCTCAGCAGGAGTCCTTAGCAAAAATTCTGGCTGGCTCAAAAAAAAATGAGTTAGTGCCACTTGGGCTGCCACTTCTAGCCTGGCTCCTACTCGGCTTCAGCTCCTTCCTGCCCTACCCCTTCTTGCTGTGTCAGCAAGGTCAAAGGGTATGGAAGATCTTTAAATCCCATTACCATAACACTTCCCCAGCTCAGCTCAAGTGAATTTTCTTGTACATGCCAGAATTAATAAACTCATAGGTCTAGAAGAGCTATAGTGGGAGTTGGAATTCATCTAGTTCAACTCCCTTATTTTATAGATAAGGAACCTGAGGCTCAGAGTGGGCCAGATGATTTGCCTGTGATCACGTAAATAACAGGCTTGGAGACAGGAAGACTCATATTCCTGTTTTCAAGTCTGGCTGCAGATACTTACTCCTGTGTGACCCTGGACAAATCACTTAACCCTGTTTGCCTTAGTTTACTCATCTGTAAAAGAGGCTGGAGAAAGAAATGACAGATCTCTTCAGTCTCTGCCAAGAAAACCCCAAATGGGGTCATGAAAAGTCGCATATGATAGAACATGACTGAACAACAACAACAAAACTTAGCAAATCCTGGGTAAATTGTTTCACTTTGCATGCAGTCATAGCTACCTTTCTAATTCGTGAAGTCCAAGTGAAACAAGTGATCAAATTCCCTCAACAGATTCAAAGTGCACCTGGCCATCCCAGCTCATACTAGTCCTGCACTTATTCAGTGCTCTCCTTTGACCCTCATTTTGCCTTTCATAGCAGGCAAGCCCTCAGAACATGTGGAAGCACAACATTTGCATGGGAAAATAATGATGTTCACTAGCTCCTACTCTCTTTCAAAACTGCCTATGTTTTTTTTTTCTTTTTCATTTCGGTGGGGGGCATGGATGAAAGGGCAGCAGCATTATGTAGATTGATTTGCACTCGTCCTCTGGCCAGTCCCTTGTTTCTCATTTGCCTGTCGACAGATTTTATGAAGGACACTAAGTGCACAGTTGCCAGCCTCTTTTATGAGTTCATCTGTAACATCGGACCATGTGCCTTTCCCAGTTTGAGCTTGTTTACTGCCGTTTCCATCTCTGCCAGAGAAGGTGAAGGTTATTTTACGGCGGTGCAGATGATTGCCTCACACTTGGTACTGTCTCTAATGTCCCTTGATGCCTCATATAGCTTCTTGAAATATTCTTTCCAGTGGTTCTGGATGTCTTCCTGTGCTGTTAGCACTTTGCCATCTGCTGCCCTGATGCCACTGCAGTCTTTGGGTAAAAATTAGTGTTTACAAATCCCCTCATAGTCTGGTTCCCTGCCTCCTGCTCCCAGATTTCAGAATATTCAGTTCTTTTTCTGGGGGTTTTGATTTCTCACCAGGTTGGATTGTAATTTCTCTGCCAGTCACCTCCCTTTGGTGGGGGTAGGGTTGGGGGAGCGAAATATTTTACTAAAATACAGCATTGCCAATGCTATAATTGCTGCTTGTGAAATGAAGATATTGAATAAAAGAAAGCAATAACCTATTTGTACTGAAAGCCTTTGGAAACCTTATCAGTCTCCTAAATAAAATTTTTACACAGTCAGCTCACAAGAAAGTTCAATGCAGTTAAATATCATTTTTAAATTTTATGTTATTGTCTAAGTTTTATTTTAGCAATGTGTGGTTGGTCCCAGGGCTATGTTTAACATGCTGCGGGAAGGGAAAAAAGTACATTCAAATGTAGAACTGCATTTTCGACTAGAGAAACAGTATTGCAATCCTCAATAGTGCATTCCATTCTTATAACTGTTATTTAAGACTTGTATAAATTTCTATAAATCTTTGAAAGCAATTATCACTTTATTTACACTTCTTTTCCTCTTAAACTATCACCATTGACAATTCCCAGGAACGTGTTTAAATGTGTTTGCCTCTTCCATCAAAAAATCCATTGCTCAAAAAGTAGAAAAAACAAACAAAACATTTTAACTTCTGACAAGATGAATTTACACACTGCCCCTCCCTACCAAAGGACCCACAGGTAATAAATGTCATCATAATTTTTATTACCATCACCATTTTCACAGCGTTTTTCTTCCTTCCCTAATAGGAACTAGTTGTAATGGGGGGAAAGATTGGAGGTCATAAATAAAAGCAATGTGGAGACATATGTTATTAACTACTGTCTACACAGTGCCCAGGAACCCAAGGGAAATTTTCTATAAAGTTAGAAAAATTACAAAGGATAAGAAAACCATCTGGCTTTAATATAGATTAGACCTTCATTGCTAACATCCTTCCACATACATATTACCTTCTCCTTGATAAGGTGACTCTAATTAATACAACTCTGTTAGATAGGATCTTCCTTTTCCCTCCTTTTTCCTCCTTCCTTTTCCCTCTTTTCCCCATGATACAGAATAACCCTGCTAGAGTAGAAAGCATCAATAGACATGTTTTAAGCACCTATTATGTGCCAGGAACTGTGCTAGCTTCTGAAGATACAAAGAAACAAATGAAACAACCCCTGGCCTAAATGAGCCTTCTCAAACCTTTGTTTCTGAAAGCTTCAGGGAAAAAAAAAGACAGAACAAATTCATTTGAAGGATAACATAAGTAAAGAGAGGGGTACAAAGAGAAGACCTTTGATTTGGGAGGTATGGGAATAACTCTTTGAGAGTTGTCTGAAGTTAACTCAGAGAGATTAAGTGATATACCCATGTTAAAATAGCCAGTGATAAAAGTGAGATTTGCATGCAGAGTTTCTTGGCTTCATGTCCAGTGTACTATGCATTTTGCAAGTTTCTCCTCTTTAAAAAGTGAGACAAAAGTATCCATAACCTTTTGTTAAAGACTAAAACATGATTGAAATTGGATTTGTGATTTAGCTTCACTGGTGAACTTTGACAAACAGGATAGGCCATGACAGCATCAGCATCAAAGAAGAGACCTGAGACATAGAGTTAACTTTGAGCTTATGTCCCAGTTCTTCCACCAACCCCTGAAATTATTTTATATTAATTTTGTAAATATTTTGTATTTATTTATCAATATACATGTTATTTCCCCCTCGGTGGGGAAACAAACTCCTTGAAGGAAAGGACTGTTTCATTGTTGGAAGGTTGTTTTTTGTTTTTATATTTATTTTTGTATCTCCTAGCATAGTGCCTGATACCTAATCAGTGCATAGAAGGGTTTGATTAATTGATACTAGATTTGTGATTGTGGGCAAGTTAAAATCTCTCTGATCCTCTGTTAGTTTATTTTACAAAACAGAAATTAGAATGCTTGTATTTAAAAAAAAACTTATTTCAAAGAGTTGTTTTAAAGAAAGTCCTTCATAAACTAAACTTCACACACTACTATATCAATAAAAGTTGTGACTCAATCAACCAATAAAAAAAATTTATTAGTGTTTACTATGTAGGCACTTCCTACACTGTCATGTAGGAAGAATCATATGATGACTTGTGCTTTAGGGAAATCACTTTTTTGGCTTTTTATAGTTTAAGGCATGTGGACCAGTTAGGAAGCCATTACACTAGTTCAGACAAGAAGTGACAAGTTCCTTAGAATGGTGGCTGTGTGAGTGAAGAAAAGGTTATCAATCTGAGAGATGTTGTGGAGGTAGAAACAACAGAATCTACCAAATAAGTGGATATACGTGGTAAGTACTTGAGATGAATACAGTATCATATGAAGGTTGTGAACCTAGATAATTTGGAAATATGGCAGTGGACTCAATCGAAATAGGACAGTTTGGAAGAGGGATGGATTTTGAGGGAAAAGGAAATGAGTTTAGTTTTGGACAAGTCTGTGGAACACCCAGTTTGAAACTGGTCTTTTGTCACATTTTCCTTTGTGTACTATTTGTTTGTTTCTGTTTTTTTAGGAATTCCCTTAGCACTCTGCATTGGTATATAAGAAATAAAACAGGTAGAGATAACATGGCACTTCTCTGACCAAAGGACAAAGTGTAAACTTACGTAATTAGCAGAAATGCAGTTCTTGATTCACAGGACAATACAATGTAGATTTTTTTGTAATTCATGGAAAGAATGAAGGAGTTAAGAGTCACACTGGTTATCATAGCAAATCTATGGTGAGTGTTTTCAGTTAAATTCAACAATTGTATGTATAATGTTTGTGGCATGCTCTTAGATCTTTAAAAAGCTACAGAATTTAAATGATCCTTTACTAGGTGAAAAGTGCAAATTAGTGAGGATAATACATAAACAGATAAATAACTTCAATAAAAACAAAGCCATATAAGAACAGATATAAGCAACGCTCCTCATTTGACACTGTATGTTAATATTTCTTGATCATGATGGAATTGTTGAGTGTTTACAGAAAGGGTTTAGAAAGGACCCTCAAAGGAAGTAATCAGTAGAAGGACAATCTTGGTTTGAGATCATCAGTAGCAGCAGCCACTGAGTACACAGGGGTCATAAAAAAAAAAAAACCTGTAAAGTTATGGAATGGTTAGAAAATGGTTCTTCCTATGTTTGGTTAAGTTTCAAGGTGCCAAAGGGGAACGAAGCCCTTTGCTTTATGTAGGAAATTCAGTTAACAAAAGAACCCAGTTCTCATATCATTGTATTCTAAATTAAATGACTCTCACAAATATAAACTGCAACTTAAGGAAAAGGAAGGAAAGGAAGGACTTACTCATAGGACAATTTTTGACAGCCCAGACCTGGCAGATTTAAGAAAGAAGAAAATAGTTTGGGCTCCCATTTCTTGCCCCCTCCTCTAGATCAGGAAGAACTAACATTGGTAGGTCAACAAAGAGACTAGATAGTCACTCTGTTCTCTACTTGAAATTATAATTCATCAGAGTAGAGAAAGCACAAAGTCATCTTTATTGGTGTTATTGGCATGGAGAGCATGCCAATAATGTGGTATAACAAAAACAGGTCTTGATTTTTATCAATAGAAAGCTGGGCACCTGAAACTTCTAGTAGTTGTCGATGAGCAATTCACAGTACTGGGAACCAACTGAAACACATAGAGTTTGTATGTTTCTAGATAGTTTTTGAAAGTTGTAATTGGAACCTTAGTATGACACAAATTAAGGTGATGGCTGCAGTATCCATGATGGGTTGGGGTGGGGTGTAGCACTCTGCTATGAGAGCCGGGTGATTGACTGAGCATGGATTCAGAGAAACAAATTGTGAGAAGAAAGGAATTTCCAACAGATGGTGTTAAAAAAAAAAGAGTAGGGTCACCTGCATATGATGAATCCACAAATTTCCTTTTCTACCTGAGCCACAACCCAACCACCAAAGTAAATTGCATGTATTTGCTTTTTCTTTTAGACTACTTTCTTAGATCTCAGAGATTTGAACCAGTGGGGGTAATGCAGTTCAACCTAGAGATTAAAGGGTTAAGTTTCCTTTAGGATACAGGCTTTTGAAGACATTGTAGTATCCAATTTAGAGTTCTAGTGATTTAAAAAACAAAGCAAAACAACAAGATTTATTATGATAGGGAGAAGGTTATGTGGGCTCTCCTAGGACCATAGCCACCATGAAGAAATCAAATGATAAAGTTGGAAGAAAGCTTACATATATAATTTATTCTAACTTTCTAATTATGCTGATAAAAAAAAATGACATCCAGAACGGTGGAGTTACTTGTCAAGGTCACATCACTAGTTGACTTCCAAGCCAGGACTAGGATCTGTCAGGGGTGCGGTACCTGAAGCCTTGAGGCCACATGTAGCCCTTTAGGTCCTCAAGTGTGGACCTTTGACTGAATCCAACCTTAAGAAGTGACCTCAAGGTTGAAGGTTCCCCACCCCTCACAAATCTATTGACCTCCAGTTTAGTGCTCTTCCTGCTAAGCCACATGACCTAATTAGGTTTGAGGTTTCACTTGATTGGTAAGTCAGGGACAGAAAGAGCATATAACAGCAGTAGTTTCCTCTTTTTGTTTCAAAGGAATGCGGGTTGAAAGCTCCTGGGGAAGCTACCATTGCTCTCCTGAGGTTTAGGAAAGTAAGGAAGTAATTTGAAGCCTCTCTGAGATAAGGTAAGCAAGCTCATTAAAGGCAATAAACCTAACAGCAGGGATAAGATGCTACTGGGTTGGTTTTAATAGAGCCCTGAGCAAGAATAGCCTCTGCTCCTAACTGAGGGTATAGAGTAAAAGTCTAGACCAAGTTAAATAGAGTTGATTACAAATGATTGTCTACAAGGTCTTAAATTTACCCTCCATTAAAGATCTAATGTTATCATAATGTAGAGAAGATTCTGGGTTCCCTTAGGTTCTAGTAGCAGAGGGGAATCTTTAGTATATTCTTTAAAATTGGAAACGCCCTGAATATTCTTGCAAATGAAATTTATGCCTATTGTCATAGCACTACCTTAACCAAATTAAGACAGAGTCCGAAGTCTACAGGGTGATAAATTTTTAAGCCTTACACTAAAACCATCTATTAATCTATTGGGAGGAGCAGGGAAGGGGGCGGGGTGGAGTTGCAATCTGCTTCTTTGGGGAAAGTACCCCACACAAACACAATTAGAGATTCTTGAAATATTCAGTTAATCATCCAGTGTGTATTAAATGTCATGCTGTTCCTCATACATAATATTCCATCTCCCATCTCTGAACCCTCACATAAATTATTCTCTGAGCTGCATTCCATCCTTGCTTTCATGTTTTTAAGATTTCCTAACTCTTTTCACACCTCAGTGAAGGAACTACCTCGGGATTCTTACAGTTATTGTGCCCCTATCCAAATTCCTTTATTTTGTGAGTTGTATTTACTTGATGTTAGTTGTGTTTACTTATATATGTGTATCTGTTATGCCCCTCACTGTAAATTACTTGAGGACAGAGGTTTGCACATGTAATACAATTGCTTATTTTTTTTTGTTTTTATTTTATTATATTTTATGCTTTTATTTATGTGTGAACAGTGCTTGTTACATAATAGGAGCTAAAGATGTTTATTGAATGAGTTTAAATGATTATCCTCATGTTGGATTAAGTAACTCATACAGATAATTATCAAATATAGCATTATTATATATTAGTTTAATAGAAAAACAAAGCCTAAATTGTGATTCAATCTCTTTTCAGCCACCCTAGACTTAGCTGAAAAGGCATAATTTGCTCCAATTGCAAAGTATTTTTATCATTTCTACAAAAGGTAAGCTACCTGAAAAGTGGTTATTTAATTTCTGTTTTTGTTCCCAGAGTCTAGCACAGTATCTGGGTTTTAGTAGATAATTAATAAATGAATGCACATTTGTTGATTGACCTGATGGCTACCTACAATTGCAGGCAACATAGGCATAAAATAACCTTTTCTAAAAGGGAAACCTCTCAATTGTACCATCATCCATTGGTACTAAATATCACAGTCAACATTTTGAATATTGTGGACAGTTCTGCTCACTGAACTTCGTGAAAGACAGAGCTAGAAAATGCCCAGAGAAAAGCACCCCCAAAAAGCACCCATATTTATTTTTATTTTTTTGCCTTTTGGAGGGCAATTGGGGTTAAGTATCTTGCCCAAGGTTACATGGTGAGCTGTGTCTGTGTGAGTGTGTGTGTGTGTGTGTGTGTGTGTGTGTGTTAAGTGTCTGAGGCCGGAACAGAACTCAGGACCTCCTGACTCCAGGGCCAGCGATTTACTCACTGTGCCACCTAGCCACCCCAAAAGCACCCATTTTTAAAAAGCAATAGGAACTTCCATATGATGTTTTTAAAAGATTAGAATTCCTTCTGGAAAGATAAAGGCTAAATAGAGTGAACTTTATAAATTCACAAACAACAACATAGGCTTCATCAAATACTGGAAGCTTAGAGCTACAGGATACATACCGCAATCAGGAAACTGTTTTAAGATATAAAGATGCATTTTGTACTAGCTTGCAGTTAACTTGTAGAATTTATGTGAAGTGATATAAGCTGAATATATACCCATATCTATATATGTGTGCATATATATATATATATACAAATTGATTCAATAATAACTGAAAAATTCTGAGTTCTAAATTCAAACCCTCACCTCCGTCAGGGCACTTATTACGCATATAACCCTGGGCAAGTCACTTAACCTTTTTCAGCTTCCTTTCCCCATCAGTAACAGTAGGAGGATATTAGCATCTATCTCACAGTGTTCTTGTGCAGATTAGATGATAAAATATATATAAAGCATTTTTCAAATATAAAAATTTATTAAAATATCAACACTAGCTTTTAAAATAAACTTATGAATGATTTCTATGCAATGATGAATTAAAGGGCTTTGAGAGCAAGCAATAATCTTTGGTGGCCTAGGCAGCAGTAAGATTAGACTGGATTATATAAAGAAATACTCGAGGCAAGAACTGATATCAGGGAAGGCACAGGAATCTCCACCTCTGCAAATCTGCAATGTTGTATTATTAAAAACTGGCACCTAGCTTCCAAAGTTCATAAAGTTTTGGACTTGGAGTCAGGAATACTTGAATTCAAATCTTGCTTCAGATACTTTCTGGATGTTACCATGAACCAGTCACAACATTTATCAGACTCCTTATTTCATTGTAAAATAAAAATAGTAACACCTATCTACCAAAGTTGTGAAAATTAAATGAGATAACATATGTAAATTGCTTTGTTAACCTTGCAGCACTTTTAGCTATTTATTATTACTATTATAAAATGAAAGATAAAACACAAATCACTCAGTAATATGGGATTTAGCCATGAATGTTATGCTTTCTAGTCATCTTGGGGTTTTCTTTATAAAGGACTGGTATATAGATTGGTAGTCTGACCCCCTTAATTGTGTTTTTTATTCTAATCTGTAATCTGATTCCCTGGCGGTTAGCTAGTTCACTGATGGAGAAATTTCGGCACCTTTCTTTCATTTTCTCTCACTTTCTTCTTTCCTTCCTATTACACAATTCTTTGATAACTAAACTCAGCATTTTATGATGAATTCTAGAATATCTTAATGCATTATCAAAGAAAATGTTTATTTTCAAATTATGTTTTGCCAAGCGAAGGATTGGCAAAGCTAAGGATCTTTAGCTCCTATTATGTAACAATAATCTAATTAAGGATGTTTAGATATAAAGATACTGCTCACTATTTTACACTTATTTTCGGTGATGTTTCTGCTAGAAATTAAAATTGCTCTGTTTTTGTGGTTAAGCTCTTAAACTCATCAATAAACTTTCTATTAACTCCAAGGTGAACATGTTAAGGTAGATGAGTTTGTGGGTGTGATATGTGAGCATTTTCATCTGGCTCTATTTCCAAAGACAAAGCTCTACATAGGGTTACAATGCACTGCGCAAACATAAAACTGTTTAATTCATTATTGGAGCACTTTCATTACAGCAACAACAGTTTAACACCCTGCAGTGACAATTCTGAATGGAAAAGTATATGTTTGCTTTAGTTGAAGCTGTTGTAATCACTATCCGAATGTTAGTAGACATGGTCTTGAGGAAACAGGTTATAGCTCTTGTGCCATCTTCAAAGATGCGTCTTTCTATCTAAATTTAAATAAATAAATATGACTAGATTTAGATGTCTTTCTTGTTTGTTTACTTTCTTTCTTTTATAATTGGTGGAATCTTATTAGGGTATATCTACCATGGAATTTACTAGAAAAAATGCACTTGTTTACCCAGGCAATGATGACAATAACCTAGTTGAGTGTCTTCCATTCCATTCAGGTTCTGAAATGGAAACACCCAATCATTATCACATGAAATTTTTACTGACCAGCAATTCACTGGCATAATGAATTCATGTTATGGATAATTTCTCTACCAATGCAAATATGTTTCTGCTATACAACTCATATGACCTTGGACAACAAGAAGTTAAGTGACTTGCTCAGGGTTCCATGGCCAGTATGTGTCAGAGGCAGGTCTTGAAGGCAGGTGGTAGATCTCCCCCTGAACATGGCTCTACCAACTGTCTGTGGCTTCTGCCTATCATCATTCTCAAGTCATACTAAATAAAATCTAAATGGAAGCATCTTTTCAATTTCATAATCTTTCAAATATACATGAGAAGGAAATGAAAAAAATATTCCTTTAATTCATTAGCAAATTTAAGAATTAAGTTTATATAAAGAGTATTTAGAAACAAAACTTTTTAAACTGTATCTTAAAATTTTAAAATATTGCTAATTTTTAAAAATAACATGCAATCATAGATTTATATCTCCAAACTTTCTTTTATTTTTCCCCACTCTTAATTTGCTTTGTCACAGATTTTATTCTTTGTAGAATAAAAAACTAGACATAAAGCAAAAATGGTGGAAAGGAGAAGAAACAGTGGGGTTAATTTCCCCCCAAAAGATAATTTTCACTTGTTCCTTCTCTGGGCAAAGCTCTAACACTTTTTTCCAAAATAGTTGGTTTCCATAGCTCATTTTAAATACAAACTTCACTTAGGTTAGTTTATGTGTCACTGGTTCACACCAGTTGCTAAATGCTCTTACTTCTGCAGAGCCCAGTCAATCAAAACATTCTTCTGATTATATTCATGGAGTATATATTTAAGCATACCAAAGCTTCCCTTTCAGGCTTTGCATTTGGGCTCGGGAACTTATAGTAACCAAATAAATGACACACAATATATAGACTGCAAACATAAAAAAATCCTTTTGCTCGATTTGCAGATAAGAATGGGGTTCAAATCTTGCCTAAAATACTCAATGGATATGTGATCATAAGTAAATCAGATAGCCATGCTCATTCTTTTTTCCATATTTAAAATAGAAATAATTCTGATTCTCCTTAACTCATGAGTGTTGTGAGACTCAAATGAGTTTATACACACACACACACACACACACACACACGCAATACTTTACATTAAAATGCTATATAAATGTCAGTGATTATTAGTGTTTTCATTGATTTCTATAATTTTGGTTCTCTGTATTTAGCTAGATGAATGTAACTCTGTGTGTGTATGTATGTATACATACATACAGACATATTTCACAATCCTGGAGTCTAGTAGGCTGTTGATTATAAACCCATCACATTGTATATGACATGAATCCCTCTATTGACATATTAATTACATTAAATACACCATCTACTAAAATGTAATGAATTTTTTTTTGTTCTGAAGCAATGATAGCAAATAGCCTTGGTTGCTCCTATCCTATAGAATCAGGGATAGAAAATGAAAGTAATCTCTGCTTTCTGTGGGCCATTTGAGGAAAGGTTTAGGAAATTCTTTCCAAGAAATATTCCACACAATCCTTTATCCCATTGCACTACTTAGAAGGAGGTAATTGGTGGAGTTATTCAGATTGTTTAAAGAGAGGCCAGACGACCATTTGTTGGGAATGTTTATAGAGGAGGTATATCCGTTAGGCAGGGAGTTAGAATAAATGATGTCTAAGAACCACTCCAAATCACTGATTAGGTTGACATGAAATTATTCTCAACAAAGAACTAGCTTTGAGCCTTGACAACAGAAATTTAGCATTATTTAGCAAATTGACATATGCTTATGGATTTCACAGACATATGGAAAAATATCAAGGGCTCCCAGAATACTTTGGTCCTGTGCAATTGCAATCATATCATACTGTTGGAGAGAAATTAGATCAAACGTGTGCATTGCTTTATGGGGGAATCATTCACTGAATGCTGTAGAAATCATTTGCCATACTTGTGCGAGAACTATATCCAGCTTTGCTTGACTGGTGGTAAGAGATGTCCTGCTGAAAAATGGAAATTTAGATGGGCTTCAGAACTTGGAAAGGATTTATTTTTCCCTTTGTTCTAAGTGAAAAGGACTGAAGGAATAAGAAAAACTGTTTTTCCAAGTTCTCATCAACAAGATAGGATTAAAGTTGAAACTACTGAGTAATTTGAAATGGTTTTTTTGTTATGTATTTTTAGCTTTCCTATTAAATCCGTGTTCATAACTGGACCTGAGATTTGATGAAACTATGTAAATTCCTATATTAAGAAATATGTAAATATGAAATTGTGGCCCCAGCAATGAAATAAAATTTAAAATGTTTCCTATTCACATGAAGGGTGGTTCATATATGTAATGGTAATGGTAATTTGAAGATCTTCCATGCTTTGAAAATATACTTTGCCCCCTAATAGGCTGAATGAAATCACATGGAGTCTGTGGTGTGAGGAGTTTGCTCAAGGGTGGAGCAGAGCCCACAGGAAGCTGGAAGTCAGAGCAGGTAGATATGGTTGGGAAGTGAGGGTGCATTTAAGGGAGACAGGCTTGAGAATAAATGTTGGTTTGTGGGAAGGCTAAAGGATGCTGTGCCTCTCTGTACTGTTGTGGCTTATTAACTTCTTTGCTAGTATGATGGAACTGGTTTACTGGTCTGGGGATTCAGTTTTCTGGTATCTGAATAAATGTTTTATTTCTGTTTTATATATGGAGAGTCTGTTATATTTTGTTATCAAGCACTATGCAGACATATTTATAGTGAACGTTGGTGCTGTAAATATTGTATTGGCACTACAATATATAGTATGTCTTAAGCAGAAGGATTTCTAATTATTTTTGGATAATAACTCAAAATTTGAAAGATAGTGTTTTATTTATTTACTCTTAGTTTACAGCATTCAGTTCCACAAGTTTTGGGGTTCCAAACTTTCTCCCCCACCTTTTTCTCCCCTGTGGCATACAATCTGGTATAGCTTCTACATATACCTTCACATTAAACATTAGTGAAGTTGTAAAGAAAAATTGTAAGCAGTGGAATGAATAATGAGGAAGAAGAAACAAAACAAAATGAAAAAGAGAGAGTAAGTAGTTTGCTTCAGTCTTCATTAAGACTCTACATTTCTTTCTCTGGATATGGATAGCCTTTTCCATCATGAGTTCTTTGGAGTTGTGGGAGTCCAGTCTATCAAAGTCAGTCATCACAGATACGATGTGTCAGTAATTGTGTGTAATGTTCTCCTGACTCTGCTTCCCTCACTCAGCATTAGTTTATATAAGTCTCTCCAGGTTATTGTGAGGTTTGTCTGCTCCTCATTTCTTATAGCATAATAGTATTCCATTACATTCATATACTACAAAATGGTTCAGCCATTCCGAACTGATGAACTTCCCCTTGATTTCCAATTCCTTGCCACCATGAAAAGAGCTACTATATTTTTGTACATACTGGTCCTTCTTCCACTTGTATGTTCTCTTTGGCATACAGCCCTAAAAGTGTTAATGCTGGGTGAAAGGGTATGCGCATTTTTATAGCCCTTTGGGCATAGTTCCAAATTGCTCTCCAGAATTGTTGGATTAGTTTACAACTCTACAAACAATGCATTAGTGTTCCAATTTGCCCACATCCTCTCCAGCATTTGTCATTTTCCTCTTTTGTCATGTTATCCAGTCTGACTGGTGAGATGTGGTACCTCAGAGTTGTTTTGATTTGCATTTCTCTAATCAATAGTGATTTAGAGCATTTTTTTCACAAAGATAATATTTTCATTAATATTTGTGCTTCAATTTTAGATTGAGAACAATTTAGCCAGACTATTGTCTTTGGACCCCATTCATATTGAAGCACCTCAACTGGTAGTTTAATGTTTCAGTCTAGCTCAATACACAAGCTCTAAGCTTATATTAGACTTTTTCCTGTTCCATTTTGAAAATGGTCCATAGCTGGAGTATGAGTTGTTATCTTCTTAAGAGGCATCATGGTCCAAGAGGAAGAAAGTGTGGCAAAATCCAGAAGACCAAAATCCTGGGGAAAAGTGACCATACCAGCAGTAGCCAACAAGGCAACTATGGTTACAGAAAAAAAAAAAAACTAAACTTATTGTGTCCTAGACTTTATGAAGTTGATTCAGAAAGTACAAAGAAAAAAATGAGTATAATGATATGAACGGAAACTCAAAATGAAATAGAGCCTAAAAGCCAGAAGAGGAACATTCAAAAATAAATGGTAGATATCCTACTATAACAATCCCAATGACAAATAGGCAGATATCCTAACAAGCTATTAATAAACTCAGATTTTGATTAGGTATTCATAAAATAATTATGGGAGTACTTGTAAGGATAAATATGGAGGAATTGGAAGTGAGTTCATAAGAATTGTGTCATGAAACCTAGTTTAGACCAAACTATATGAAAAATACTCATTTTGTTTGTAAAAGAGCCTTCTAAAAGTTAGCAAGAACAAGGAAGTGATAGGATCAGTGTTTGGGGAGATGATGTCATATTAATACATGATATAAAGTAGAACGATTGAACTATATTGTTTCTATCTTCAAGGAAAAAATAGTCTTTGTAGTTTAGAATAGAGTCAAAGAACTTGAAGAAGGCTTGTATGCAAAACAGATTTGGATTTCCAGTGCTGCATTTCCTTTCATATTAATTTGGTCATTTCCCTGGCGATGCCAATGATTTCTTAATTGGCAAATCTGACAATTTTTCCTCAGTATTTATTTTATCTCTTTTGAATTTTATTGTTAACTACCCTATCTTCCGGTATACTCTTTGAGTTTTTGTGACACTGTACTGCCTTAATTTTCCTATCCATTTGTGACCTATTTGTTTCAATCAACCTTGCTGAATTATCATCCACATTATAACTGTTACCCTGAGTATAACTGAGGTTTGGTCTTATATAATTTTTTCTTCTCTGTCTTTTTTGTTTTGTTTTTTTTTTTTGCTTTTGGGAGGGCAATTGGAGTTAAGTGACTTGCCCAAGGTCACATGGCTAGTAATTGTTAAGTGTCTGATGCCAGATTTGAACTCAGGTCCTCCTGACTTCAGGACCAGTGTTCTACTCACTGCACCACCTAGCCTCCCCCTTCTTCTTTTTCTTTATCTTTCTCTCCTTCCCCCTTTCTCTTCCTCTAATTATTTCATGACTCTGGGATTTGTATATCCAGGCATAGTCTTTCTCTTGATATCCAACCCTGAATCACCAACTGCTGAGTTGACCCGTAGAACTAGATGTCTCATAGTCTTCTCAAACTCAACCAATATGAAACAGAAATTATTATACTCTTTCCCCAAACTTCTATATTTTTAATGAGGGCACTGCTGTCTTTCCTGAGATTTTCTATTTTGGTGTTATAAAATCCTCACTCTTTCTTGACCCACATAAGGAAGTAATCACTAAATTTTGTCATTCTACAGTTTGTAGAATGTTTCTAAATTTGTCAATCTACAGTATTTCTCAATCTGTTCTCTGTACTCACATACCCACTGTGGCATTCTAGGTTTTTATCACCTTTTACATAGAGACTGTTGCAAGAGTCTCTATGCTCAAGTCTCTCTCCACTTTAATTTATACTCCAAAAGCTAGCTAACTGCCAAAGTAATTTGTGTTGTAACCTAGACTTTTCCTAAAGCATAAGTCTGACCATGTCACTCGCCTACTCAATAAACACCAATGATTCTCTGCTACCTCTAATATCACATAGAGACTCTTCTAATTAACATTTAAAACCCTGAAAAACCCATAGACAACATAGTGTTTTATACTTGTTACACGCTGATCTCATTCATTCATACTGTAATTCAGTCTAACTTACCCACTCATTTTTCCTCATACAGGCCACTCCATATCCTGCCTTTCTCTATTCCTTTGTACTGGTTATATCTTATGCCTGAAATATTGTCTCTGAAAATCCCTACTTTCACTCATTTATCTAATCTTTTAAGTAAATTCTTTTTAAATTCCTCTTACTGTAGTGCCCTCCAATTATGTTGTATCACGTGTGCACACACACACATTCTCTAATCAATAATGACTTAGAACATTTTTAATATGACTATATATAGTTTTTATTTCTTCATCTAAAAACTGCCTGCTCATATCCTTTGACTATATCAATTGGGGAATAACTCATATTCTTATAAATTTGACAGAATTTTCTATATATTTGAGATATGAGACCTTTATCCAAGAAACTGTCTATAATTTCTCCCCCTCCCCCAATTTTCTGTTTTCTTTCTAATATTGGTTAAACTGACTTTATTTGTACACAACCATTATAATTTACTATAATCAAACTTATCCATTTTACATCTCACAATGCTCTCTTTTTCTTGTTTATTAATATTTTTCTCCTATTCATAAGTCTGATAGGTAATATGTTCCATGTTCTTTTTAATTTACTTATGATATTTCCCTTCATTTCTAGTTCATGTATCTTTTTTTTTTTAACCATGTGATTCTAAGTAATGTGAGATACTGGTCGATTCCTAGTTTCTTCCAGACTACTTTACAATTTTCCTAACAATTTTTTTACCAAATAGTGAATTCTTATCCCCAAAAGTTATGTCTTTGCATTAGTCAAACACAAGGTTACTATTATCTTTACTACTATGTATTTTATGTCTGTTCTTTTCCATTGATTCACCTTTCTATTTCACAGACAGTACTGGATAGTTTTAATAATTACTGCATTATAATACAGTTTAAGATATGATACTGTGACACTTCTGCCATTTATATTTTATTAATTCCACTGATATTATTGACCTTTTGTTCTTCCAGATGAATTTTATTATTTTTTTCTAACTCAACAAAATAGATTTTTAGTAGTTTAATTGGGATGGCATTGAATAAATAGATTAGCTTAGGTAGAATTGTCATTTATATAATATTGGCTTTGCCCATTCATGAACAGTTAATATTTCTCCAATTATTTAAATCTGAATTTATTTGTATAAAAAGCATTTTATAATTATGCTAATGTAATTCCTGGGTTTGTCTTTGCTGGTATACTCCTAGGTATTTTATGCTTTTTATGGTTATTTTAAATGGGGTTTTAAATAAATTTTAAATTTCTTACGATTTCTTCTTATAGGTTTTGTTGTGATATATAGAAATGATGATTTTTGTTGGGGGGGGGTTAAATCCTGCTACTTTGCTAAAATGATTAGTTGGTTCTACTAACGTTTTAGTTGGATCTCTAGGATTTTCCAAGTATATGATCATATCCTATGCAAAATAAATAGTTTTATTACCTCATTTCCCATTCTAACATCTTCAGATTATTTTTTCTTTTATTGCTGTTAGTAACATTTAAAATATAGTGTTAAATAATATTAGTGATGTCATCCATATTTTGTTTGTATTTTTAAATTATATTTTAATTTATTTTAAACTTAAATATAAAAAAGAAAAGAAAAAATAAAACATTGCCACATATACAGCAGAACATAAGAGAAGATTCAATATAAATCAATAAATTTTCATTTCAAGAAAACCTATATAATAAATGCTATACATTATTTTCAAAGCTGTCTATATTTTCTTTGCTTCCTTGTATATTTTGTGCTCTATTGTGCATTTTTTACTTTATCTTTTCCTCTTCCTTCAAATCCCCCAAGAAGGAAATGATTAAGTACATGTGTGTATATATGTGTGTGTGTGTGCACATATACATATGTACATATACATATATATATAGTCAAATGCATATATGTAAGACTGTATTATGCTTATTTCCACTTGTCATATGTTTCTCTGTAGGTGGATAGCATTTTGCTTCATAAATCTAAGTCTTTCCATATTTTTCTAAATCTGCCAGCTGACCATTTCCTATACCACCACAATATTCTGACCCAATAACCTTCTATCTGGGAGATTATCTATGAGAGTTTTCCCCCTAGTTTTTCTGCATTCCCTCTCTTCTTGGTTAAATAGATTTTATTTATACCAAACCATTTTAAATCAAATTTATCCAAGTACATTTGGTTTGTTTTTGCTTTTTGGAGGGCAATTGGGGTTAAGTAACTTGCCCAAGGTCACAGGGCTAGTTTTTGTGTTAAGTGTCTGAGGTCAGATTTGAACTAAGGTCCTCCTGACTCCAGGGCCAGTGCTCTACTCTCTGCACCACCTAGCAGCCCCGATCCATGTACACTTCAACACTGCTTTCACCCTACACTATGGTTTAAGGTCTGATACTACAGAATATAGTTCCTTCACATCTTTTTTGCCCTGGTTTCCCGGAAGTTTTTGACCCTCTGCTCTTTCAAACAAACCCTGTTATTATTATTTTTTTCTGACTCACTTATAATATCTAAATAATTTAATTAGGATGGTATTACATATAGATTAGCTAGATAAAATTGTCGATTTTAAAAATTATATTAGCTTTTTGTGGTCATGCATGATAAATATTACTTCATTTATTTAAGTATAACTTTGTATAAAAGGAGTTTTGTGTTTATATCTGTATATTTCCGGTGTCTGTTTTGTCAGGTATAATCTCATATATTTTTAAAATTGTCTAATTATTTTATATTGTC
Source organism: Petaurus breviceps papuanus (assembly GCF_028583685.1). Taxonomy (NCBI): domain Eukaryota; kingdom Metazoa; phylum Chordata; class Mammalia; order Diprotodontia; family Petauridae; genus Petaurus; species Petaurus breviceps. The sequence continues at coordinate 15,685,651 of NW_027187348.1, read as the reverse complement.
AAAAACCATTGATTAACACAGCTGAAACATAGTATAGTTTCCCTATTTTTCTCTTTTGATTAAATGCGATTTTAGCTTTAACTTTGTCTGAGCTCATGATTACTATCCCTGCTTCCTTAAACAATAAATTCTACTCTTTACTTTTATTTTGTGTTTGTGTATATCTCTCATTTTTCATCCTAAAAGCAACATATCATTGAATTCAAATTTTTAATCTGCTATCAGTTTTCATTGTACTGGTAAATTCATCCCATTCACATTCTAACCTATAATTACTTCTTGTATATTTGCCTACTTTCTGTTTTCCTCACTGTCCGTTTCACCCTATTCCTTACTCCTCTACTTTACTTCTACATGCTACTTTGTCTTCCTATTCCTTAATCTACCCCTCTCCAAGAATCCTTTCATTATCCTCTCCCTCCACCTTCTTATTTCTTAATGAATTTAGATTTTCATAACCTTCTAAATACATGATTTGTTCCCTCTTTATCTTATTCCCATTAATCTATACGCCTTTCTATACCCTACCCCTTCCCTTATCCTATTTCCTATCCCTTCCTTATCCTCTCACCTCTCCTTATCCCCTTACCCTCAATTCTATCTGAATTTAGAAGACTTTTACACACACACACACACACACACACACACACACACACACACACACACACACACACACACACTTCCTCTTTAACTCATTCCCAGTGAGAGTAGGATTCCGTAAGTACCCTCCTTCCTCCCCATCTAACTCTTCTATATCAGTTCTTCCTCTCCTCATTTGTATGAGATAATTATTCTTTGTAGCTTTTTTCTATATCATTTTGCTTTTTAGAATCAAATATTACTGAGCTCTGCCATACTCTTTCTTTTGAACTACCCAATTACTAATGACAATCTTAGGTATACAATTTACATTTCCATGCATAAAAAGTAAAAAATTTGTCCTTATGGAGTCCCTTGTAATTAGTCTTTAATGTTTACATTATTTTTCTCTTGGATTTTGTATGTCAAATTTTCCATTTAGTTCTGTTCTTTTTGCAATCAAATCCTGAAAGTCTGTCTGATTGAATATCTTTCTGTTGTTGTTGAAGATTATAGTTTGCTGGGTTGTATGTTTTCAGTTGCACTGGAGTTCTTTTGCTCTTAGATATATAGTGTCCCAAGACATTCAGTCTTTAAGAGTAGGTAGTCACTGCTAGGAATTGTGTAATTCCAACTGTGACTTTGCCATATTTGAATTTTTTTTTTCCCTTCTTGTTCATAATATGTTCTTCTTAACCTGTGGGTTTGGGGATTTGGCTATGATAATCCTGTAGCTTTTCCTCGTAGGTTCTCTTTCAGGTGGGGATCAGTGGATTTTTTTCTATTTCTACTTTCCCTTCTTGTTGTAATACTTTAAGACAATTTTCTTTAATTATTTCTTGTATTACCGTATCAAGATTCTGATCATAGCTTTCGGGTAGTCCAATTATTCTTGTTTTCTCTTCTTAATCTGTTTTCTAGATCAGTTGTTTTTCTTATGAGGTGTTTCAAATTCTCTTATTTTTTCATCCTTTATATTTTGTTTTATTATCTTTTGGTCTCATAATTTTACTGGCTTCCCCTCACCCAATTCTAATTTTCGAAGAGTCATTTTCTTCCTTAAGATTCTGGATCTCCTTTTTCAGTTTGTTGACTTTCTTTTCATAATCTTATTTTTTTTTTCTTAGATTGTTCTTACTTAAAAAAAAAAAACTTCAATCTTTTTTCCTTGACTTTTGAAGTCTTTTTTGAGTTGTTTTATGAATTCTTTTTGCCATGTGACAATTTGACATTATTCTTTGCGGTAGGAGAGGATGGACCCCAGTCTTCTCTATTTCCATAGTCACTGTCTGTGGTCAAATCTATAGTTAGGTTTTTATCCTTTGCTTGCTCATTTAAAAAAAATTAGCAACTTATTATTATAAGATTGTCTAATATCTAATATCTAATCCTGGGGAGTAGGAAATGGTATCTCTGACCTCAGGTCTTTCTTACTGTTATTTTTTGAGCTTTGTCCTAGACACAACCTCTGCATTCCTTTCTCCCTCCAAACTGTAGCTAGGGCCCCCAGGCACACTATGCTGGAAATCCTCTTGCTCCCTGAAAATCCTCCAGTGGCTATGACCTTCAGTTCTCCCCTCTGGCCTAGAACTGAGATCAAGAACTCAACTGTCCTGTAAGTGCCCACAGCCAACAGTATCCCTGCCCCACTGCTTCTGCCCTTACCCAGTGTGTACTGGTTACTTCTTTCCCAGGGCCATATTTTGCAGGATAGCTGAACCTGGTGTCCCTTGTCCATAGAGCCTCCCTCAATTTTTCCTCTGCTCATACACTTGACTTCCCACACTATCTGGAGATGAAAATTCCTGTGGTTGAAGTCAAGCTACCTCCCAACCCAGTTGTCCCCAGGGTTTAAGGCTTACTTTTCAGGGGAGGTAGCCCAGAGGTGTTTACACTTCATTCAGCCAAACCTCCATCCTGAGATCTTTCTTTGGATCTTCTCCAATTGTCCCAGGAAGACTACTGTTCTGCCCTAACTTGTGTTTATTTTTGCCATTCTGTGTGGACCCTGAGGTGTTATTTTGTCTCATTTGTAGAGGAATTCTGGAGAGTTTGTCTTCTGACCTTCTCTGTCATCTTCCCAGAAACCTCTTGCTTGTATTTCTAAGAGATTAGAATACTGTGAATAGAAATTTCATTGATTTTTGTCTATTTGTATGTAGTGAAATTAGTCCCTTTTCCAGGGATAAAACCAAGGTACAAAATTGAAACCAATCTTTGATATTTAGCCCCAAGAGACAAGTCCTAGCCTCTCCTTACATGAGTTCAGCTGGGTCTATTTTGTGTTGTTCTGTGTGGGTTAGAAACTATATGCCTCCTAACTATGCATACCTACTATTTTCACTGGTTAATTGGCTTAGAGGGAGAAAAAAATGAAGAGGAAGAAAACAAGCCTTTATCTAATGCCTACTCTTCGCCAGATACTGTGCTAAATGCTTTTTACAAAAACAATTTCATTTGATCTTCATATGAAGGAAATTAAGGAAAGCAGATTAAGTTACTTGCTCAGGTGCACACAGCAAATACTTAACTGAGGCTGCATTTTAACTCAGGTCTTTCTGACTTCAGGCCCAGCCCTTTATCTATGGTGCCAGCAGCTACTTAGTGTGAATATGATTTCGGAAAAAAGAAGGTGACAGTTTCTATGATATCCGTTTCTCACTCTGTAAGGCACATGAGCTTATTATTTGTATATCTGATATAGTTGTAGGATCTGTTGGCTACAGTTTAAAAAAATACCTGTAATTATTGGCATTGGGACAGGGGAGGAATGAGAAATTAAACAAAAGGTTTAAATTCTGTGGCAAGCAAAAAAGCCTCATCTCATCACTTGTTCAAGCAAAATTAGAATGGATTCCAAGATTTTTTTTTAATCTACTATTTTTAGAGTTGAATGTTGGCAAGAGGTTTTTTTTTTAAGTAGAGATGATTAACTCTTAATTCAAAGTAAATGAAAATTAGAGTCACTTTAAAATAATATAGGATTTTCCCTAATTTCAGCAGAGATTCTTTCCTTCCCTTAATCTGAACAACATAGTCAATCAGGGAACAGAGGGAGAGCGTGATAATTTTAATGTGAGCAAAACTGAGTTTAAGAAAGTACTCTCTGTTTTGTTCCCGAGATTTGTGGAAAAGATGCTAAAGTTGATCCTACAAAAGAATCATAGGGTCATTGATTTAGAGCAGAAAAGGATTTTAGAAGTCATCTACTCAAACCCCCTCAGAAGTGAATATTCAGAGAGGTAACATACCTTGGACAGCTGTCCTACAAGAAGTCTATGACTAAACTGGAATCTTCAATGGGTATCTTCTAAATACCTGCATGTAATCTGTGAAGTAAATGGATCTTCATCTAGTTAGCAAAGTATTGGTGGATTATTTATTCAACATACTGTCTTTTATGAATGACAGAATTCAGATGCTTTCTGTCACTGTCTTCTCATTCTCCCCTATCTCTCACATCATAAGTTGGCCCTTGCCATTTCCAAAGTCACCCCATTTACATGGACAAGTGATCTCATTCCACCTTACTTTCTCCAGCAGATTGTCCCTTCTATCATCCCCATATTATGACACTTTGATCTCTTCCAGTCTACCAGCTGCTTTCCTAAAGCCTACAAATATGTCTATGTCTCCTCTGTCCTCAATAAATCCTTTCTTCATCCAACCGTTTCCTACTAATGTCTCCTATTTCTTTTGCCTTTTGTGGCTATACTCCTTGAGAAGACCATCAACTAATAGGTACCTCTATTTCCTCTTCTTTCACTTTCTTCTTAACACTCCATGGTCTGGCTTCTAATCTTATTCAGCAGAAACTGCTCTTTCCAAAGTGATCTCTTAAATGCTAAATATAATGGCCTTTTCTCAGTCCTCATCCTTCTTGACCTTTTGAAGCCTTTGACACTGCCATTTGCTAGCTTTTCTTCTCCTTGATATTCTCTTCTTTTTGAAGCACTACTCTTTCCTTCTCCCTACATGACTGCTCCTTCTCAGTTTCCTTGTCCTGAATCTTTATCCAGGTCACATATAGGTACTTCCTTAGCTTTAAACTGGATCTCCACATCTTCTCCTCTGTAATATATCACTTGGTGATCTCATCAGCTCTCAAGTTATTGATTCTCAAATCTATTTTTTTCTAGCCCTAGCCTCTATGCTGACCTCCATTTTCACATTTCCACTAGTCTATTAGATATCTCAAACTGGGTTCCCACAGACATCTTAAACTCAACATGTACAAAAGTGAACTAATTATCTTTCCAATAAACCCCTTCTACTTCCAAACTTTCCTATTACTGTCAAAAATACCATGATCCTCCAAGTTCCCCAGTTGTTATCCTTAATCTTTTACTCTTTCTCACCCCTGCCTATCATATCCAATTTATTGCCAAGGCCTGTCAATTTTACCTATATAACATCTCTCAGATATGCCCCCCTTTTGTCCTCTGATACTGTTCCCATCCTGCTCTGGATCTTCATCTCCTCACACCTGGACTCTATAGCCTGCTGATTGGTCTCCCAGACAAAAGATTCTTCTTTCTCCAGTCCATTCTTTTCTTGTCTCTCTATGATTTTCCTAAAGTACAGGTTCAACTGTGCCACCTCCCTACTAGATTAACTCCATTGGGTGCTTATCACCTCCAGGATCAAATACAGAATTCTCTGTTTGGAATTCAAATCCTTTTATAACCTACTGCCTCCTAGCTTTTCTAGTTTCTTTTTTTACACCTTACACCCCACACATACTCTTCAGTCCAGTGACACTGGCTTCCTTGCTCTTCCTCACACAAGACACTTGATTTCTCAGTTTGGGGTATTTTCTCTAACTGCCCTCCACCCCATGCCTGGAATGTTCTCCCTCCTTATCTCTGCCTTCTACTTTCTAGTCTTCCTTTAAGTCTCAGCTAAAATCCTACTTCTATAGGAAGAATTTCCTAATCCTTCCTAATTCTAGTGCCTTCTCTCTGTCATTTCCTTTTTATTCTATAGGTAGCTTGTTTGCACATAGTTTTTTTTTTTTGCATGTTGTCTCTTCCATTATATAGGGAGTTCTTCAAGAGCAGGAACTAGCCTTTGCCTTTCTTCGTATCCCTAGTATTTAGTAGAATGTCTGAAATATAGTAGGTACTTAACAAATATTTATAGACTGACTGAACTTTGAGGTATTTTAACATTCCATGGGTACCACTGCAGCCATCAGGCTTTCTGTTTCCTTTCAAATGTCTGGTTCTTCCAGCAAGATGGTGATGTCCTGGAATGACAACTATATAGCATCATGATGGGGTTGGGGGAGGCAATGGTGTCAAAAAGATGACTTTTTGTTTTAGAGAACATCTTGGGATTTTTGACAGTGATGAGGAATATCCTAAATGTAACACAGTCTACTCTTCTCCTATCAGTAATTATCTATCAGCAATATTTTCCCAAGATATAAGTAAAATATATTAACTCAATGGGAAGTCCATCCAACTATATATCACAGTGAAATGAATATGCATTTTTCATTCCTTTGCTTTTCCCTGTGTATATTTTTCTGCCACACACTCTTTAGTGGTTGTGGATCTCATTAAAGATGACTAATGGGATCCGGAGACTCGGTATATACCCATAAACACATGCACATATATGGAATACCTCACTATATCACCACTTTGGGGCTTTAGGGACTATAGTTTTTATTGGATTTGTCACTGAATATCCTTTATGAGGATAGATAATAGTTTTGTTAGCTCTTATCTCTATTTTATAATTTACTTGGATATTTGTAGTTATGATAGAGTTGAAACAAATTATCTCTGTGGTGATATCTCTAAAATCTTGGATGTGTGTGTATATAGGAGATGAAAATCAGAATCATGGAGTCTCAGAGGTTTTAAGGGACCTTTGAGATGATTTAAATAATCTACACTAGTAAAAGGAACTCCTCTAAAACTTACCCTATAGGTAGTCCTTTAATATGTACATGAAGATATCAGATATGGAAAAAAATTGATACTATCTATTTAGGCATTCATTCTACTTTTCCATAGCCCTAATTTTTCTGATGCTTTTGATATGATGATATTCAAATAGAGTGGTCAGTGAGAAACACATTATCTCAACTACCATTTAAAGCCACTTTAAGGAGAATGAAATTCAAGTAGGCTGGTCAATGAAATACTGAAACTAACCATGGCCCCTCTGCCCCTCTGTCCTGGGGTGAACAATGTAATAGAAAATGCTCCCAATCTCTGGTCATCTCATTTCTCCACCCAAGGCAGGTTTACTCTATAAGAATCCCTAGCCTCTCCTGGCTAGGGGGAGTCCTTCTTAAGCAGAGGGCATTTCCCTTAAGTGGGGGGGTGGGAAGAATGCCTCTTAGGAACTTCCCTTTAGCAGATGTCCCCCTTACTAGTGTTTCTTCCTTAAGAAGAGGGTATCCCTTTTAAGCTGGGTTCTCCCTTGATGGGCATCAACCTTAAGGACCCTTCTCCCTTAAGTGGCCCTCTCCCTTGAGCAGCTGCCACCCCCTTAAGCTAGGGTCTCTTTTAAGCTGCATCTCTCTTAAGGGACAGAGGAACCTGCTAGGTGTGTTGTATTATCCCAAGAAAAACCTTTACTTGATTTAGAGATGACTTGAGTAAATTCTTTCAAAACAACCTTGAACACCAACATTTTGGGGTACCCCTGGAACCTCATCACCTATATCAATCCAAAATCTTGTCCTTTGTAACTAACCCACTGCTCCTGGTTTGGGCCAAAACAACTAATATGCCATGCCCACTACCACAAGCTTTTCTCTTAAATATGCTAAACATTTACAGTGGCTTTAATAGAACTTCATAAGGCATGGACTTGAGGGCCTTCACCATCCTGTTTTCTTTCATTTAGAAATCCTTTAGCAATACAACATTTAGATGTGGTTTGACCTTGGAAGAATGCAGTGGTCCATCACTTCCTTGAGACAGCTAGGTGACTCAGAGAATAAAGTTCTGGGTTTATAGTCAGGAAGACCTGAATTCAAATCCAGCTTCAGATAATAGTTCTGTAACCTTGGGCAAATCACTTGACATCTCTTTGCCTTAATCCACTGGGGAAAGAAATGGCAAGCCACTCTAGTATCTTTTCCAAGAAAACGCCATTCACAGTATGGCCCACAAGTAATAAGAGACATACATAAGTGAAGAACAATCACCCCCCTGTTCTTCTGCGCTATGACTATTGTAATACCAACAAAGATCACATCAACCTCTTGGGGCTTGACATAATTAGTTTGTAGTTCTCCTAATTCTCCCAGATCATTTTGTAGATGAATTATTATTTACTCAACACTCCCCCATTTTGAACTTGATTTTTTTTAGCACAGGCATAAGATTTTACATGTATTCTTATTACATTTTATTATATTTAACCTAATATTCTAGAGTTTTGTGGATCCTGAGCTGTGGAATTTTTGTCAATTACTATTTGAGCTGTCTTTAGCTGTCTGCAGAACTGATTAGGATGCCATTTAGGTGAGATACTGGGTAGAGCACTGGACTTGGGGTCAGGAACACCTGAGATAAAATCTTAACTTGAGACTATCTGTGTGGTTGTGGGTAAGTCATTAAAGCTCTGACATGCTCAGTTGCCTCATTTGTAAAATAAGGACAGTAATAGTACCTAACCTTACTGGATTGTTGTAAGAATTGAAGGAGAAGTATAGTATAACAATTATGCAAGGACACAGTGAAGCAGATGGTCTCATTCAGTGTTGTAAAATTACTTGTTCTGAAGAGAATCCTGCAGCTTTGTATAAATATACCTCCGCCCTGCTGTCTTAGATCAGATGGACTTCTTTAACAGTTGTAAAAGTATTTGGTCACCTCCTCTACTTTATTGCCCTTGAACAAGCAATATTTTCCTCATTTTAACAACAAACCCAATCAGCTGTAATGTGAAGAACCCCACAAAAGCTTGCCTTTTGCCTTGAATGAATCTCTCTTTCATTTCCTCTCCCTTTCCTGTTAAGTGCTTTACATATCCTAAGATGATTCACAATGTTGCTGATTGGCCGTGTACTCTAAGAGGGCCTGAAAAGTTATTAAACCAAATCTCTAGCCTAGGAAGCTGAGATGTCACCAGCAATCTGTCTTCCTTAGAATGATAAATTCCTTAGAATAATAAAACTTTTTTCTTTTTAGTTTGGTTACTGAAGTCATTTAACTCTGAATCAATTCCCACCTCCCCTCCCCCAAAACGAACACACAGTCAGAAGAACCAACTGATGGTTGAGATTTGCCATGGAAACTACAAAAACCTAGATTGAGAAATTTCCTTACAGAATTAAATAAAAGAATAAATTTAATGCTTTACAAATCTTAAAATACTACATAAATGCAATCTATTATTACTATAAATGTAATCTGTGCCTTTATCTAAGTTAGGGATCTTAACCTGGCAGTTCTCAAGATATTTTTTAAATCATAAACTATTAGGTTTCAATGGAAACCATTTTTATTGAAATAGTTATCAATATGCATTTAAAAAATAGTTGGTTGACTTCAGGTTAAGAACTCCTGGTCGAAGTCATTGACAAAAATGTTAAGTAGCTTAAGGTCAAAGAGATTCCTGGGGCTCACCACTAGGAACTTTCCAAGTTGAAATTGGAGCATTAAAGAATGTTCTTTGAATTCAGCTATTTAACCAATTCTTAATGCACCAATTGAATATTGCCTAGAATCTCCATTTCCATTTTTTTCCCTCCAGGGAAAACATCAGACACTTTATGAAAAGCTTTGCTAAATTCTACATAAAATATCTAGCATATTTATCTTACCTATCAGTCTAATAACCCTATCAAAATAGTAAATAGGTTTTATCTGGTATGTATTATTAAAAGTAAACTTTGATTCTTTTTCTCAATATAACTCCCATTTCTAGATACCCTATGGCCATCCTTTTAATAATACATTCTAAATATTTACCAGGCAAGTTCACTGCCCTATAGGTTGAAGACTAAACTCTTACATTTTTAAGGTGAGGTAAAACATCTAAGTGGCACTGTTGATAAAGCTTTGGGCTTGGAGTCAAGACCTCAGTTTAAATTCTGCCTCAGACACTTACCAGATGTGTGACCATGAGCAAGTCCCTTAACTTTTGTCTATCTCAGTTTCCTCATCTATAAAATAAGGAAAATAATAGCATTTACTTCATAGGGTCAGATGAGATATTTGTAAGGCATAGTATCTGGCACAAAGTAAATGGTTTCATAAATGCTCACACCCTTACCCCCTTAATGATAACTGGATCTTTTGCACTTTTCTCATAATTTAATTACCTGTAAGTGCTCTGCCCAAAGGACTATACATTTTGATGGCTGAAACCTGGCAAGATATCAGCGGTAGATTTTCTTTTTAAAGACCATGCCTTAAACCCAATTCACACTGGCTCTTACTGATTGGCCAACAATAGGTCCCAGCTATAGCCCCAGTTAATGGTCAGTGTTTACACCTGATGGCCCAAAAAATAATTGCTTCTATCTTGGCCAGAAACCCTAAGAATTTTCCCCTCCCAGATTGATTTTTTTTTGATTAGGTAAAAGGGACCATTCCTTGGATCATTTTTTACTCAGCCTTAATCCCTGAATGGGTATTGCCTCAGTCAAACTGAGGACTCAGAAAGACCTTGGCTTAAAAAGGCCAAAGTCTTCTACTGAAACTTCTCGAAGTCATGGTCTTCTTCCCCAATGAAGGACAAACAGCAAACATAATCCAATAAGTCTCCCATTCTGCCTCATCTTTTACAGATCATTGCTAGTGGTATTTCAGTTATTTTAAAACCTTGCAGATGGTAGAATCATTGTGTTTTGAAAAAAAGAATGCAGTCCCTGGAGCTAGAGAAACTAGGTTCGAATTCCTCCTTTAACAAACCCTGAGTGACTTTGGCCAAGCTGATTAACTTTCCTGGACTCTTTTCTCCTCTATAAAATGGGAGTCTTGGACTGTAAAACCTCAAAGTCCCCTTTCACTTCGCAATTTGTGCTGCTGTGCTCAGAACTCCTTTCCTATACTTTCTCTACACCCTGTGAAGTTAGTTTTCCCCAAGATCAAAGGTGCATATATCTCTATAGTCAACTCTATGATAAATTATAAGATGAAAAAGTTATTTCCCTTAATGATTCCCAGGGTCACATAGCTAATAAACACTTTACATTATCCCTACTCCCTCTTTAAAATGAATTGACATTTAATTGGTGTGTTTTTTGTTTGTTTTTATAGCAAAATAATAGTGTGATACAGTGGGAATTTCCCTCAGCTTAGGGACAGAAGACTTGGATTCAAATTCAGACATGGCCACTTACTACCTGTTTGAACTTGGGTAAGTAATTATCTCCTTGTCTTCTGCTTCTTCATTTGTAAAAAAGACAGCTGATGAATTTCCTTCTAGCTCTAATTCCATGAGTTTAGACAGGGACATGTTTGTAAATGTTTAACAATTCTCTGGGGGAAGGGAATGTATTTAGGAGGAATTTTTAAGTTTAATCCTTACTATTAATATTTTCTCCATCATTTTCTTAAGTGAGGTAGTTACAATCAGCAAAAAAATAAATCAAGCTCTGCTTTGCCACTTTCTGAAGTTGTAAAGGGAATCTGAAGATCTTCCGTGCCCTTTGGCCCCTTGATAGGCTTAAGTGAATCTGAGAACCTTCCCTGATTTGAAAATATACTCTGCCCCCTAATAGGCTGAATGTGGTCTCATGGAGCCTGTGGTGGGAGGCTTGTTTTTCAGGAATGCCCATGCCTTGTTACTTTAGGGTTGGGCAGTGTGTCAAGAGGATTGTGACATTCTCTGACCCAGGAGAAGGCTATATATATCGTGATGTGAGGTTTTGCTTTGGGGCTCACTTTGGGAAGAGTTATGTGATTGGCCAGATGAGACTCTGGGCAACCGTTGAGCACCCCCCCCCCCAGCTTTGAAAACTCAGATATTGGTGCTTCCCTCTCTGATAACTAACTAGGTATGGATATTATGGTCAGACAGCTGAAAGTCCTATCTGCTGAATTGTGCTATTTTCTGTTGTAACTTCTCTTTGTATTCTCTGAAGTTCAGGGTGCTTTTTTCCCCCGAACCAGGTAAATGATATATGTTTGATTGATTAAAGTAAGATTGTTAACTCAGTTTGAGTTGCTTTCCTTTAGAAAAGCAGATCTAAGAACCTGTGCTAGCAGGCATCCTGGGTATTGTAAAGATATCAACTCCAAAGGCTCATCTGATCAAGTCAATAATCTAAGACAATTCCAAAGAACACATAATGAAAAATGCTATCTACCTCCAGAGAGAGAACTGAGGGATTCTGAATGCAGATTGAAGCACATTTAAAAAAAATACATACTATGCATCTATGTGTATGAATATAGGCAGTTCTGTGGTATAAAGGACAGAGTGCTGGACTTGGAATCAGGAAGGTGAGTTCAAATTATGCCTCGAGACATTTACTCAATGCGTGATCCTAGGGAGTCATTTAATGTCTTTGTGCCTCATTTTCCTCATCTGTAAAACAGTGATAATAGCTCCTACCTCCCAGGGTTGTTTTGAGGCTCAAATGAGTACTAGAGATATACATATGCACATGCATAAATATACATTTACATGCACAAATTCATACACACACTTAAATACATATTTGTATATATTAGCCACATCTACAGAGAGGGAAAACCCTTTTGAAACTCACACTGACCCATCCCTTATTTATTTTTTTTTTTAAAGCAATTGGGGTTAAGTAACTTGCTCAAGGTTACACGGCCAGGTGTTTCTAGGTGGGTGCTAAGTGTCTGAGCCCGGGATTCAATCTCCAGGTCTTCTCAACACTGGAGCCGGTGCTCTTACTAGCTGTGCTAACTGGCTGCCCCTGACCCATCTCTTATTGATCAGAAAGCCAAGAAATATATCAACTCCTTTCATCCTAATGTGGCTCAATTACTCTGTGTTTTTGAGGCTACAACTACAGGAGGAAATTGAAACTACTAAAGAAGAGCAGCAAGTTTGGTGAGAGAGTTGAATTCAGTTCTGGAAATTAGGCATTTGAATATAGAGTTAGAGACACTGACAAAAATCTCAATGTTGATATGGAGCATCAAGTTGAAAATGGATCCCTTATAATTTAGAGTGAGACTGAACCATAGCAGTTATTTAATCCACCCATTTAGATTTACAGTTTTCACAGCTTCAGCCCCAAGAGATTAAGTGATCTGTCTAAAATCAAATAGTGAACAAGTTGCACAGCTGGCCTCAGCACTCAGGTCTCTGGAATCAATATCAGTTCTCTTTTTATTGTACCACACTATCTCATTAACAGAAAACTGGAGGTCTAGAGGGTAGAGGTAGGGCTTTGGGAGTCATCTTTGTAGAACTGATAATTGAAACTCTGAGAGGTAGGTGAGATCTTAAAGATAAAGAGTATTAAAAAAAGAAGAGAAGAGGGCAGAGGGCAGAACTTTGTGCAGTTTCCATAATATTATCCCATTTTTATTATCACAGCCTTGGGAGGTAGGTACTATTATTGCCCCAGTTTTACATGGAAACCAAAAAAGAATAATTAACTGATTTGCCAAGTGTTACAAAGAGAATAAGTTATGTAACTGATCTGTGTCAGTGGGAAGCATTTCTACACTGGACTCCCCTACACTGTTCTATACATATACACACACACTGCCACACATAATAAGGCAAGGCAAAAATGTTTTTGAATAATACATAATTTTATATAGTTAACGTGTACTGACTATTACTTATTACAGGGTTTTATGTTCTTGGTTTAGATTTGGGAAAACAGGAAATGATCTGCTAAAAGGAACTTCTGAATTATCAGTATTGCCTGTGAACCTTAGTATATATTAAATGACATTGTCAACCCAATTCTCCCGTTTAGACAAGCATATATGTATATATATATATATATACACACATACGTAATTATTTTTATTTATTTATTGAAGTACTTCCCAATACTTGTAAATACATGTGAAACTTTAAAAAATAATTTAAAAAAATTTTCAAGTTCCAATTTCTCTTCCTCCCTCCTACTTTCCTCTCTTCTTGGGAACAGAAGCAATTTGATATCATTTATTCATGTGAAATCATGCAAAACATATTTTCCTGTTACCCATGTTGCAAAAGAAAACAAACAAAACAACAAAAATAGAGAATTTTTTTTAAAAAGTATGCTTCAGTTTGCATTCAGAATCCCACAGTTCTCTCTCTGGAGGTGGATAGCATTTTTCCTTATGTGTTCTTTGGAATTGTCTTAGATTATTGATTTGATCAGATGAGTCTTTACAATATTGTTGTTAACATGTACAGTGTTCTGCTCACTTCAATTTGTATCAGTTCATGTATTTCTTCCAAGGATTTTTGAACTTCCTACCTCTGCCTGTTTTTTGTTATAATACAATATATAATTCAATTATAATTTCTTTTCTTATAATACAATAATATTATATCACAAGCATATAGCACAACTTTTCAGCCATTCCCCAATTTATGGACATCTTGATTTTCAATCTTTTACCACAACAGAGCTGCTATAAATATTTTGTACAATTAGGTCCTTTTCCCTTTTACTTTCATCTCTTTGGGATATTTCCCTAGTAGTGGTATTGTTGGGTAAAAGGGTAGTCACAGTTTGATAGCCTTTTCAGAGTAGCTCAAAGTTGTGGATTAGTACACAGCTCTGACAATGTATTAGTGTCCCAGTTTTTCTCCAAATGCTCTAGCATATGTAATTTTCCTTTTCTTTCATGTTAATTCATCTTATAGGTGTAAAATGGTACCTTGGATTTAGTTTAATTTGCATTTCTCTAATCTGTAGTGATTTATGGCATTTTTTTCTCATGATTATTGATAGCATTTTTTTTTCTTCTGAAAGCTGTTTATATCCTTTGACCATTTATCAGCTGGGGAATGATTCCTATTTTATAAATTTGGTTCAGTTCTCAATATATTTGAGAGAAGAGGCCCACTTCAGAGAAACTTGCTGTAAAATTTTCCCTCAGTTTTCTGTTTGCCTCCTAATTTTGGCTGCTGAGAAGATTAAGAGTTATACTGTATCATTTTTTAATTGATCCTATTTACAACTAATTGGTTTTGTCCTGTAACTGCTTAAGTCAGGGTTCTCTGTCCTTGAAATTAGTTCAAATTCAGCTGAATTAAATTCCTCTAATGGGTTAAGTTTAGAAATCCAGTTCTCTTGCTAATCACTGTTCTCTTCCTGCCTCAAGGAATTCTGTTAACCTTGGGGAATGTGACTTGCTGTTAGTGAGTTGGGCCTAATATCTTCACATCACCAAGCTATTCTTCAGGGATGTCTGGTTTGCTATACAAATAATCTGGGCCTCTATCTTGCAGGTGAAATCAGACAATGAATACTTCTTAGTCACAGGAGGGAAAGAGGGGGCTTGTTGCTACCTTTCATTACCAACTCCCAGCCAATCATATTGTTCCCCTCTCCTGAGCTTAATAACTAATCATGTTGTCCTCAACCCCAGGATGTCATCTCCCCTTCACTGTTCTTTGTTTTGTGCTCCACAAAACCTATAAAAGGGGAGCTATCCTTGTGCTTGGGGTCTTTGGAAACTGAGCTAGCCACTGACCCCTTTATTGGCCGGTATTATACTCCCTATTAAAATGATATCTTTTGTGGGGAAGTAGGCCTCAGTTTATATTTTTGTTAAATTTTACCAACAATACTGTATTAATTTTACTTGTACAAAAGCTTTTCATTTCATGGACTCAAAATTATCCAATTGGCTTCCTACAATCCTACCTCTTGTTTGGTCATAGACTCTTCCCTTATCCATAGATCTCACAGGTATATTTGTCCATACTCCCCTAATTTTCTTGTGATATCACTCTTTATGTCTAAATCATTTATCCATTTTAAGCTCATCTTGGTATACAGTGTGTGGTTTTGGTCTAAACCTACCTATTTCCTGTCAAAATTCAGTTTTCCCAGAAATTTGTGTCAGATGTTGGGTTTTGACCCCCAAAGCTTGGATCTTTGAGCTTAATCAAACACTAGATTATTCTGGTCATTTACTATGGTATACTGTGTACCTAATTTATTCTGCTGATCCATCACTCTATTTCTTGGCTAGTGCCAAATTGTTTTGATGATTACCACTTTGTAATATACTTTCAATTCTGGAAGGATTATGCAGCCTTCCTTCACAATTTTTTAAATCGAATCCCTTAATATTCTTGACCTTTTGTTCTTTCATACGAATATTGTTACAATTTTTCCTAGTTCTATAAAATAATTTCTTGGTAAGTTTAATTGGTATGATGCTGAATAAGTAAATTAATTTAGGTAGAATTGTCATCTTTATTATATTGGCTTGGCCTACCCCCTCTATATTGTTAATATGTAGAGTAATATTAGCAGAAATGGTTAGATATTTGGAATGTAATACAACAAACCTTACATTCATTTTTTAAAAAGAACATCACATTTAGTGAATTGAATTGCTTTTACCAAAATAGAATATGATATTTTATATGTGCATGTTGCAGAACAAATATTCTGTTGTCCTTTTCTGTTTTCAAGAGGGAATGGAGAGAAGATGCTCTATCTGCCCCCTATTAGACAATTAACTATAACATTCTGAGACCCCCACTTCTATCCATGCTCAGTGATACATGATGATGCATGAATGTTTATAGTCATATGCAAATTTACTGTGTATGGCTGGAGAAACCTGAAAGTGGTTTAGAAACTTCCTCTACAACTCATTCTTGTGAAGAACCTAATCTAATCACCGATTGGAATATTTAAATTGTATAACACACAAGGCCATTATGGCTAGGAATACTTGGAGAAATTGACAAGACAATGTAGCACAGTGAAAAGAGTGTTGCCTCTAGAACAAGTGGACTTGGGTTCAACTCATACTTCTGATACATTACTACCTTTGTGACTTTGGATAAGTCATTTTACTTCTCTAGGCCTCAGCTTTCTTACTTGTAAAGTAAGGGGGTTGTATTGAAGGTCTTTCAGGTTTATTTGTTTATTTTGTTTTGTTTTTTCTAGTTCTAATTATATTAGCCCATAGATTCATAAATTAAGTGATGACATTTTTTTCCCCGAAATGGACATCTATGGCATGATCTCTTATATGTGTTGTCCCACATAGAATTTTGGTGATCAGACTTCTTGTTTATATGTAACTCATTACTTCTATTTAGAACAGAATTTTAAAGCACAAGTATGTATAATTATTCCCATCCAGTCAGGATCTTTTAAAATCTTAATTCAGTCATCTGATATATTTGCTATACATCCTCACTTTTGTCATCTACTAATTTTATAAGCATGATTTCAATATACTTAAGTTTTTGATGAAAATTTTGACCTGAGCGTATTGAGAACTCAATCCCCAGACTGACATTGATACATTAATTAACTAGCTGTGACACCATCAACATCATTTTAAAAATTCTATTTAATTTTTAATTTGTGGAATAAAACAAGCATTTCTATAACATTGTATCACAAAAAAGATGACTGTACATGAAACTGCAAATCTATTATGTACAAACTCACTCTTCCTTTTAAATATGTAATAAAGTTATGTAATTTTTTTTCCTTCCCTCAGCTACCTACCCTAGAGAGGGCTACCATTTATATGTATGTGTAAATATATATATATATATATATATATATATATATATATACACACACACACACACACACACACACACTTACAATGACATATATATGTATAATTTTTGTCTACAAAGAGAAATTAGTTGAACCAAGAGAACATTGTATACAGTAATATAAATACTTTTAAAGAATAACTTTGAGTAAGTCATTTTGATTATTATAAATATCCAAATTAACTATAAAGTATATAGGAAGAAAGACACTATCTGCATCCACATAAATTTTTTCATCTTTTCCACAAGACTAATAGAGGAGATGTTGTCAAATGCCTTGGTGAAATCCAGATGTACTAATGTATGCCTCTCCTATTTTATGCCATTTGACAATTAAACTTTATCCAAGTAATCAGTGTGCAACCAGCTAATGGTAGAACAATCATCCAAAAGAATCAAATCATTTGAAGGTATAGATGTAATGTTAGCTATCTAGTGTTGTTCAATCTTTGAGCTGGAAGACAAAAAATGCATAAAGCAGAGAGGTAAAGGTTGAGAATGCCCTTATGGAGACAGTGCAAGACTATTAACATGGAACCAATTATGTAGATGATTTGGTCAAGGAATAACAATAAGAAGTTTGACTCTCCTCCACAATTCAGAAACAAACAAAAAGTTCAAAGGCAAAAACTTGCAGTGACTGCCCAAATTCAGGTAGATGAGAGCTGGATGGAGAAGAGAGAAGAGACACAAGAAAAGAGGCAGTAGCACTGTGGATTCAGATTTCCCTTCCCTGGCACTTGCCCTATGTTTTGTTACCCCACATTTCATGATGAGACTTCTCTTGAAGAAAAAGCAGTATTTTAGCCTTCTGTAACCATTAAAAACACAAGCCTGGAACCAGTCTCTCACAAGAACTGCTGTATGATAGAGAGACAGAGTATTAAAATTCTTCCTTCAGTTGTATAGTCCCTTCGATAAAGGACCTACTCCATATAAATTTCCTGAATATCATTACCATTAATCTCTCTCTGCACTGCTATGATCAACTGAATATTCTAATTACCTGTTACTTTCCTTATTCTGTGACTAGAGAATGCATGATCCAGAACCAACATTATGGATTTTTATAGAATGGGTTCAATCTTGAACTCTCAGAAATCTCTCACTAATGTCCCCACTCAAAAAATTATCCTGAAAGTATCAGAATTTGGCTCATATCCAGTCCTCTACTAAAGAAAAAGGGACTTTAAATTTCCAAGCAAGCACTCAGGATAATATAAACTTGAATATAGCATAAATTTTATTTAACCCAATAAAAACATAAAGGATTTTTCTTGCAATTCTGGAGACACTAAGTGTAATGTCTTTCCTCTCTAATAGGCCTCTGCTTTCAGAAAACTATGTAATTGTCCTGATTTGTATAATGATTAATCTTGATGTTCTTACCCTACTCCCTAAAATATGTGGAGGACATGAGGGTTCAAGACAAGCAACATCTTATATGTTTATTTTTCATATCTACATAGATGCTTCTCAAGTCTATATAGCCATCCCTAATCTTTGGCAAGAAAGCTGCAGTCTGGATATGTTCATTACCTCTCAAATTTGTCAGAGTATGTTCATGACAGAACACTTCATCTTCTTTCTAAGGACTCTGATGACAACACTAACTTTAGCCCAGTCGCCTAGGATTTCAACTTCAAAATTATCCTCAGCTCTTCTTTCTCTCTCTCCCCTCCCATATCCAAGCAGTTCCTAAATCTTGTAAATTGTACCTCTACAGAATTTCTTGAATTCAGTATCCCCTGTACTCAAATCAGACTGCTGCCTCTCTAGTTCAAGCCCTTAGTACTGTTAACATTGAAAAATCTAATGGTTTCAATTCCTCCAACCTCTTTCCTCTCCAACAAATCCTATTTTCATGCATACTGCCAAAAAATAATCCTTCCTCTGTCTGGTCAAGTGATTCTCCTGCTCAAAAAACTTTAGTAGTTCCCTGTGGTTTCTGTCATTTATTAAATGCCATGTACTGCTAACTTCTCACTATGGAATTTAATGCCCTTTATAACCTGTCTCCATCTTGGTTTAGTAAAATTTTTTTCACAATATATTTCACTTCCTCTATTATAAGCCAACTAGCTGTTTCCTAGTTCAGCCTTCAGTTTTCTGCCTGGCCCAACTCCTTATATTGGCACACACATTACCCCACTGCCTTAAATGAAAATCTTTTTAGTTTTGGATTTCTCTTCCGAGTCTTAGCTTGGGATCTACCTGCTCTCTGATGCCATTCTTGATACTCTAAGTTATAGTGCTATCTCATCACATTAATTTGTATTTATTCATTTTTGTACATAGTAATATTCCCAGTAGAACATAAGCTCCTTGAAGTTAGTGATTATTTTGGTTCCCAGCACAATGGCTTGTATAGATTAAGCAATTAATATTTGTTGAATTAAAAAAAAAACCTGTTGCTAATGGATCTATGCTTCTAGATGGAAGAAACTATTTTCCCTCCATTTTTGTACTTTGAGTTTATTTCATGCTCTGCATATTACAAATTTCTTTTTTTTTTAATTAACTGAAGTAAAGGGAAGTGAAAATGTCATTAGTGTAGACACATTGACACTGAGAGAAGAGGCTGTCTTTGTCTGAATGGAAGAACCCATGGATATGATGGAGGCACTTGGGAGCTTCTATCTCATCCATTTTTCTTTTTCTCAGTACAGTTAAATTCAGTCACAGGAGGATATTCTATATTTCATTATGTTGCAAATTAAAATCCCCCAATGAATTAAAAACCTTCCCAACTGGGCTTCAGATTTTATGAGTTTCATAAACCAACTCCATGAACAAAACAGAAGTTCAATTAGAGTAGATATTCTTAATTTTGCTGGCAGATATCCAAAACATAGATGCTTTCCATTGTTTTTTAGTTTCATAGGAAAACTAGTGAAGAGTTTAATTGAATTGATAGCTTTTTAAGTGGCTCCAGTGGCTTAAGTTTCTTAATACCCTCCTGATATATATATGAACATTATTGAGGGAGTAGTTGGGTAGGAGTATGGTGTCCACAGTACGTATTTAATATACTTTGGGGACATTGACTCTAAAGTAGAGGATTCCAATGAAATTCCTTATGGAGCCAATTTCTCAATATTGAACAAATTTTGGTCTTCCTAACTCTAAGTTCAGCATTTGATTTTACAATGTCCCTTCAAATAAACTGAGTCAAGAGCATAGAGTACATGCCAGAATTGATACAATTCCAAAGTGGTGATCTCTGAGGAACCAAAAGGCATCATGATAGCCTTGATGTGTCTGGTGGTGGCAGAAAGGGATAGAAGGAAGTTGAGTGGCCACAAAGGAAAAGTTTTGTCTATTTTATAACTTTGTGAAGGTTTACTAAGAAGGAACATTGAGGCTAATTCTAAATGTCACTGCAGGATCCGGATACCTTACCTTTATTTTTCCTCCTGCAAGAAATATTATTCCAGGATGCCAGTCTCCATTTGATGAAAGCATTGCATTACTCTAAAATATTTCTATTTCTTTTGCAAATAGACCCCTAGGCTTATCCTGAAATAAGTCTAAGACAATGTTTTCTATATGAAAAGATTGAAGTCTCATGGAGTACCAGACTCTTAATATACATCAGTTTACACAGTCATAATTAAAGAAAAATTTTTAAAGGATTTAGATGTTTATATAATGTGTTAGGGAGCACAAGAAGCTTAGTTAAAGAGTCTTCACATATACAGGGCCTAATTTTTGAGGATAACAATTATGAACAAATTTCATTTTCTGGAATTCTGAGAATAGCAGGTGA
>NW_027187348.1:15628584-15662119 GCF_028583685.1 Petaurus breviceps papuanus | reverse complement strand
TCTCTCTCTCTCTCTCTCTCTCTCTCTCTCTCTCTCTCTCTCTCTCTCTCTCTCTCTCTCTCTCTCTCTCTCTCTCTCTCCCTCCCTCCCTGCCTCCCTCCCTCCTCAGCCCTCTGGCAGCAGCTGCTCTGCCTCCATGATGCTTATCCCAGGAAATTCGGACTGTTCATCTTTTACTTTTCCTTATATACATATTAGCTCCTCCCTGTTCAGTCCCTTCCTGTTATGTCAGCAACATGGGTTCATATCTTGTTTCTTTACAGAGGCTTAGTTTGAAACTAGGTGCTAAGTATCAGTTAGCTTGTCAATACAAAGGGATCATCAAATTTAATTTCTATGACACTAAGCAAAATAATAACGATTCCCTTAATGAGCAATATTCTTTTTTTTTTTGACCTTTTGGAGGGCAATTAGGGTTAAGTAACTTGCCCAAGGTTACACCACTAGTTTTTTGTGTTTTTTTGTGTGTGTGTGTGTGTGTGGGTGTTAAGTGTCTGAGGCTGGAACCGAACTCAGGTCCTCCCGACTCCGGGGCCAGTGCTTTACTTACTGTGCCACCTCCACTGAAAGATATTCTTAATGTGGAAGTGTGCCTAATATGTATATAGTCATATTTCTAATAAACAGTTGATTCCTAAATAAATATAATAAATCAATGTTGCATGACAAAACATCAGTCTATCTCCTCTCATATGATATTGTTACATCTTTTGTACACATCATTTTCATCTGGCATTGTAATTATGAAATTTTTAAAGTCCATTTTATAAGCTCGTTGAGGACAAGATCTGTATTTTGTTTATATTTGTATCCTTAACTATAGTCAGCACAGATCCTTTAGCAAAGTAGTCATTCTTTAATTGTTTATACAATAAATGAATGAATTATTTTAGTATATTTCCTTTGGGCATATTTGTTTACATTTTGAGAAATAGAATGTACTATATTTTGACAAAGAAAAAATTTTTGGCCATGAGATAACAATATTATCTTTGTATACCACCTCCCATGAGCTTACTTTTTTCCTAAAATATATTTCAAAGTTTTTTTTGTCAATTCATTAAATATTTGAAAACAACTTATGATCTTGTTAAATCTTATTTTTTTCCAAGCAAAAATCCTTAAAAAATTTTGTGTGTGACATAATTGCTAGGCCCCAAGTCCTAGTTATCCTGAAATAGTTACTCTTCTATTTATTCTAATTAATTTTAACATGGAAACATATATAAAATGTTTTCTAAGCCTTAGGTACTATATAAGTGCTAATTTTTGCTCTAATTATTAATTATTAATATGTGCCAAGGATGAAACATTCCCTGGATATTGTTATACATTTTAAAGATAGTTTTGTAATGAGATGACCTGAATTTGAATTTTGGCTTTGTCAATTGGAATTTCAAGTAAGGTCTACGTCTCAATTTTCTCATCTATAACATAAAGAGTTTGGCTCACATCACCTCTGAGGTCCCATTCAGCTATTAATCTGAGATCCTATGATTCTGAGTTTTAGTTCTTTGAAGAAAAATAAGTTGTATCTAGTGCTGACATTTTTATTATATTTATTAAAAATGACTATGGCAAGATTTGATGTAGAGAAAAATTGGTAGTTTGCTAACACTTTATTTGATAGATTATTATCAGCTTAATCTTAAATATTAATATGCTGAACTCACTCTTAAAATGGAAGAGTTGCAAAGTGAATTAGAAAAACTCTAATTTTACTGTGTTCAAGAAAAACACTTGAAACATCTTTATTCATGTACAAGTTATATGGGTGCAGGAACAATATGAATTTTTCAGCATTAAATGACACCATTATAAACAATGAAGAACCCAGAAATAAACAAAATATTAAATACATCCTTTACCAAATCACAACATAAAGGGTATCTTAATTATTTTAGTGATCATATCAACCTGTTAGTTCATATTGATTTTGTCAACAACTTAATGATGTTTTCATATATGGCTGAATACCCAGAATCCCTACTAAAAACTAGTGACCTTTTAAGTATCTATAACATCATATACCCTAGTACTCAATCATATCTCATTTTGGAGTTTTAGTCACTTATTTTTGCATGGGTTAATATAATCTTTACAATGAAATCTTATTGCACAGAATTTTTTAGAATTGATCATTCCTTTGATTTTACAGATAGGAGATTGACTCCTGAAAAGGTTAACTGTCTTACCAAAATTCACATAGCAAGTGTAATAGCAAGCATCCTATCATACCCAGGATGACTGCTAACACAGGTTCTTTTATCTGCTTTACTAAAGGAAAGAAACTTTAAAGGGGTCAACAATCTGTAATTAAACACGCACACATACATATATACATACACACATATACATTTGTGTGTATGTATATATGTATATATGTATATATATATATATATATGTATGTATGTATGTGTATATAATCATTCCCTTAGTTCAGGGGAAAAATTCAGCACCCTGAACTTCAGAAAATATAAACAGAAATTACAAGTAGACAAAAATTACAGACAGAGAAAATAACATAATTCAACAGACCAACATACAGGGCTTCTAGCTGTCTGACCATTACATACATACATAATTTGTTACCAGAGAGAGAAACACCAACATCTGGGATTTCAAAGCTGAGGGGCTCAATGGCTACCCAGATTCTTATCTGGCCAAATCACATAACTCTTCCTGTAAGAGAGTCCCAATTCAAAACCTCACCTAAGAATATATATACCCTTTTCAGGGTCCCAGGACATCATAACCTTTGTGACCCACTGTTTCATTACTAAGCAACAAAAGGTGTGGGCCCTCCTGTAAAACAAGCCTCCCCCAATCAAGCTCACCCTGTTGGGTTCCATTTGCGGCCCATTAAGGAGCAGGGAAAATCTTCAAATCCTCTAGGCCTATTAAGGGGCAGGGAAGATCTTCAAATTCCCTTACCATTACAGTAGGTTAATGGGACTTTTAATATGCTTTTGAGTAGGCCTTGGGATTCAACATTGTAAGTGCAAAGAGCACTGCTTCCTGTATCTGAGAACTGGGGTGACACTCTGATTTTTAGGTTTAATCTTTGTGTAATCCTGGGCAAATAGCTTAAAACTGCATGGATTTCAGATTCCACACCTGTATAATAAAAGGATTGGATAAGAAGGCCTCTGAGATCACTTTCAGATCTAGATCTATTATTCTTTGATGCTTCAATAGCTAAAATCACAGTGCTGTACTCATAGTGTATATTCAGTATATAATTATTGACTGAGATTGATGAATTGACTCTTGCCAGCAATACCTAAGTCACAACTGTGGAGCCTGTATCATTTTCCTACTACCGAGTTTTCCCTTTGCATATTTGTAAAGCACTTAGCATGATGTTTGGCACAATGTAAACACTTAATAAATGCTTATTCCCATCCCTTTTCCTCTTTCTTTCAAATACACACTATACCAGACTAGATCATAAATAACTTTCCTCCTAGATCCTCTTCCTTAGACCCACCAATATTAGCCTCAGGACATTCACAGGAAAGTAGTTTCTGCTGTGGTATCCAAGTGTGGGATTTGATGACAAGAATTAAATGTTATCATGGACAAAAAAGTGGGAGAAATATTAATTGTATCTAATATAGTCTTTTTTTCACACTGTACATGTGACAACTGAGTAATGTAACAAAATGGAATCACAATTTCAAGATAATGCAGGGAATCAAAACTAATCATTATTCCTCACTTGAAGCATCTTTTTTGGGGGAGATGATATCAATGGGATAGAATTATCAATAAATAAATAAGTACAAAGCACCTATTATTTGCCAGGTACCATACTAGAGACTGAGGATACAAATAGAATTGAGAAAAATACCCCTGCTTCCTTTGAACTTACATTCTAATGGGGGTAGACAACTTGTACACACACACACACACACACACACACACACACAAACAGAAGAAATTACAAGGTACTTTGGGAGGGAGGGTATTTGCAGTTGGGGGCCTTAGGAAGCATTTCATGCAGAAGATGGCTTTTAATCTGTACCTTTAAAAAAAGAGGAATTGTCAAGCTGGGAGAGATCTCTTTACTTTTTTGATAAGGAACCTGAGACCAAGTTGGGATTGGCTTATTTGCTCAAGGTCATACAATTAGTAACCATCAGAGGCAGGATTTGAATTCCATGTCCTTTGACTCCAGAGCCATTGTACTTTCTACAATACCGTATGGACTTAAGTCTTGATTGTTTTTATTTTTATATTTTTTTGATGGCAATAAAAGTATAGAGATGAATAAGAATATTGCTAGTGAACAGTAGTTTAAAGGATACAGAAATGTGAATGTCATGAGAAAAGTGAAAATAAGAACTGAGAAAAATAGCCTACAAGTATGATATTTTGATAGTTCATTTGTAGGACACAATCAGAAAACATTTCATTTCCCTTAGGAGTAGTAATTCCTCAATAGCTAGCTAAGTGAATGAAAGAGTGAGTAAAAGAGGTCCAGAGATGATCTAGAAGTTCTATCTTAACAAATAATTTTAATATCTAACCTTGTGCCAGGATTGATAAAAAAAAAGGAGCAAAACTGACATTTGTGATTCATCTTTTCTCTTGCAACACCTTTTGGTGTAGGAGGTACTAATAAGCAGTAAAATGACTAAAACAGTGAGCAGGAGTGAGAAAGGGGCAGAATGAAATAATTCACATGAATTAATTATTAGCCTCTGTAAAATGGAAAAGTGACTTATGATTGTGTGAGGTCATTATTGAAAACGAATGTAATCTGTAAATGTGAAGAAAAATGATCCATATTAGTACCAAATTGTGTCTTATATTTTATTTCTCTTCTTATAAAATTCTACAGTTCTTGGAGAATCTTATCCTTTTATTTCTCAGTTCTCATTTTTAATGGTGTACATATATTATAATTAGGAAGCAGCTGCTTCTGAAACCAAATGTCCCTAGATTCATAAGTTGAGGGAGATGTGTTTTAGTCTCCTCATGAGGAGAGACAAAATCTGAATTTCATATCTCTATCACTAGGTACAAGGTTGTTACTCTAAATATTAACTCTTCATTTTTTCTTGCTAGTACCAGGAATAAAATATCATTTTTAAAGCCCAAGGGGCTTGATTCAAATATAGTAGTTTTACAGTAAAAAGTTTGAGAGCCTTACAGATTTGTTCATAGAATACCCTTTGGTTATTAATGTTTTCTTAGCCAGGCTGGTGAAGACTATGGATTTTTCAGAACAAAAAATAAATACATACATTTACAAAAGAAATCCATTACATTAAAATAAAGATGCATTTTTCCCCATCTGAGTTCGTGGACCTTTTAAAATCCATGCATGGTTTTCACCCAAGGTTAAGGACTTAGCATCTAACAGAACTGCCGAGTCTTTGTTTAAGAAACTCCTCCCTTCAAGAAGCCTATGAAAATAACAAGAGGTCTACAGGATTTAGAGCTGGAAAGGGCCTTAGAGGTGATTTTATATGACTCTTTCATTTTACATTTCAGCAAACTAAAGATTAAGGATATTAAGGATGACAGGCACTGTATATAGTGAAAAAAGTGCTGGATTTTGGTCAAAGGTCATATCTGAATGCCAACTTCACTACTTACTACCTAATATGGGTAAATGACTTTAACCTTGCTTCCCATCAGATCCTCAGTTGTAAAGTAAGAATGTTGACTTAAATGGTCTCAATATTCTCTGTTATGTCTAAGTCTGCGATGTACAATAAATAAAATACTTAAGTGACTACTACATTCAAAGAACAATTTCTGGGGTTGCAAAGATAAGTAATCGAGAAAATTATTTCAAAATATTAATTTGAACTATATATTTTAGAAATAAGGGAATATGGTGGGTACTCAGTAATACAAAGCAATTGTTTCTAGACAAATTTTATAATTTTGGCACTTACCCTGTATTTTGTCACCTCAATAAGTGGTATAAACATAAATTAAACATATATTTGTGCCAGACATTGCAGGCGCAAAGGGGAAAATAGCTGTGTCTGACCTTAAAATCAAATGAAGGATAGAAGTACAAATAAATGTGATATCAGGTAGAATGTGACCAGGGCAAAGATGGGTTTAGATGAAGTGGTAGGAAAAATGAGGAAAGATATATTACTTTCAGCTGGGTCTATGGGAGTGGGACAGTGAAGGTTCCATGGAAATAGAGGCTCCTGAGTTGACGTTGAATTAACATAATTTCAATATGCAGAGATGGGAAGCAATGGATGGCATTCATGAGATATTTAACCTGTAGAAATGCATGGAAATAGGAGAGGAAAAGAAGCATCCTTCGCCCAAATATAGTTCAGTTTGGCCAGAATGTAAAGTTTAATTTGTCTGGAAGGGAAATATTGTGAATAAAGCTGAGAAAGTGAATAGGGGATAAATTTTTGAGGAACAAAAGTGACAACTTAAGGAGTTTGCAATTTTTCTAGATGATTAAAGAACTGGTGAATTGCTTTTTTCCTCTTTTCTTTCTTTTTTTTTTTTTAAATTGGGGGAGTGACATGGTAAGAAACCTCTATATTAGGAAATTTGTTGAGACAGTTTTTAAAATAAGAGATTAGAGAGAGGGAGACTAAAGGAAGGGAGATTGGTTAGGAGGCTATTATAGTAGCCCAGGTGAGAGATAATGAAGACCTGATCTACAGTTGTGGCAAAGGGAGTATTCTGAGAGGAGGGGGCAATTATGAAAGATACCATGGAGGTAGAACTGAAGAAACTGGGCAACTGGTTGGAGGTGGGTGAGAAAACAGAAAGAGTAAAAGAAGATTGTGTAAGGTGTTTAAAAGGCTAATATTCTTTCAGCTTTGTACTAATGACTCCAGCACTTAAAATCAGTCCTTTCCTTTTCATCTCAAAAGCAGGAATTGTCTTTCTCTAGCATAGGATATCCCCCTCTTGCCTCTCTCTTATTTTATAGTTACATTTGAATAATAAGCCAACCAGAAAATAGCTTGAGTTTGTCCTTGAAAACATTTTTATTGTATAAAAAGGCTTAAGACAGGAAGTAAAGCACTACTATTTCTATATCACAAAGAGATCAAAGAAATAGAAAAAGGGCCTAGATGTACACAAATATTTATAGCCACTCTTTTGTTCTTTAGTGATGGCAAATAATTGGTAATTGGTAAAATATGACTCTAAACAAATTTTAGAGCTACAGATCCCACAAAGGGACAGAGGGAAACAAATCTACCACTGAAGGAAGCCTGGAAGGCCAATAGGAAGGGTCTATCTCACTGAGCTGGGAGCCCAGCACAGTTCTGCATGAGCCATGCTGAGCCCGGGGTGGCCCTAAACTACATCACAGAATGGCTGGAGAAGACTTCTGGGAAATGAATCACTAGCAGCTGTGGTGGTGTCCAGACGTTTCAATTCATAAATGACAAATAGAAACTAAAAGGTAAGTGGGGAACTCTGTTGGAACTGGGTGAAGAAAGAGCGTGGTCCAGCCCTTGCCCCCAGGATGAGAGGTGGAGGAGGCACAGCAGCTGCAGCTGCTGCTCTGTGGCTGCCTCCAGAGCTCCTGGCCTGCAGATTGTAGGGGATCAAGCAACCATTCAGAGGGTAATTGCTCTTGCTTTGACCTGTTTGGATCTTGGTTGTTATCTTGGGTGGTAGGCCTGAGGTTTGTGGCCAGTGTGCCAGAGCTTGTGATGGCTGTACAGAGGATGCCCTCCTCATAGCTCTGAAAACATCTGGGAAACCCCAGTGATTTGGGACAAAGCTCTCCAATCTGGAAGCAGAATTCTACTGTGGAAAAAAGCTAAAAAGCCAAGTAATTGTCTGGCAAGATGAGCAAACAGAGGAATCCTAATCAGAAAATAGAATCTTTTGGGGGGACAAAAAGAATCAAAGCATGGAACCAGAAGTCAACAAAGACAAAACTCCTACATCAAAAGCTTCCAAGAAAAATATGAATTTGTTACAGGCCATGGAGGAGCTCAAGAAGGATTTTGAAAATCAAGTAAGAGAAGTGGAGGAAATATTGGAAAGAGAAATGAGAATGATGCAAGAAAACGATGAAAAGCTAGTCAACAATCTGACTGAAGAAAAGAAAACCTTAAAAACTAGACTAACTCAGATGTCAAAAGAGGCTCAAAAAGGCAATGAGGAGAAGAATGTCTTAAAAAGCTGAATTTGCCAGATGGAAAAAGAATCTCAAAAGCTCACTGAAGAGAATCATTCCTTCAGAATTAGATAGGAGCAAATGGAAGCTAGTGACTTTATGAGAAATCAAGATACTATTAAACAGATCCAAACAAATAAAGAAATTGAAGGCAATGTGAAATATCTCTTTGGAAAAACAGCTGACACAGAAAATAGATCCAGGAGAGATAATTTAAAAATTATTGGACTACCTGAAAGTCATGATCAAAAAAAGAACCTAGAAATCATCCTTCAAGAAATTCTCAAGGAAAATTGCCCTGATATGTTAGAACCAGAGGGCAAAATAGAGGTTGAAAGAATTTACCTATGACCTCCTGAAAAAGATCCAAAAAAGAAAACTCCTAGGAATATTATACCCAGGTTTTGAAATTCCCAAATCAAGGATAAAATATTATAAGCAGCCAGGAAGAAACAATTTCAATATTGTGGAAACACAATCAGGATAACACAGGATCTGGCAGCTTCTACACTGAGGGACTGAAGGAATATGATATTCTGGAGGTCAAAGGAGCTGGGCTTAAAACCAAAAATCACTTACCCAGCAAAACTGAGTATCATGTGTCAGGGGACAATATGGTCATTCAGTGGAATAGAGGACTTTCAAGCATTCTTGATGAAAAAAAAACAGAGTTGAATAGAAAATTTGACATTCAGATATAAGAAGCAAGAGAAGTATGGGAAGGTAAACAGGGAAAAGAAATCATAAGGAATTTATCAAAGTTGAACTATTTAAATTCCTACTTGGAAAAATGATAATTGTAATTTATGAAACTTTTCTCAGTATGAGAATAGTTGAAAGGAATAAAAATGTGTGTGTATATATATACATATATATATACACACATATGTATACATACATATATATGTCTATATAGGAGGGTATATGGGCATATGACTACATATATGAGTGCGTGTATGTGTACAGGTATACATAGACAGAGGGCAGAGATTCAATTTAATAGGAAGGGATGATACTTTAAAAGTCAAATTAGAGGTGAAAGGAATATAATAAGAGGATATGGGGAGAGACAGAATGGGGTAAATTGTCTCATATAGAAGAGGCAATGGGAAATTGTTACAATGGAGGGAAAAACAGGAAGGCAAAAAGGAATGAATCAACCTTATTCTCATTGAATTTGGCTTAGGGAGGGAATGACATACACAATAAATAGGGTATCTCACTCTGCAGGGGAATAGGGGGGAAGGGAATGAGAAGGGGGACAATGGAAGGGAGGGCAGGCTGGGGTAAAGTGAAGTTGGAAGCACCCACTTTCAAAAAGGGACAGGATCAATATAGAGAATAGAACAAGTAGGGGGTGGGATAGGATGGGGGGAAATATAGTCAGTCTTTCACAATATATCCACTATGAAAATGTTTTGCTTAGCTACACATATACACATATACAACCTAAATTGAATTGCTTATCTTCCCAGTAAGGGTGGGTGACAAGGGAAGAAGGGAAAGAGTCTGGAATTCAAAGTTTTAAAAACAAATTTTAAAACAATATATTTTTTACATGCACATGGGAATTAAGATATACAGGTACTGGGGTCTAGAAATCCATCTTGCTCTTCTAGAAAGGTAGAGGGGAGATGGGGGAGGATATAAGAGAGAGCAGATTGGGGAAAGAGATATTCAGTAGGTCTGCTATTTTGGGGTGGGAGTTAGGGGAAAGATGGGGAGAAAAATGTTAACTGGAAATCTTGTGGAAATTGATGGTGTAAACTTAAATGATTAATAAAAATGATGACTTTTTGAACTTATTTTTTTCTTTGTTCTGCATTTTTTTTGCAGCATGGCTAATATGAAATTATGTAGTACATGACATCTTATGTATAATCTAGATCAAATTGCTTAACTTCTCAAAGTGGGAGGAAGGAGATAGAGCAGGAGATTTTCAAATAAAAAGTTTTCATATGTAACTGAGAAAAATTTAATTTAAAAAAAGGCAGAAAGTAAGCACTGAGGAGGGAAAAAAACAAAAATACAGTATTATCCAAACCCCTGTATTATTTCCTGAAACTATCTAGGAAGGTTAAATAGAAAAAAAGATAAAAGTGAATGATTCAGATAATAAATAAGAAGCAGCAGGTCCTACTTTGCAGGTGGGAAGAGGAGAAGAAAGTAATTGTGGCTTGCAATTTTATGTGCCTCCCTTGTTCACAGTTGTGTTGCCCTCTGCTTGAACCTGATGTAATGGCAACCAAATAAGTACTTAGTGCCTTGTTTCAGTTATTTAATTATTTATTACCTTGTATCAGTTCAAGTTTCTTTTGAGCCTTGCCCATGATTATATCAAATCTTTGTTAAGAAACAGAACTTGTGAAACCCACAGTGGGAAGAACTTGCTGATGCAACAGGAAGGGGTGGAACATGGAGGAGCTAATGACCATATATAAGGAGAAGCCCAAGCTGGGAAATAGCAGAATTGAGAAGGTAAAACTTGTGGTGGCAGAGCTGTGTTTGTCTCTTCTGTCTGTGTTGATTTTTGTTTGTAATGCTTTTTACAGAAGCCCTGGGACCTTACTCATAGACCTGAAAGAGGATTTTCTTGTTTGTTTACAGAAGTCCTGGAGGAGGGTTTCGGAGGTACTGGGACAATACTAACAATTTGTGTTGAGTTCTAAGACCTTGTTTGTGGATTTTTGTTGATTTCTTAGACCTTGTTTGTGGGTCTATGTTGATTTCACAGGCAGATAGTGAATTGATAATGGGTGTTGGCAATGTGAATGAATGTTACTGTGGCTCTGTTAAGCTTTGTCTTCCCAGAAACAGAAACTGTGAAGGACTTGAGGTGGACTGGACACTGCGAGCTTTAGTTTAGAACTAGATAAAGAACTGGACAAGGATCTGGACAAGGAGCTGAGAGCTGCCCACCTGTGGATCCAGGTCACAATTGGGTAGATTCAGGCAGTAGCTGGACCCATGGAAGAGGAACTATGGGATTTGGGACCCAGCCTTGAGTCAAGATGAAAAGACCTCTCCTTGGGTACTTATGGCTGACTGAGAAGATCATGATTTACTGTGGCATAGGGGTGGAAAAATTTTGTACTCTGTCCTTTTTTTTTTTCTTCTTTTCTTTTTTTTAACAGCTTTATTCACTTTTAGTTTACATCATTCATTTCCACAAGATTTTGAGTTACAAATTTTCTCCCCATTTTATCCCCTACCCACTACCCCAAAATAGCAATCCCACTGGATATCCACTCCTCCAATCTGCTTTCTTCCATATTTTCTCCCATACCCCTTTCGGCTTTTCCAGTGGATTTCTATGCCTCAGTGCCTGTATATCTTATTTCCTAATTACATGTAAAATAATATTAATAACAGTATATATATTTGATTTTAAAACTTTGAATTCCAGATTTGTTCCCTTCCTCCCTTGTCACCCACACTTACTGGGAAGATAATCAGTTCAGTACAGGTTGTACATGTGTAGCTGTGCAAAACATTTCCACAGTGGATGTATGGTAAAAGACTGACTATATTTCCCTGCCTCCTATCCCACCTCCCACTTGTTCTATTCTCTACTTTGATCCTGTCCCTTTTCAAAAGTGGGTGCTCCCAACTTCCCTTCCCCCCCGCCTGCCCTCCCTTCCATCCTCCCCCCTCTCAACCCCTTCCCCCCTACTCTCCTGGAGAGTGAGATACCCTATTTAGTGTGTATTTCATTCCCTCCTCCAGCCAGATTCAATGGGAATAAGGTTGACCCATTCCCTTTTGCCTTCCTATTCTTCCCCTCCATTATAACCATTTTCCCTTGCCTCTTCTATATGAGATAGTCAGGCCTGCCCTGGGGCTAATGCCTCAGCATGGGGCTGGGCTCGGCTCCCAGAGAGCTGTGCTGGCCTATTCCTGCCAGCCTGCCGGCTGTTCTTAGAGGGAGGTTAGCTTCTCTGTGTCATTTTGTGTTTTCTGCAGCTCCAAAGTTTGTTTAGAGTCCCCTTCTACATGGATTGAGGAAGGTGGAAGCTGGAGCCACAGGGAGGTCCTGCTTCTATGCTGCCATCTTGACTCCGCCCCCCAAGGATCTGTACTTTGTACTTCTTAAAGATGATTGAGTTAAGGATGATTGGAAACTAATCTCTAATCAAGAAGAAAGAAGACTTTTTGCCTGATTAAGACAATGTGACCTAGGGGTGGAGAACTTTGACCTTTGTACTTTGTGGCCCTTAAGGAAGCTTTCTCCTTAAGGATGATTGATTTAAGGACTTGCTGAATGATATCTTTTGTTTAAAACTATGTGACCACTTAGGTGAAAACTATGTGGTCACTTTAGTGATAAGTTGTTATGTTATAACATTGTCAATGCTGTACTTTGGTTTCTGTGAATGTTTTGCTTAATTTTACTGCTGAATAAATGGAGGTTCACTATATAGTGTGATCAGAAACTTAAAACTATTCACACCAGCACTCCTCTGGAAAGCTGCTCATACTTGGCTTTACACCAGCTCTCCATTTGTCTACTGTGCTTTCTTAGCCCTTATAATCAGGAAATCATTCCAAGGGACAATATCACTCATTGCCTTTCCATGGTCTCTGTATATACCCACATGTAAGGGTTATGGGATTTAAAGATCTTCCATGCCCCTTGAACTTTCTGATGTAGCAGGAAGGGGTGGGGCAAGAGGAAGCAGAAGCCAAGCTAGCATGCCTGCAGTGGTGGTGGAGGCAGCAGAGGAGCTGTGAACTCCTTTTTTTGAGCTAGCCAGAATTTCTGCTAAGGACTCCTGCTGAGGGCTGCCAGGGATGGGAACTGTGGGGGGCCGGAGCTTCTGGGAGCACACTTTGTGGATGCTGAGTAGTTCCCTTGAGTGGGGAGAGGAGGACTGGCCTGAGGTAGCCTGTTCTGTTTTGAAGGCTTGAGAATATGGGTGTTTACAACATTAACTACGTGTGCCAACTTCATAACTAATGTGATTTTGACTTTCTGGTTTTAGGACTCAGTTTTCTGGTATTTGAATAAATGTTCTAGTTTTAGTCACAGTGTAGAGAGCGTGGTCCATATCAGCATATTTATAGTTTCCATAAGCAGTGTTAATATTGCATTTTTGATACACCACATTAATCAATCTCCCCATATCTTTCTACTTGCTTGTTCTTGGTTTCTCTACCTCTTCACAAAAGATGGCTGAAAAGCTAGAGAGTTTGAATATTGTTTATCTAGTGGTATATGCCCCTTTTCCCAAGTCACTCTATCTCCTCGGGGAATATTAATAAATTGGTTTACTCAATAGCACATTAAACATGGGAGGTAGTCTACAGAGTAGGAGACCTCATATCTCATCTATTTACTCTAACAACTTCAATTATCATATCTACTTTGATCACTCCAAGAGGTATATCCCACTCTGAATTCTCCGTTGAGCCCTATTTCAATCATTCTAAATGATTGCTGGCCATTTCTACCTGGATTTTTCCCCAGTACCTAAAAGTCAAAATGTCTCATCATTTTCATGGCATGGTAGATAAAATCACCAAAAGTGACAACATGGAAAGAGAAATTAAAAAAACAAAAGATTAGAACTAGCACTCTTAACCTTATTTGTTCCCTCCCCCAAAAAAAATGAACCCTTTGACAGTCTGGTATAATAAGGTGTCAATAAAAGTTGAATAAAAGCATTGATATATTATAGTGAGGGTCCACTTGAAGAAACCTGGTATTATGCTGAAGGGCTAATGTAAGCAGGGTTTGGTAGTTTTATTTAGCAATCCTTGACAGATTAAGAGGAAGAACAAAAAAGTCACTTGGTGGGCTTTATCTTCAATTAAAATACAAGCATTTAAAAAGCAAGGAAGCAAAGGAGTCAAGGGTGGTAGAGGAAATGCATTTTTTATTTAAAAATTTTGACTTTTCAATGAATAGAAGTTTATTTTTTTTTGCTCTTATCTCTATTCAAACTCTACATGAAGGACCTGTGACTAATATGTGTAGTCAAGCAAATCAAAAGCACAATTCAATACCAGTTCTCTGGAATTGTAGTTGTTTATCACATTTACTAGAATCTGTAAGTCTTTCCAAATAGTTTTCCTTATTATCTTGTTATTATATAAATTAATTTGCATTTGTGCTACTTTACTCTCTATTACTTCACATAAATATTTGCATGTTTCCCTAAAACTATCCCTTTTATCAATACTTCTAGCAAAATAGCATTATATTATATTCATATGACAAATTTGTTCTGCCCTTCACTAATTGATAATTACTCCCCGCTTTGATTTCAGTTATTTGCAGC
This sequence comes from Petaurus breviceps papuanus, assembly GCF_028583685.1. NCBI lineage: Eukaryota > Metazoa > Chordata > Mammalia > Diprotodontia > Petauridae > Petaurus > Petaurus breviceps. The sequence goes on along the minus strand of NW_027187348.1, from coordinate 15,647,698 downwards.
AACAACAACAAAAAGGAATTGTTTTAAATATTTTTGCACATATATCTACTTCCTCTTCCCTTGCTCTCTTTGGAATTAATAGTGTTATTATGAGGTTAAATGGTATGTACAGTCTGGTAATTTTGGGGATATCATTACAGATTACTTTCCAGAATAGCACCAATTCACATCTGGCCCACTGACCAATTCACAGTGCCACCAGTAATAAAACAGTGCATCAATTTGCTTGCTTTTGGCATATTGCCCCCAACATTTGTCATTTTCTCTTTTTTTCTTCAATTTCGCCAATTTAAAGGGTACAAAGAGGAACTCCCTAGTTGTTTAATTAGCATTTCTCTGTTAGTGATTCGAAACATTTTTTTTTCACATGGCTCTTGATAACTTGGATTTTGTCATCTTATAAATGTGGATTAGTTTCTTTTATACCTTAGAAATGAGAATCTTATTAAATTTTCTGAAATTATATATTTACAAGTTTTCTATTTCCTAATTTTAGGTATATTAAGTTTTTTGTGCAAAATATTTTTAAACTTTTATGTAATCATGTAATTTTAGAAAAAGTTTAAATAAAATATTATGTAATTTTGTCTTTGGTTATTGTCCTTCTGCCTTGTATCTTCTTTTTCAACAATATTTTTTACAATTACATGTAAAGACAGTTTTCAACATTCATTTTTCATAAGGTTTTGGGTTCCAAGTTTTTCTCTCTTGTTCCCTTTCCCCCTCCCTAAGATAACAAGTAATCTGATGCAGGTAATACATGTGCAATCATGTTAAATACACTTCCACATTAGTTATGTGAAAGAAAAAATAAAACAAAAGGGAACACCCCCCCAAAAAAGGGGAAAATAGTATGCTTTGCTCTGTGTTCAGACTCCATAATTCTTTCTCTGGTTGTGAATATGATTTTCCATCATGGTCTTTTGGAATTGTCTTGCATAAACATTTTCCTGAGAAGAGCTAAGTGTATTATAGTAGATCATCACAGAATGTTGCTATTACTATGTACAATGTTCTCCCAGTTCTCACTTCACTCAGCATCAGTTCATGTAAGTCTTTCCATGTTTTTCTGAAATTCACCTGCTCATCATTTGGATTTTTTTATCCACTTAGTAATATTTTATTTTTTTTCCAATTACTTATAAAGACAGTTTCCAAGTTTCACTTAGATAAGATTTTGAGTTCCAAATTTTTTTCTCCCTCTCTTCCCTCCCCTTCTCTAAGATGGTATATAATTTATATGGGCTATACATGTGCAATTCTGTTAGATATATTTCCATATTAATCATGTTCTGAAGGAAGAATCAGAATAAAAGTGAAAAACCGTGAGAAAGAAAAAAGAGATAAAATAGTATGCTTTGACCTGCATTCAGACTCCATGGTTCTTTCTCTGAATGTGGATAGTATTTTCCATCATCAAGTCTTTTGGGATTGTATTGCATCATTGTATTGCTGAGAAGAGCTAAATCTATCAAAATTGGTCACCATAAAATGTTGTTGGTACTGTGTACAATGTTCTCTTGCTTCTGCTTACTTCAATCAGCATCAGTTCGTTCAAGTTTTTTCATATACCACAACTTATTCAGCCATTTCCCAGCTGATGGGCATTCCCTCAATTTCCAATTCTTCACCACTGCAAAAAGAACTACTACAAATATTTTTGTACCTGTGTTTCCTTTTCCCTTTTTATGATTTCTTTGGGATAGAGACCTAGCAGTGGTATTGGTAGATCAAAATGTATGTGCAGTTTTATAGCCATTTGGCCATAATTCCAAATTATTCTCCATAAAGGTTGGATCAGTTCACCACTGTACCAACAGTGCATTAGTGTCCTAATTTTCCAATATATTCTCCAACATTTATCATTTTTCTTTTCTGTCATATTAGCCAATCTGACAGGTGTGAGGTGGTACCTCAGAGTTGTTTGAATTTGTGTTTTTATAATCAATAGCGATTTAGAATATATTTTATATGACTCTAGATTGCTTTAATTTCTTCATGTGAAAACTGCCTATTCATATCCTTTGACCATAAATAAATTGGGTAATGAATTGTATTCTTATAAATATGACTTAGTTCTCTATATTTGAGAAATGAGGATTTTATCAGAAATACTTACTGCAAAAAATATTTCCCACCTTTCTGCTTTCCTTCTAATCTTAGTTACATTTGGTTTTGGAGGCCTCACAGCTGACCTACTGTGTCATTGGTTGTCTGGCACAGGACCCTAGGGCCTGGGCTGCTGATATATCCTGTGGCTAACAACCTCCTACTGACTTGCCTGGATATGCCTTTTACTTTGCTGTACTCCCCTTTACCCAAGTGATACATACCTTTCCTGAAATCCTTCTAAGTTATCTTGGGCTAGAAAATTTTTTTGCTCCATCTTTTTATGGCTTCTGTCACTCCATATGCCTTTTTTCTGACTTTAAGCATATTTTTAGAAATTTATATTTATTTTGCAACATTGATTTCCAGTTAAAAAATTTCTCCCCATCTTTCCCATACATCCCCACCCCAAGATAGCAAGCCTACTGAATATCCCTTCCCCCAATCTGCTCTCTCTTATATCCTTCCCCATCTCCTCTCTAACTTTCTAGTAGGGCAAGATGGATATCTATACCCCAGTGCCTGTATATCTTATTTCCCAGTTGCATGTGTAAAAAAAAAAACATTTTTTTAAACCTTTCTTTTTAAAACTTTGATTTCCAGATTCTTTCCCTTCTTCCCTCCTCACCCATCCCCACTGGGAAGATAAGAAATTCAATATAGGTTGTACATGTGTAGTTATGCAAAACGTTTTCATAGCAGTTATATTATGAAAGACTAACTATATTTCCCTCCATCCTAGACTGCCCCCAACTTATTTTATTTTCTACTTGGACCCTGTCACTTTTCAAATGTATGTGCTTCTAACTACCCTCTTCCCCAATCTGCCCTCCCTTCTATCATCTCTCCTCTTATGCCCTTCCCCCCTACTTTTTTGTAGAGTAAGATACCCAAATGAGTATGTATGTTATTCCCTCCTTAAGCCAAATTCAATGAGAGTAAGGTTGACCCATTCCCTTTCACCTTTCTGCTTTTCCCCTCCATTGTTATAGTTTTCTCTTGCCTCTTTTATATGAGATATTTTGCCCTATTCTATCTCTCCTTTTTTCCTTATCTCATTATATCCCTCTCTCATCTCTTAATTTTATTTTTTAGATATCATTCCTTCCTATTCAACTGATCCTATGCCATCTGTCTATGTATACATGTACACACATATACAAACACATATATATTTATATACATATATATCCTCCTATACATATATATATTTATGTATACATATCTATATCTATATCTTTATCTATACATATGTATTCCCTTCAACTATCTTCCTACTGAGAAAAGTCTCTTGAGCTACAATTATCATTTTTCTATGTAGGAATGTAAATAGTTCAAATTTAATAAGGTTCTTATCATTTCTTTTTCCTGTTTGCCTTCTCATGGTTATCTTGCTTTTTATATTTGAAAGTCAAGTTTTATGTTCATCTCTGGTTTTCTTCATCAAGAATGCTTGAAAGTCCTCTATTTCATTGAATGACAATATTTTCCACAGAAGCATTGTGCTCAGTTTTGCTGGGTAGGTGATTCTTGGTTTTAATGTTAGCTCTTTTGACCTCCAGAATATCATATTCCAAGCCCTTCAATCCCTTAGTGTAGAAGCTGCTATATCTTATGTTATCCCAATTGTGTTTCCACAATACTCAAATTGTTTCTTCCTGGAAGCTTGTAATATTTTTTCCTTTACCTAGGAACTATGGAATTTGGCTATGATATTCATAGGAGTTGTCTTTTTGGGATCTTTTTCAAGAGGTGATTTGTAAATTATTTCAATTTCTATTTTGACCTCTGGTTCTAGAGTATCAGGGTAGTTTTTCTTGAGAATTTTTTGAAGAATGATTTCTAGGTTCTTTTTTTGGTCATGGCTTTCAGGTAGTCCAATAATTTTTAAATTATATCTCCTGGATCTATTTTCCAGGTCTGTGGTTTTTCCAATGAGAATAATCACATGGCCTTCTATTTTTATTTTCATTTTCTTGGATCTGTTTTATAATATCTTGATTTCTCATAAAGTCATTAGCTTCCATTTGCTCCAATCTAATTTTGAAGGAATTATTCTCTTTAGTGAATTTTTGAAATTCCTTTTCCATGTGGGCAATTTAGCTTTTAAAGACATTCTTCTCCTCATTGCCTTTTTTCAGCCTCTTTTGCCATTTATTTGAGTTAGTCTATTTTTTAAGGTGTTATTTTCTTCAGTATTTTTTTCGGTCTCCTTTAGCACCCTGTTGACTAGCTTTTCATCATTTTCTTACATCATTCTCATTTCTCTTACCAATATTTCCTCCTCTTCTCTTACTTGATTTTCAAAATTCTTCTTGAGCTCCCCCATGGCCTGTAACCAACTCATGTTTTTCTTGAAAAGTTTTGATGCATGAGTTTCAACTTCATTGACTTCTTCTGTTTCCTTGTTTTGATCCTTTTTGTTCCCCCCCCAAAAAAGGATTCTATGGTCTGATTATGATTCCTTTGCTTGCTTATCCTGCCAGCCAATTTCTTGACATTTGAGCCCTTTGCCATGGTAGAAATATGCTTCCAGATTGCAGAGAGCTATGTCCCAAATCACTGGAGTTTTTGCAGATATTGTCAGAGCTATGAGGAGGGCACCTTTTCTGCAGACACTCAAAGCTCTGGCACACTGGCCACACACCCCAGGCCCACCACCCAAGACAGCTGTCCAGATCCAAGCAGGTCAAAGCAACAGCAATTACCCTCTGAATGGTTGCTTAGTCCCCTTACAGTCTACAGGCCAGGAGATCTGGAGGCAGCCACAGGGCAGCAGCTGTAGCTGCCTTGCCTCCTCCACCTCTCTTCCTGGGGCCAGGGGCTGGACCATGCTCTTCATCTACCAAGTTTCAACAGAGTTCCCTATTGACCTTTTACTTTCTCTTTTGCATTTATGAGTTGAGAAGTCTGGAAAACACCACAGCTGCTGGTGATTCACTTTCCTGAAGTCCAATTTGGCCATTCTGTGGAGTGGAACAGGGCCACCCTGGGTCTCGTCATGGGTGTTTCAGGTGGGACTGTGCTGGGATTCCAGCTCAGTGCAATATACCCTTTCTGTTGGCCTGCCAGGCTGCCTTCAGTGGGAGATTTGTTTCACTCAGTCACTTTGTGGTTTCTGTAGCTCTAAATTTTGTTTATAGTCATATTTTACAGGTATTAGAGGTGTTTGGAGTGGGAGCCACACAGAGTTCCTGTTTTTACTGCACTATCTTGGCCTTGCCCCTCCCCCCCACAATTCTTTTAGAGACTTAACATTTTTTTTCTGAAGGTAACTGGAGAAAGCTCAGGTAACTTCCTAACTTTTCTCCACCCTATTGACTCTGTTCCCCTCTCCCTTGTATTTTCATAAATCATTCCTTTCTTCATAGATCTGATTGGCAATTTTTCCCCTTTCTGCAAGTTTTATTTGTGTGTGTATGTTAACCATCATGTCTAAGCCATGTATCTACTTGAAACTTATCTGGCATAGAGTGTGAGATACTTTTCTATTGAAGTTTTCTCCACATTTTAAATTTTTTTTTGTCATATGTTGTTTGATTATCTCAGTAGCTGAGATCTTTTCATTTATCAAACACTGGACCCTATGTTATTTTGCTTCTATATTCTGTGCACTTAATATTTTCCATTTAGCATTCTTTCTGTTTCATAACCAATATTAATTTATACTAATGATTATGCCATATTTTATGGTTTTAGAAATGGTGCTTCTATGACCACTTCATTCCTACTTTAAAAATATATTTCCCTTCAAATTCTTGACATTTTGCTCCTCAGGTGAATTTTGTTTATATTTTATCTAGGTCTATAAAGTAATTCTTTAGTTATTTGATTAGAATCCACTGAATAAGTAGTAAATTTAGATGGAATTATTTCTATAACATTGTCTAGGCCTATCCTTGAGTAAATCATATTTTTCTGATTATTTAATTATATCCTTACTTGTATAAATTTTACTTCTATTCATATAATTCCCTTGTGCGTCTTATAAGAATTGTTTTTTTTTTTTACACCATTTTTAAGCAATTGGGGTTAAGTAACTTGCCCAAGGTTACACGGCCAGTGTGTGTGTGTGTGTGTGTGTGTGTGTGTGTGTGTGTGTGTGTGTGTGTGTGTGTGTGTTAAGTATCTGAGGCTGGAACCGATCTTGGGTCCTCCCAACTCTAGGGCTGGTGCTCTTACTCATTGCACCACCTAGCCACCCCAACACCTTTTTTTGTTTTTACATTTTCAGATATTTTAAGTCAAATTGACTTTTCTACCTTTTTCATGTTGGTTTTTGTTAATAATATACTGTAATGATGATGACTTGTGGGAATTTATTATTCATGTCATGCAACTTTGCTATAGTTACTTATTGTTTTAATTAATTTTAGTTGTCTCTATGGTTCTATTAAAAAACATATTATCTTGAAAAATCAATATGTTAGAGGGAGTCCTTTCCACAGTTATGAGGCAGGTACCTTGAAGAATCTCTGACACCAGTTGCATAAAACCTTAGAAATTTGGGACACAGCACTCTCCACTCTGGAAGCAGAGTTCTACCATGGAAAAGATCTCAAAAGTCAAGTAATTGGCTGGCAAAATGAACAAAGAGAGAAAGAGAAATCAGACCATAGAATCATGCTTTGGAGACAAAGAAAATAAAAACATAGAGCAAAAAAGACAACAAAGTTAAAACTCCCATATAAAAAACCTCCTAGAAAAATTTGAATTGCTTGTATGCCAATGAAGAGCTCAAAAAGGATTTTGGAAATCACTTAAGAGAAGTAGAGGAAAAAATGGGAAGTTAAATGAGAGTGATGCAAGAAAATCTTGAAAAATGAATCAAGAGAGTTTGCTAAAGGAGACCACCCCCGAAACACTGAAGAAAATAATACCTTAAAAAATAGATTAACTCAAATGACTAAAGAGGAACCAAAAGCCAATGAGGAGAAGAATGCCTTAAAAAGCTGAATTGCCCAGATGGGAAAAGAATTTCAAAAGCTCACTGAAGAAAATAATTCCTTCAAAATTAGATTGAAGCAAATGGAAATTAATGACTTTATTAGAAATCAAGATACTATAAAATATGTCCAAAAGAATGAAAAATAGGAGACAATGTGAAATAACTCATTGGAAAAACCACTGACATAGAAAATAGATCCAAGAGAGATAATTTAAAAATTATTAATTATTGGACTACCTCAAAGTCATGATAAAAAAAAAGCCTGGATATCATCTTTCAAGAAATCATCAAGGAAAACTGCCCTGATATTTTAGAACAAGTGGTCAAAATAGAAATTGAAAGAATTCACTGACCACCTCTTGAAAAAGTTCCCTAAAAGAAAACTTCTAGGAATATTATAGCCAAATTCCAGAGTTCCCAAGTCAAGGAGAAAACATTTCAAGCAGCCAGGAAGAAGCAATCAGGATAACGAAAGATTTAGCAGCTTCTACCTTAATGGATCAAATGGCTTGAAAAATGATATTCTGGAGGTCAAAGGATCTAGGATTAAAATCAAGAATTACCTAGCAAGCAAAACTGAGTATATTACTTCTGTGGAAAATAAGGTCATTCAATGAAATAGAGCGCTTTCTACCATTCTTGATGAAAAGACCAGAGCTGAACAGAAAATTTGACTTTCAAATACAAGAAGCAATAGAAGCATGAAAAGGTAAACAGGAAAGAGAAATTATAAGTAACTAATTAAAGTTTAACTGTTTGCATTCCTACATGGAAAGACAATATTTGTAACTCATGAGAGTTTTCTCAGTATTAGTATAGTTGAAGGGAGTGTGTGTGTGTGTGCATAGAAAATTTGTAACACAATCTTGTGGAAATGAATTTTGAAAACTAAAAATAAATAACTTCTGAAAAACAAATGGGAATAATCATAGAACTTGCCTCATAGGGTTGTCCTGAGAATCAAATGAAATAGTATTTATAAATTTCTTGGTAGAATTCGTACATAGTAGGTGCATAATAATCGCTCATTCTGTTCCCTCTTTTTTTCATGTAGCATGTCTCTGATGCTTTAATTGTGAAATTACTTTGATGGAAGTTATGGGGAATAATAATCATAGCTAACATTCATGTATTTCTTTAAAATTTATTAAGTGTTTAATGTATACAAATGTTCCAAAAGTTTTAATATTGTTTTAAGCAAACTCCAGGAAGACTTTTTGGACACCTTGTATTATCTCTTTTGGTCCTCATAACAACCCTCTGAGGTTTAGATATTACAAGAATGGAACATATATGAAATTGCCCTTCCTGGTGGGTTATACAGATCATATGTGGATATTCCTTATCTCGTTCCAATCCAACAAGTGGAAATTTAGTAGATTTTTTCTAACTATGCATGACTGAGGGTCTGGTACTATGTGATAATGAAAAGTCTTCTAATTGATTGTGGAGTCACAAAAACTGATGACTCTTGAATTTCTAAGACTGAAATGGGTTTGCATGGAACATTTCTGTATTCATTGTTGAGCTACTTATTGGGGGAGGGGCAGCTCTCTGCTCTCTCCCTCTTGACCATTATATGTCTATGAGCATGTGCTATCACTGTTTCTTTTGTGTTTATTCCTGATTTTAGACACAGCATTTTGGATGGGAATGCCCGTGTAGGCTGGCAAATTCAAGAGTGCCAGTGGTCCCACCCAAGGTCTCAGTAGCAAACAGAGCCAGCAGAGTCCACCTCTTGAATATGTTAGAGAAAGCAGGGTGAAGCAGTTAAAAAGAAGGGATATTTTTTGCCTGACTTTTAAAGTGATAATAAAAATAATAAAAAGACATGTGTGTGGTGGTGTAATTGATAAAAAAAAGAAAAAAACAATGTATTTCCTCACTTTGCCTATGAAAATACATTAATTTCTTTTTTCTGGTAGTAATGCTTTAGCTTGCATTTCTAACTATATCAAAAAGTAATGATGATAATGGACATCTTTTATTGCTCCTTGGCACTACTGGGGAGGTTGGTAGTTTACTTACCATTACATATAATTCTGGGTTTTAGAGAAATAGTAAATTGCATTTTTAAAAAGTCCATTTATTTCTTCATTTTCTATGATTTTAATATAAATATGTATCATGACCAGTCAAAGGTTATTTTTATCTAATGATATAATGATATGATATTTGCTTGTATTTTTGTCATTAATGTGGTCAATTATGTTTATACTTTTTCTAGTATTGAATCAATCATGCCTAACTAGTATAAATGAATCTTGCTCTGGAGTATATTTTTTTGTGTGACATTGTCAGAAGTTTCATTGTTTTTTTTTCTTTAATGTGTGCACTTTTATTTGAACTGGTCTTAAGTCAGTGTACAGATAAAGCTCCTCCCCTTCCCCAAGTACTGGCACCAATTTCAAAACTCGCAGGGAGATTTTAAAAGTCCTCATTCACATCTATGTTGGGGGCAGGGAGGGAATTTAGGGAGCCATTCCATATGGCTGACAATTAAAAATAAAGGAACAAGTATTAAGGCGGAAGATACAAAAAGTTTTTTTTTTTTTTAAGGATTACATAATATACACTTAAAGCCATACTAGTACCTCTCCCCTTCTCCTCCCCCTCAGGATCTGTTACATCACTCCTTGACAATCTTCACAGAGGCTTGTAACTGTCACAATGCATTAGATGGTATTTGGAATGACTATTAAACAAAACAAATGTACAATTAGAGTCCTGAAGATGCCCTGAGAACTTTGGGGATGTTTGCCTCCAACATACCTAGACTGCTTATCACCTTTACCGTTCCAGTTTTTAAATCCTGAGTCAAGTGCCAAAAAAACAAAAAACGCAAAAACAAAGTCATGCCAATCTCATCTCTTTTTTTGGGCAATTATCATGTCATCATGTGACACCCTTTGACAAAAAAATAAAAATAAAACACAAACAGTCCATTTAGAAGCATGTGCGGTGGACAATGGAGGGCCCATATTCTTCATACTCCTGCTTGCTGATCCACATCTGCTGGAAGGTGGAGAGAGACACCAGCATGGAGCCTCCAATCCAGACAGAGTATTTATGCTCAGGTGGGGCAATGATCTTGGTTTTCATTGTGCTGGGAACTAGGGCTGTTATCTCCTTCTGCATCCTGTCAGCATTGCCTGGGTACATGGTGGTACCATCTGACAACATGGTGTTGGCATACAAATCCTTACAGATGTCAACATCACACTTCATTATTGAGTTGAAGGTAGTTTCATGGATTCCACAGAATTCCATACCTAAGAAAGATGTTTGGTCACTGGAACCTCTCATGGCCAGTGGTGATAACCTGACCATCAGGGATCTCATAGCTCTTTTCCAGAAAGGAGCTGGACGCAGCGGTGGCCATCTCCTGCTCAAAGTCTAGAGCGACATAACACAGCTTCTCCTTGATGTCATGCACAATTTCCCTCTCAGCTGTGGTGGTGAAACTGTACCCTCTCTTGGTCAGGATCTTCATGAGGTAGTCCGTCATATCATGGCCAGCCAGATCCAGATGGAAGATGACATGGGGAAGGGCATAACCTTCATAGATGGGCACAGTGTGGGTCACACCATCACCAGATTCCATCACAATACCAGTGGTATGACCAGAGGCATACAGGGACAGCCCAGCCTAGATGGCAACGTACATGGCTGGGGTATTGAAGGTCTCAAACATAAACTGAGTCATCTTTTCTCTGTTGGCTTTGGGGTTCAGGGGGGCTTCTGTGAGCAGCACAGGGTGCTCTTTAGGGGCCACATGGAGCTCGTTGTAGAAAGTATGAAGCCAGATCTTCTCCATGTCATCCCAGTTGGTGACAATGCCATGTTCAATGGGGTACTTTAGGGTCAGAATACCTTTCTTGCTCTGGGCCTCATCCCCCACATAGCTGTCTTTCTGGCCCATACCCACCATCACACCCAGATGTCTGGGGCACCCAACAATGGAAGGGAAGACAGCCCGAGGGGCATCGTCTCCTGCAAAGCCAGCTTTGCACATTCCAGAGCCATTGTCAACAATGAGAGCAGCAATATCATCATCTATGGCGAACTTTGAAGTGGCAAGTTTAAACCCTTAAGAGAAGAGAGGAGGTGGTGCCGCACCTGGAGGCAGGGGGGAGGCAAGTGCACACTGGGTGGAAGAGCTCACAGCTCCAGAAGTTTCATTATTAATATTTTATTTCAAATTTTGGTATCAATACTTTAAAATATTAGTCTATATTTTTCTTTCTCTGAACTCTTTCTGTTTTAAATTTCAGAACCATATTTATATCATAAATGGAGTTTGATAGGATCCATCCTTTATTTTTCAAACAGTTTATAGGATAGAATTCAAATCCTTTGGGTCCTGAGGATTTTTACTTTTCTAACTAATTATAGCTTATTCAGTCCTTTTTCATGAAATTGAGTAATTTACTTTAGCTATTTCAATGTTATTCTAGAAATTTCATATTTTTTTATATTCATAAATTTAACATAAGTTGTCAGTTTTGTTGACCTATAATTGAATAGTTTCTAATATGTTCCTATGTTTCTTTTTCTTCTGTTATGAAGTTTTCTTTTAATTTAAAAACTATTTTTATTTCTTTCAATAAATATTTCTTAATGGCATGTAAAACATTTTAAACAATCATTTTTCTTTTTTTTCAAGTTTTAGTTTCATATTCTCTCTTTCTGTCCTATATCTCCCCCTGTAATGATTTGATTTAATTTAATCAAATTTAATCAATTTGATATTGATTATACATGTGAAGTCATGCAAAACACATTTCCATGTTTTTAGCCACATTACACAAGAATACACAAACAAAATAAAACGACTAGCTTAAAGAAAGTTAAAAAAAAGAAAGAGGTATACTTCAATCTTCATTCAGAGTTCATTGGTTACTTTTTCATAGGTAGATCACATATTTCATCCTGGATTCTTTGGAACTGACTTAGATCATTATCTCACTCTAATAAGTAGCTAAGTCTTTCACAGTTGATCATCCTTACAATAGTGCTCTTACATTCTACAATGTTCTCTTGATCCTGCTCATTTAACTATACATCAGTTCACATAAGTCTTTCCAGGTTTATTCTGAAACCAATCTGATCACCATTTCTTATTGTGCAATTGTGTTCCATTACAATCATGTACCACAATTTGTTTAGCCTTTCCCTAATTAGACATCCCCTCAATGGTCAACTTTTTCCCACCACAAGAGCAGCTATAAATATTTTTGAACAATTAGGTCCTTTTCACTTTTCTTTGATCTCTTTGGGATACAGACTTAGTAGTGGGTAAAAGGGTTTACACAGTTTTATATTTCTTTGGATGGAGTTCCTTATTGTTCTCCACAGTGGTTTGGTTAGTTCACAACTGCACCAACAATCCATTAGTGTCCAAACTTTTCTACATCCCCTCTAGCACCTGTCATTTTTTTTTTGGTCATGTTTTGTCTATCTGATAGATGTGAGGTGGTGTTTCAGAGTTGTTTTAATTTGCCTTTCTTTAATCAGTTGTGATTTAGAGCATTTTTATATGATTATTAATAGTTTTTTTCTTCTGAAAATTGTCTTAATAGTCTTTGAACATTTATTAATTGGAGAATGGCTCTTATTTTTAAAATAAGTTTTGCTTAAATTCCTATGTATTTGAGAAATAAGGTCTTCAATTTTTCCCCATTTTTCTTTTTGCCTTCTAATTTTGGCTGCGTTAGTTTTTTTTGCACCAAAGTTTTTAATTTTGTATATTATTTTTTTCTGTTTTACTCCTTATTATCCTCTCTATCTCTTGTTTGGTAATTAACTCTTCCTGTATTCATATATCTAACGGGTACATTTTCCATGCTTCCCTGATTAGCTTATGATATCACCCTTTATTGCCTAAATAATTTATCCATTTTGACTTTATCTTGTTATGTGATGTGAGGTATTGGTCTAAACCTAGTTTCTGCCAAAGTACTTTACAGTTTTCCTTGTAATTTTTGTCAAATGTTGCATCTTTATCGCCAAAGCTTGGATCTTTGGGTTTATAAAAAACTAGATTACTCTGGTCATTTACTACTGTGTATTGTGTACCTCATCTTTTCCACTGATCCATGACTCTATTTCTTAAATAGTACAAGACTTTTTTTTATATTACCACTTTATAATATATTTTGAAATCTGTAATTGATTGGCCACATACCTTTATATTTATTTTTATTGATCCCATTCATATTCTTGACCTTTGTTCTTGCAAATGAATGCTGTTACTCTTGGTATGGTACTGAATAAGTAAATTAACTAAGGTAGAATGAACATTTTTATTATATTGGCTCATCCTACCTATGAGTGATTAATTCTCTCCCCACAAGTGTTTAGATCTTTATTTGTGTGAAAAAAAAACAATGTGTTTTTAATTATGTTATAATCCCTATATTTGTCTTGGCAGTTAGGTTCCCAAGTATTTTATATTTCTAAAGTTATTTTAAATGGAATTTGTCCTATTTCTTCTTACTAGGTTTTGTTGGTACTATATAGAAATGTAGATGATTTATGTTGGTTTATTTTACAACTAGCAAATTTGCTGAAGTTCTTAATGATTTCAAATAGTTTTTTTTTTTTAAGATTTTCATTAAGGTTCTTTAAGTATACCCTCATATCATCTGCAAATAGTGATAGTTTTGTTTCTTTAATGCCTTTCTTTATTCCTTCATTTTTTTTTCTTGTCTCATTGCTATAACTAGCATTTCCAGTATTATCCCATATAATAGTGGTGGTAATGGAACTGCTTGCTTCACCCCTGATCATATGGAGAAGGCTTTAAATTTATCCCCTGTACAGATAATTCTCTTGGTTTTAGATAGATAACATTTATTATTTTAAGGAATGCTCAAATAGCTCCTATATGTTCTAGTGTTTTTTTTAAATAGAAATTGATAAAGTATTTTAATGAATTTTTCTGCATGTACGATATGATCATACGATTTTTGTTTTTGTTATTGATATAGCCAACTATGCTAATACTTTTCCTAATATTAAACTAGCCTTGTATTTCTGTTATAAATCCCACCATATCATAGTGGGTAGCTTTGCAGTATATGCTGTAATCTCCTTAATAGTATTTTATTAAAAATTAATGCATTGATAAGCATTATGGAAATTGTTTTATAGTTTTCTTTCTCTGTTTTTGCTCTCCCTGGCTTAGAAATCAAAACCATATTTGCGTCATAAAATAAGTTTGATAGGAGTCCTTTTTTTTACCTATTTTTTCAAATAGTTTGTAAAATATTTGCATTAAATATTACTTAAATATTTATTAGAATTCTTTTGTGAATCCATCTTGTCTTGGTGTTTTGTTTTGTTTTCAACCAAGTTCAAGAGTAGATTGAGGCAGATTAACAAATAGTAGGATTCCTAAAAAATGCTCCTTTTAATTAAATGTCAGTAGTTTGAGTGGGGGTACTTGAGTATTTCTTTTATCTACTTTCTATATGACCTACAGATTCAGTAGTTAAAGTGCAGAGGGCATTGCAAAGTACAAATAATGGTAACATCTTTTATTTTAGTGATACAATAAATGTTTAACATCTCAAAGCTGTTAATTTAATATTTGTCAGTTTGTGATGTACACATATATAGTCATGAGACTGTATGGGAAACCATTTTGAAGGAAAGCCTGGTGTCCTGGTGTGATGGTTTTTACAAATCATTATGTTCCTTTTGAACTTGGAATAACAGTTGGTTTTATTTGAAGTCTCTTAAGATAAATGCATAAAGGTAGGTTACATTTATTTATTTTATTTTCAGCAATCTATAGCAGTGATTATCAATTGCCTTTTAAAATTTCTTTTTCTAAAATAGGATTATTTAAGCATCCTATTTTCCTCTTGTGTTAATTTAGGCAATATATATATTTTTGTAAATAATTCATTCATTTTACTTAGATTGTCAGTTTTATTGCTGTATAATTGGACAAAATAACTCTTAATAATTCCTTTAATTTCTTCTTCATTGGTGGTGTATTCATTTTCATTTTTGCTACTAATAATTTAGTTTTCTTTATTTTTAAATCAAATCATCGAATGGTTCATCCATTTTCCCCTAAAACCTTATTTATTAGTTCATTTTTTTTACTTTCAGTTTTATTAATTTATCCTTTCATGTTCAGAAACCATAGACAATGAGGTATTATCAATTCTGAATATATATGTATGAATTGGCATAGGAGCCAAATTAAAAGTGGAATGAATTATTGAAAGAAATAGTAAAACTATACTGTTAGGGTACCTCAACTTTGTCCTCTCAGAAGTAGATAAATTTAGCCATAAAAGAACTAAGAAAGAAGTTAAGCAGATGAAGAGGATCTTAGAAAACTTATATATGATAGTCCTCTGGATAAAACTGAACTGGAAGAGAAAGACACATAACCTTTTTTTCTTTTCTTTTTTCTGGTGTACATGGTACCTTTTAAAAAAAAGCACATGAATTAGGGCATTAAAACTTCACAAACAAATATAGAGAAGAAGAAAAATCATATGTGCATGTGTGTGTATAATTTTCAGATCATAATGCAATAAAAATTATATTTGAAAGCCATGGAAGCATTGCCTAAAAGCTAATTCCAGGGGCGGCTAGATGGTACAGTGAATAGAGCACTGGCCCTGGAGTCAGGAGGACCTGAGTTCAAATCTGGATTCAGACACTTAACACTTATTAGTTATGTGACCTTGGGCAAGTCACAACCCTTGCATTCCCCCCTCCAAAAAGACCAAAAAAAATTATTTAGGAATAAATAATATAATCCAAAAGAATAAGTGGGTTGGAAAAATAAATCATTGAAAAAAAAAAAAAAAACCAGTCATTTCATTAAAAAGAATAATAGCCCCAGGTGGAGAAGTGGTACTTCACTTACATGGTGGCCAAACTTTCTGCCAAGAAAAGAAACAGAAGTCTCAGCCCCAGGACAGCTGTGGGGAGAGTGAGAAATACAAAAATTCAAGTTTTAACCTCAGAGACATCTGGCTCATCTTTCTGCCTAACTTGAATCAGAAGACATACCTATGTTGTTCAAGATTTTAGTCTGTCATCTTGTTAATTACACTATAAAACATCTATAATTCCTAACTCAGAGTCTTATGGTCCCTGAGAGGCCATTTGACTTCATTTATTGGCAATAACTAGACCTGCTAATAAATTGATTATGCTCTGAACTTTATATTTCATAAGTTTTCTTGTGACATTTTTTTAATCTGTAAATATCATTTCTTTTCTAATTCTTTCATCTAGTGGTCTCATTTCACTTGTGTGAAATCATTTGTTAAACTATTGCTTTATTTCTTCCAGTAATTTTAGTTAATAGAATTCAGGCTGTATGTTTCTTTAAGACTTGGTTTGTAGATGTTTTGGAGTCAGTCTTCTTTGGGATTCACATCTTAGGCATCCATATCAGCACAACAATCTTTTATAGTGTCAAGTTTTTTTTTGTTTGTTTGTTTGTTTTCTTGTTTGTTTACTCATTCTTCTGGCCTTGCATTTGAAAGTGAGAATTTATATTGAAATTAGCACTGTGAATCTCTTAATGGAATGCATGAGCATTTCTTCAGCTTTTTTGTATTTTCTTGGGTTCTGCAGCTGCTTTTTCCACATATCAAACACTGTGTTTTTAAAAACCCTAAGCAACTCAGGCTGACACCTGGAAGTTTTCAGTGCTCCTGAAGAAGTTTGATTAAAGTTTCCTATATTAATTTTAACAGAATCTTTGACTCAATTTGGAAGAGAAGCAATATAGTGTAATGGATTAATTGCTGGGCCTCAATGTAAGGCATGTGGGTTTTAATCTTTCCCTAGACATTTATTTACTGTGTGACTAGGGAAGTCATTTTGGTTAGTTAGTTAATAAGCATTTATTAAGCACTTGTGTATGCCAGACACTGTGCTCCTCTCCATTCCTTAATTTCCTAATATACAAAATGAGGTAGTTGGATTTGGTGATTCTTAAGAATACTTCCAGGGCTACATCTATGATACTATCACCATTTAGCTCTCTCCTTTACATTCATTTTATATACGAAGTGACTGAGTCTGATAGAGATAAAGTGAATTGCCTAAGGTCACTCTGACCTCCTCAAAGATTTGACTTCTTTGCAGCCACAGAGTACAACCCAGAACTGAGAATTATTACAATCAACACACTCTGAAAAGATGATTATTGTACTTAAGCAACTCTACAAAGAATGTTTTAATACATCAGTCATATAATCAATTTACAAAGTTATTTAAATTACAAAATTATATATTTTCTGGGTAACATTGTTTCATATTGTCCTCTGGGACTTTTAATTAGGCATTGTCATGCATTTATGAGAAATATTCCTTAGTACGGATCTGGTAAAGGGAATAATCAAGCTTTATACAATTTCATCCAGTAGCATGTCCTATGCTGAGGTCGATTGAAAATTAATTTAGCAAATGATATTTTTTTTTCTTTTCAGATCATGGAGCTAATAGGAATAACAGCTTTTTGACAAAAAGGAAATTTTAGAAATAATTTGAAATGCTATGTGGAATGTTAGCAATTATCCCAATCAGGAAGTATATTTTTTTCACTGTGAAAATGTCAAAAATGCAATACGAATAAAACATCTAGCTCATGCTTTAGAACACTGCCAAATAGCATCAGGTTCCATAACCTTTCCTGACCCACTCAGGAAACACTGTTATAAATGTGCCTTCTACCCAGAGTCTTGGTGATAAGAGTTTGTGAATTCTAATCCATACCAGAATGTTCTACTGACATCTAGTACATCATTTATTTTCTCCTTCTATATAAGCAGTATGAAATGTGTAGTCCTTACAGAGATACAAAGCATGCCCAAATGAACAAAAACACAAAAGCTGACTGCTATCTGATTTTTAACCCCATAAGGAAATATACTATAGAAAATATTTTTGGCTTTGATTGGTCTTTTATCCTATGATCATTGCTATAGAGTGCTTAAAATAAAATAAATATAACCTTCCTTTACACATTTGTCCTAAAAGACTTAAAAAAAAAATCCACTGTTATTCCAAGTTCAGTAGGAACATAATTATTTGTAAAAACCATCACATCAGGATAGCAGACTTTCCTTCTAAAAAGTTTCCCATACAGTCTCATGACTACATATGTTATAACGATACATGTTTACATCACAAACTGACAAATATTAAATTGACAGCTTTCAGATATTAAATTGTTATTATAGCACTAAGTTTAAAAAAAGACGTTACCATTGTTTGTACTTTGCAAATGGCCTCTGTAAAGTATAACTATTGAATCTGTAGGTCACAGAGAATGTAGAGAAAAAAAAAGTCTAAGAGTAGACTGAGGCAGAGTAACAAATAGGATTTTTCAAAGTGCCCCTTTTAATTAAATGTCAGTTACTTTGGGTTGGGGTAGAGTGAGTTATTCAAAGCTTTGGCTTCTTCAATATAGAGAACTCCTGTAAATAAAACACCCTAAATTGATGTAGGTTTCTAACTGGACCATAATTTTTAATATTCGAGGGCTGGCTTGGGCCTGGAGAGGCTAAATGTGTTGCCTATTGTTAGACATCTAGTATATGTCAATAGTGGAATTGGACTCAAGTTTTCCTAATTTGAAGGCTAATCTTCCATTCTCTACATCATACTACCTCTCTTAAGTGCACTAGAATAAAAAAAAAAGCTAATTAAGGGAGGAACATCTCCAAATTGTAATGATGATGAATTTAATTTGTCTCTGCTCTTAGCTATATGAATATGGTGACGATGTAATCCCCCCAAAAAGGTTGTTTTCCTCCCACTTTAGGAAAGAATGAGAGATTTTCACAGCAGACTGTGTGTGCACAGAATTGAGAGTATAAACTCTACATGTAAAGAAGAAGTGAGGGAGAGGGAGAGAGACTGTCCAGCCAGTGCTTTGGCATGCAAGTACTGAGTTTGGAAATCTGAAGATTAAGGGGATGTGGCAGCCATGGCGCCACTGCTGGAGCTCCAGATGCCACAGTGTAATGGAAATGTAAATTTTAAAGATCTTCCCTGCCCCTAGGCTAA
>NW_027187348.1:15549793-15628574 GCF_028583685.1 Petaurus breviceps papuanus | reverse complement strand
TGTGGTAGCTGCAAACCCTGAGGACGCTTGGGGTGCTTGCTGCTACACACAGCCACATCCACTTTGGTTAGCCATAGTGATCTAATCAAAGGCATTGAGGAGAGGGTCTCTGACCTTCAGGGAGAATAAGTAAAGTACCTGTCTCTTCCTCTTTTCCTTGATGCCCAAGATAGTAGACCTTTATTCCAAAATTTTCTGTTACTCAATTTTGTTCGTGACTCCTGATTTAATTAGACCTTTAATGATTGCTTACTCCAGATAAAAGTAGAATTAATCATAGCCTTTTGACTTGTGTGTTTCATTACTTGTGAGTAGGGGGTTATAAAAAAGGGAAAAATAACCAGTCTTAGTATACAGAGTACAGTAAATCACCAGGAAAATCTGGACACTCACCGAGAACTCTGGAGTAATAAGGAAGAAGATGATAATGATTTATTGTTTTTTATAAATGTTCTAAGCTAGAAAATAGAGCATCTGGGCCTTTGCCCTTAGGTAAGAGGGAATCAGTCTCTAGTGTCCTCTGGAAAAAGGCTAAGTTGTTAACTTGTGCTGTGTTTTTCTTCATTGTGTTTCATTGCAACACACCTCTCAATGAGCAAAGAATTTTTTTCTGTTGGAGTGGAGTAAATGAGAGTTTTCTAAAAAGTCAGTGATGCCAGGTGGGAGAAGAACACACATTTGGACCAGGCTGGTAACACCCATGTTCCAAGGTTGAGGGTCAGAGGAAGGAGTGATTTCCCTTTCCTTTCATTTATGCTTTCAACCAAACAACTCTGCAAACCCTTATAGAACCAAAGCTACTTGAGCCATCTTCTCCCAGAGAAGAAATGATTGTGTGGTTAATGGTATTTGAGGAAGATGTTATTTTTTCAAAGGTCTAAGTGGCAAATGTAAAGCAGATATTCTTGAAGCTTTGGTTTTCAGCTGCAGAGATTTCACATAACTAAGAGATCTCCCTCATCTTCTCTCTATCTTTATTATTACAAGCAGGGGAATTATATAGATGAAAGGAAATTGGTCAGTCAATAAACTTTTATTAAGTGCCTGCTCTGTTCCAGGCACTATTCTCAGCCTAGGGGATACAAAAAGTGGAAACATTCCCTGTTCTCAAGGAGCTCACAATCAAATAGTGGGACAACATGCAAACTACTATGTGAAAAAAAGTTATGTACTAGATAATTTGGAAATAATTGAGAGGGAAGGCATAAGAATTGATGGGTTGGGAAAGGCTTTCTATAAAATATGGGATTTTATTTGGAACTTAAAGGAAGCCAGTAAGCAGATATAAGGAGGAGAGTATGCCAGGTATGGGAGAAAGACAGTCAGTGAAAATGTCTGGAGTAAGGAGATAGAGTGTCTTATTTGTGGAATGGCCAGGAATCCAGTATCACTGGATTGAAACATATGGCAGGGAATGAAGTGTAAGAACACTGGAAAGTTAGGAGGCAACTAGGTTATGAAGGACTTTGAACACCAATTAAAGGATTTAATATTTGATCATGGAGGTGAAAGGGAGGCAATAGAGTTTATTGATTGGAAGGGTGACATGGTCATACCTGTGCTTTAGAAAAATAATTTTGTTGGCGGAATGGAAGATGGATTTGAGTAGATTTGAACTGAGGCAGGCAGAACTACCAACAAGGTATTACAATAGTCCAGATTTGAGGTGATGATGACCTATATTTGGTGGCAATATCAGAGGACAGAAGAGGGCATATTTGAGAAATGTTGCAAAAGTGAAATTGTCAGGTCTTGTCAGTAGATTGGATATGATTGGGAAGGAGAGAGATAATAAGAGGTCAAGAATTAAATCTAGTTTGTGAGCCTGGGGAGCAATTAGGATGGTATTGCTCTCTGTTGGAGAGAAGTTTGGAGGGGAATATAAAAAGTCTTGGATATATTGAGTTTAACATAGCTCCTGGGCATCCAGTTTAATATATCTGAAATGCAGATGGAAAATTCAAGTTAGAGGTCCATAGAGAGGTTACAAAAGAATAGACAGATTTGAAAATCATCGGCATCAAAGTGTTAATTGCATCCAATGGAGAAGATAAGATCAATAAGTGAAATTGTTTAGAGGGAAAAGAGAAGAAGGTTCAGGACAGAACCCTGTGAAGTAGCTACTTTTAGAGAGCATAATCTGGATGAGGATCCAGAAAAGGTGTCTGAGAAGGAGTGACCAGATAAGTAAGAGGAGAACCAGAAGAGGGTGGTACACTGAAAGCCAAGAGAGAAGAGAATATCAAGCAGGAGAAACTAATCAACACTGTAAAAAGCTACGGAAAAGTTCAGGAAATGAGGATTGAAAAAAAGGCCATTGCAGTTGGTAATTAAGAGATCATTGGTAACTTTGGAAAGAGTACTTTTGTTGTAATGTTAAGGTTAGAAGCCATATTGTAAAGGGTCAAGAAGAGAGTGAGACAAGAGAAAATAGAGGCACTTATACTAGATGGGCTTTTTAAGGAGTGTAGCAACAAAAGGAAGAAGACATATTGGATGATAGTTGAAATGAAAAGATCATGTAAAGGATTTATGAAGATGAGGATACACTGGCAATAGTGAAGAAGCCAGTAGGCAGGGAAATTTTGAAAATAAGTAATACAGTGAGAATGATGGAAAGATAAATTTGTCAGAGGAAACAAGATGAATGGGATTTCTCATGAAGACAAAGGATTTAACCATGGTACATAGTAGCACAACCTCATTACATGAACAGGGGGTGAAGGAGGAAATGGTAGCAGAAGCCAGATGAGTGATATGAGATGAGGAACGAGGGAGAAGAGTGAGTTCATGGCAAATGACCTCATATTTTTCCTGTAAATTATGAGGCAAGGTAGTAATCTGAGAAAATATGGGGAGGAGGAGGAGCCATGGAAGTTTTTGAGGAAGGATGAAAAACTGAGATTCTTCCTGAACTATTACTTAGGGACAACATTATCTTTTGACTACAGATAGTCTATCTCTTGTACTCTGTAACAGATAGGGGGAGGTAGGAGAATTAGATGACAGGACAAAATATCACAGTCCTTGTTACTTTGTCTTAGAGATAATAATAATAATAATAAAGTTCTTTAAAATGAATCTATACTATTTATCATTAAACCAATTTCAAAGACCTAAGCTAGGTGATATCACTAATTCTATTGAAACTCACTTTTAAAATCCACTAGTTATATCCAATTCTATGAGAGAAAGCATACTAGGAGATGTAGGGCTGTACTGGTAGCCAGAAAGACATTTTGTTCTAGTCCCAAGTCCAACACATATTATCAGTTAACTTTAGACAAGTTATTTCAGTGATCATTAGGCAGTTACCTAAGACTATGACTTACTGAGAAGATGAGGACATACATCAGACAAAAGAGTCTACTCATCTATAAGGAAGGAAAATGTATTTATTAAGCACTTGTGATATGCCAGGGACCATGGCTGTTTTTTTTTTTAATAAATTTCATTTGGTCTTTACAACAGTTCTAAAAAGGATGTATAATTATTATACTCATTTTGCAATTGAGGTGACTGAGGCAGACAGATTTTAACTAACTTGCCAATGGTTATACAACTAGGAAGTGTCTGATGCTGGATTTGAACACATCTCCTTGATTCCACACTCTTCACTCTAGCCACTGCACCACCTACCTGCCTAATCAATTAGTTCTTTTTATCAGTGAGATCACAGGTACAGTACTTACCCCTCTCTATCCATGTGTAGTAGCTCTTTTCTTTCTTAATCCTCTGACACCTCTTCAGCACTTGACATGCTATATTAACTCCTTTTTTTGGATATCATTTGATTTCTATGACTCTGTTCTCAAAATTTTCTGATCACTTACCTATCCTTCATTCATTTAAATTACTTCTACCAATTAATGTTGAAATTTTTCAAGGTTCCATTTTCACTTTTTTGTCCTTTATTCTTTATATACTCTGAAAACATGAGTTTACTTTTATGGTATCAAACTATCCATTCCGTGTAGTTGATCCTCAAATCGATATTGTCAGCCCTACCTACCCTTTCCCTTAAACTACAGTTCTGAAGTCCAAATATTGAATGGATATATCAATTTGAATATCCTGCCATCATTTCACTCTCATTATGCTCAGAGGGTATAGTAGAGCAACAGAGAGCAATGGATTACTCTCTAATCCACAAACTCCTTTAAACTCTCTAGAAATTCTACCAAACTGAATTCTATTGGACACATCCAAAAAAAAAAGTCACAATGACTCATTTTATCTGACCTACTCAGCACTGGGAGACAAAAAAGGTTTGTAGACATTGGGATAGAGTTGGGCCAGAAGCACTCCATATCAACACTACAAGCTCTCAGGTTGGAGCTGTGCACCACAGCAAGAGAAGGTCACAGATCCAAACCAAGGCTCCCCAGACCTCTACTGGGGTACTGTGATGTGAACTAGCATCTTTGTTGACCTCCAGCCAATTCTGGGTCACAAATCCAGGGTAGGAAGAGAAAAGGACTTGCATGGAAGTCTCCATATAGGGAGGCCATGTGTAAGGTACTCCTGTACCTAAGAAAAAAGGAAATTCAAAAGTTGGCACCAATGGTGGTGTGGCTCAGACCCTAGACTCAGAAAAGGACCTAATTTCTAGCATCCACCTCAGCATGAAGAAGAGTAACTAAGGCAGGAATCTCAGACCAAAAGGAGGCCCAAAATTCCATTACTCTGAACTAGCACAGCTTTCCAGCTGACTGATAGGAGCTGGATCCAGAAGCATTATACTCTTGTTCAGACCCAAACCAAGGTCAGGAATTTGCACAGCTCAAATCAGGGATATAACAAAGAGACTTTTTCCTGGATTAAATGACTTTAGGAGCACTGGAATCTTGCAGGTACCCAGGCTATCCCTAAGATCCTGAAACAATACAATATTCTATACCTCAGGATGTAGCAATAAGACAAGGTCAAACCTTCCCCCTAGAAAACAGGACCCAACTCTTAGATCAAGTCCAAAATCAGTAAATAATCTTAAAAATAGGCAAACAGAAAAGTAGCCCATCATAATGAGCTATTTTGGTGGCAGAGACACTCAGGACACAAAGACAGAAGAAGAGGATGTCTACAAACAATGCCTCAGATTAAAAATGAATTTTGGAACAAACTCACCAGAAATTCCTAGAAGAGATAAATCAAGAGTTTTAAAGAGTTCAGATGTTTTGTTTTGGTTTTTAAATAAATGTAATGAAAGGGCTTAAAGGGAAAAAATGGAAAAGAAATAAGCTCTATGGAAGAAAAGAAATGGAAGATGGCACAGCCTGGCACAAGAGGTACAAAATCTCACCCAAGCAACAAACCACTTGAATATTCTGAGGTACCAGACAGAAGTCGAGACATTAAAATAAAATAAAAATGAAAAAAAAAATGAGAACATGTAAGATATCTTCTAACAAAATAGTTGAACTGGAAAAAAAAAAAAGATTGAGGAGAAAAAAATTAAGAATCATTGGACTCTCTGAATGTCATGACTTAAAAAAAAAAAAAACAGATCCTAGGCAGGGCAGAGTCAAGATGGCGGAGTAGAAGCAGGACCTCTGCTGGGCTCTGGCTTCCACCTTCCCCAATCCATGTAAATGGGACTCTAAACAAACTTTGGAGCTGCAAAACCCACAAAATGACACAAAGAAGCTAACCTACCACTGAGGACAGCCTGGTAAGCCAGCAGGAATTGGCCAGCTCAGCCCTCTGGGAGCCGAACCTAGCCCCACATGGAGGCTTTAGCTCCAGGGTGGGCCTGACCAGTGGCAGGCCAGAGGGAACCCAGATCAGCAGCAGCTGTGGCTGGTTCCAGATTTGTCAAAACAAAGATGCGAAGGACAAAGTGATAGGTCAGTGCAGTCTGGACTTTGGGACCCAGTAAGTGGGAGTGCATGGCTGTTGCCCTCCCAGCATAGCCAGCCAGTGCCACATAGCAGCTTCAGCTCCTGGCCTGCAGAGTGTAGGGGGACCAAGCACCAGTCTGAGGGGTAATCACTCTGGCTTTAAACTTCTTGGATCTGGATTGCAGTCTAGGGTGGAGTTCCTGGGGTGTGTGTCCAGCTTGCCAGAGCATGTGGACAACTCAGAGAGGGCACCCATCTAATACCTCTGGCAACTGAGAAAACCCCAGCGTTTGGGATGAAAGCTCCCCTGTCTGGTGGCAGAGTCCTACTGTGGCAAAAACCCCAGAGATCAAGTGACTGAGGGGCGACATGACCAGGTAAAGGAAACAAAGCAGACAGAAGATTCCAACATTACACTTCTATTTTGGGGACAAAAAAGGAGCAAAGCATGGAACAGGAGGAAGACAGTGAAGTCAGAACTCCTGCACCAAAAGCTTCAAAGGAAAATATAAGCTGGTTACAGGCCTTTTGACATTCAGATGAATTTGACATTCAGATACAAGAAGCAAGAGAAGCATGAGAAGGTAAACAGGGAAAAGAAATCATAAGGAACTTATCAAAGTTGAAATATTAACATTCCTACATGGAAAAACAATAATTGTAACTTATGAAACTTTTCTTAGTAGTTGAAGGGAATAGAAATATATATATATATATATATGTGTGTGTGTATATATATATATATATATATATGTCTATATATGAGGGTATATGGGCATATGAATACATATGTGAATGTATGTATATGTGTTTACAGGTAACATAGATAGAGGGCACAGGACCAATTTAACAGGAAGGGATGATACTTAAAAGGTGAAATTAAGAGGTGAGAGAGGAATATAATGAGAGGAGATGGGGAGAGACAGAATGGGGTAAAGTATCTCATATAGAAGAGGTGAGGCAAAATGGCTACAATGGACGGGAAGAATAGGAAGGCAAAAGGGAATGGGTCAACCTTATTCTCACTGAATTTGGCTTAGGGAGGGAATGAAATACACACTAAATAGGGTATGTCACCCTACAGGAGAGTAGGGGGGAAGGAGATGAGAGGGGGTATGATGGAAGGGAGGGCAGGTTGGGGAGGAGGGAAGTTGGAAGCATCCACTTTTGAAAAAGGATGGGATTAAATTAGAGAATAGAACAAGTGGGAAGTGGGATAGGAGGGAAGGAAATATCGTCAGTCTTTTACGATATATCTACTATGTTATTGTTTTGCATTAGCTACACATGTCCAACCTATACTGAACTGCTTATCTTCCCAGTAAGGGTGGGAGACAAGAGAGGAAGGGAATGAATCTGGAATTCAAAGTTTTAAAATCAAATTGTCAAATATACATATACTATTGTTAATACTATTTTACATGTAATTGGGAAATAAGATATACAGGCACTGGGACTATAGAGATCCACCATGCCCTACTATAATAGTCGAAGGGGGTATTGGAGAAGATATGGGAGAGAGCAGATTGGAGGAGGTGATATCCTATGCAATTGCTATTTTGGGGCTGTGGGTAGGGGAAAAACGGGAAGAAAATTTGTAACTCAAAATCTGGTGGAAATGGATGATGTAAATCAGAAGTTAATAAAGCATTTTGGAAAAAAAAGGTCTGAAAAGAAAAAGATCCTAGATATCATATTTCAAGAAATCTTAAAAGAAAATTTCCCATATCTCTTAGAACCTGAAGGCAAAGTTGAAATAGAACCCACTCTTCACTTTCATGAAGAAACACCGAAATGAAAACTCCCAGTATCATTAACAGGAAAAATCATAGCTTCCAAGTCAAAGAAAAAAATATTCTAAGAATCCAAAATAGAAAAAAAATAATTACCAAGGATTTAGGATCACAAATAATTTATTATCCACAAGAATGACAGAGCAGAGAACTTGGAATACATTGAGGAGATGGGAGGAGGGGAAGGAATGGAAGATTAAAGTAGACAGCTACACAAACAAGCAATAGTGAGACAGGGTGAGAGACTGACACTTGACAATTACTCTCCTCTAAAGAGATCAAAAATAGAATACACACAGAGTTTGATACACAGGTGCAGTTTACTCACAGGGAAATGGGAGAGTGAGAAGTGAGAAAGAGAAGGGGGTGGTGGGGAAACTATATGGAGAGTAGATTAAGAGAGATATTCTAAGCAAGTTGGTAAAGACTGGGTATGGGAATCTGTAAGGGTGCTCATAATTTAGGGAATGGATGAATAAGTTTTGGTGTATAAATATAATGTAATCCTTTTGTGTTGTGTTAAAATCTTATCAGTGTAGTGACCAACAACAATTAGAAGACTAATGAAGAAACATCAAACATTGAAATAATGAAGATCCCAACTTACTGATAGAGAAGATAAGGACTCAGAATTCCAAGTGAGCCAAATATTTTGTGGATGTGGTCAGTTTATTTCAATTGAATATATATGTATGTAATGGGTTCTAGTTGTCTTATGTTGTCAATTGGGGGGGGGGGAGGGAGGGTTAGAAGTCAGATCTTGGCTGATTAAATTCATTTCAAATAAAAGAATTAAAAGAGAACTAATAAAAATGTAAACTAAAATGAAACCCTTAATGTGTCTGAAAATAAAATCATCTTTCTAGTCAAATAAATTCCTCTTCTAGATATTTATATTTCTACCAGTGATATGATCATTATCCTAGTTACCAAAAAATACAAAGTCAATTACCATCTTTATATCATTTCTTTTCTTTCTATTCCATTTGAGACTTTTATAGTTAGAGTCATCATCAATGGATGACTATATGGTTACTCTTACAATAACTTAATAACTGTCCTTCATGGATGAGACTCTTGCTATTCCAGTCTATACTCAGGCTTGCTGGCAGATTAATTATCCCTATACACTGCTTCTTTTCTGACCATTTCCTTGCTCAAAAGCCTCCCATTGCCTAAAATAACAAACTTTTCACCCTCCTATTTGAGATATTCCACATTCTGTCTCTAATTTACCTTTCTGATTTCATCTCTTATTTTTTTCCCCGTAGAATTCTTTCTTCTCAATTTTATTTTCCAATTTGTTATCCCCTGAAGAGTCCTTGAATGTTCCTGAATCTTTACCTTTGCTTCTGCTTTCCCCTATTGGCATTCTATCTCCATACTTAGTTTCTACTTTTTATAGTCCCTATAAGTAGGAATTGTGCCTTTGTATCCCTCACAGCACCTAAGACAATATTTTAAACACAGTAGGTTCTAGATATATTTATTACAGTGTCTGTTTAGAATTTAGAATATCTAATACTAGTTGCTCTCCTATAAATAGAGCAATGTTTTTTTTTTTTCCTCAGAAACCAAAATCAGGACACATGGTCTGATAGAAAATTCTCATTATGTATGTTTCTTGTCTTTTTGAGACTGTCCTAGAAAATCTTGGATGTATGATCTCTATTATATAACTAAGAGATCTAGCAAAGTCAATTCAATCTAACATGATTAAGTAATCTATTTTAAAAGACCTTAGTACATACTTGAGTTTGGCAAATGTGCAAAAAATGTTGAGTAAGATATAATACAATTATTTAATATGTTTGTATTAATATCCCTAAGAAGAAAGCATCCTATCATTAAGACAATGTAAAGTCAGTGAAGAATCAGCCTTATTTAGAAAACTATTCCTTTCCCAACAATGGATTAAAGTAGAATGATAAAAAGCCACCCCTGTGCAGAATTTGTCTCATTCCAAATTATATTTACTCTCTGTATGTGGCTTCTGTCCTACCACATGTGTTGTGTACAAGCAATAACTTGCATTGACATTATCTACACCATTTATGTCTTTATACAATTACATCCCACCTCTGGCCATTTTTTTTCTAAGCTTTATCGATTTTTTTAACCTTTCTTCATTCTTTCCCTTCAGTCCTCTCTAATTCCAGATGGTACATCAAAATGTCTTTCCTGATTATTTTGTAATAAAATCTCTCAGTGCAGCAGAGGCTGATTCTTTATATTCGAAGTAAGAAGAATCCAGTTACCACATCGGATGCCTGAGGAACTAATAATTAAAATATGCCCAGAACATTTATATGCATTTCTTTCACCACAGTTTAAGCCTTTAATGATATAGTGGATGACCAGTAGGTTGAATTTCCAATCCTATCTACTTTATCTTTCTCAGAAATTCAAAAACAACACAAAACAAAACTATTTACAGTTTTTTTCCACAAAGGATATGATTTCACTTAGCATGAAGGATAGAGACTTTCTATCAACCTCCCCCACCCTTCTACTGAAATTGCTGAAATAAAATGCTGATAAAATTGGCATCACTTATTCTGGTAAAAAAAAAAGTCAACCTAAGCAATGTAAATGATGGCTTCTAGGAACAAATATCTCCTTGACTGGCAAATATGCAAATATAACCACAAATTAGATTTAAGGGAATATGTACAGAAATCTTTGCATATGAGAAAGGTTTTCTTTTTTTTTTTTCCCCTAAAGCCTATCTGAAAATATCTGGAGCACTCAGTTACTGTAATTAGTGTGCACAATACAAAGAGTTATACTGGCCTGTCACCCGTATTTGACAAATGCTGATGGTTTATAAGCCAGAATAAGCACTGTTGCTTTAGATTTGTCATACATGAGTTTAATGGTTGGCTTACCCTCCTGTTATTGGAAATCCATTGTAATCTATACATAATGGATACAAAGTGTGTCAAGGAAATGTTTTCCGATCACAAGCTCTAAGAAGCTTCTCTCAGAGGATTAAAATATATTATAGTGCAATACAAACTGCTGTTTAATCTCCTAAGGGTTAGGAAACTTCCAGAAACAATATATAATGAGGCATTAATGTCAAAGCAAGAAAACAGACACTATAACAAATGCATATTTGGCTCTGTGGGTAGTTTTTGTTTTTTTTTGTTTTTCCTCCAGTCAGATGGTAAAATATATTCATGTACAGTGTTTCTCTCCCTCCCTCTAAAAAAACTTAAAATTCATTTAACAAAGTATTAACATTAAATAAGGTGGGCAAAATCATAGAAATGCTGGCCTTTTGCCATCAGGTGTGAAGAAGTAATCTCATTACTTCTTGGATGATTGGAAAATATTAAACCTATTTGATGATATACCAATAAAGTGGAAGACCTATATGTCCTTTGGAATGGTAGAGTCTACACATGTATGAACAGATAGTAACTAAGAATTCTGGCATCCAGGTGGTGAGAGAGATCAGGGCAAATGTAGAGAGGCAAACGAATAGAGCACTGGAGAGAGAAGAGGGGAAGGTAAAAAGAAGCTGAGTAGCCTCTTTCTTCCTGAGAGGTCAGTACCCAGGACAAAGCCTAGGCTGCCCCATGCTTGTTCCTGGCTGCTTTAAGGCAATCCTTTGCATAAGTGAGTCTCTCCTAGGAGTATGCAGTTTACCTTTATTGAACTTTGCTTTCCATCAGTGCCACTGGATTCACAGTGTCACAATAGGTACAGTTATCAATAAGTTAAGTCCTTCTCTAGGTGCCCAGTTTATGCCTAAGTAAAGGCCCATCTAGAGAAGTCAGGGAAAACTATCCCTTAATGAATTTGGGTACTGAGAATAATATGTAAAATGATGGGAATCAGTTCAATGCAAAGCTTTATTTCAAACAGTGAGAAAGAGGAAGAAGGGGAGAGAGGAAAAGGGAACTGGGCATACAACTCAGGCATACATACTAACATAGAGTATAACTCACATGAGGGCAGTGCTGCATTAGGGAGCACAGAGACATGGGTCCATTCAGCAGGAAGAAGGTGTTGCAACAGAAAGGTGTGTTTTTGCTAGAAGGGAGGGAGTACTCCAAAGTTGTCTTCTGAGAGTAAATGAAGTTCTTATATTATGATTTTTAGATGACTTCCCTGAAACTGACCAAATTATAAATAGGGCCCTGTAATGGGAATGCAGATTTGGAAGATCTTCCCTGCCCCTAGGCTAAAGTGCACCTGAAGCCTGGGGTGGGAGACTTGTTTTTCAGTAGATACTTCTTGATTGGCCAGTGAGTCAATAAGGTTGTTACATTCTCTGAGCCAGGAGAAGGCTATATAAGCCCTGATGTGTAGCTTTGTTTTGGGACTCACTTTGAGAAGTGTTCTGTGATTTGATCTGAATTCTGGGAAGCCGTTGTTGAGAGTCCCGTGGCTTTGAAAAACCCAGATGTGGAAACCCAGATGTTGACTGGGTATGGATGTAATGGTTGGACAGTTTGGAAATCTGTCTACTTGATCTGTTCCTGTCTTGATAATTCTGCCTGTATACTTTGAAGTTCGGGGTGCTGACCTTTTCCCCTGAACAAGGTAAACGATATATGTCTGACTGATTAAAGTAAGCTTGTTAACCCATTTTGAGTTGCTTTCCTTTATCAAAGCAGATCCAAGAACCTGTATGGGCAGCAAACCCTGAGGACGTGCTTGGGGTGCTTGCTGCTACAGGCCCAGGCAAAATATTATTTTAAGGGTTTGTTGTTAGGGAGAAAAACAAGCTGGTGGCAGACAAAATATTATTGGGGGACACAGTTGTACCAACCTTCAAATAATATTATTGTTAATATTGCATGAGTATGTCTATAAGCTTCCAACCTCCCTTAAAGGGAAACTGTCATGATGGTCTCAAAATCATCAGGCCTAATCCTATAATAATGATTTTCCATGTATAGATTCTTTAAGCTACAGTTTCCCTGTCATGATGCTCTAAAGACCACCAGGATAAATGTTATGATACTGGCCTGGGTATGCCTATATTTTCTGGTGTTCTTTCTTCTTACTAAAATGGAAACTTACTTCTTAAGAGATTTTAGGGTGAAACAGTTGAAACATATGTACAAATGTAAAAATTGCTTGTTGTGGCCAGAATCTGGGAACAGCAGTCTCATGTATAACTCACAGCTTTTGCAATCTGATCATCAACCTCGCTATGCCCCCAAATGGCACCTACTGTTAAGGATCAACTGATTTTGAATGTCCTAAAGGAAGACCAGGTTCCCCAGAAAAAGATCACTTTTTTTGGGGTTGGTGCAGTTGGCACGGCTTGTGCCATTGCTATCTTAACAAAGGATTTGGCTGATGAACTTGCCTTAGTTGATGTAATAGAAGACAAACTAAAGGGAGAGATGATGGATCTCCAACATGGCAGCCTTTCCCTCAAAACACTGAAGATTGTTTCTGTGAAAGACTACAGTGTGACTGTAAACTTAAAACGTGTCATTGTTACGGCTGGGGCATGTCACCAGGAGGGAGAAAGTCGTCTTAATTTGGTCCAGTGTAATGTGAATATCTTTAAATTCATGATTCCTGATATTGTTAAATACAGCCCTAATTGCAAGCTCCTTGTTGTTTCCAATCCAATGGATATTTTGCCATATGTGACCTGGAAGCTGTGGCTTTCCTGAACACCATGTGGTTGGAAATAGTTACAATTTGGATTCTGCCTGTTTCTGTTACCTAATAGGGGAGAGACTTGGTGTCCATTCTTCAAGTTGTCATGGATGGGTCCTTGGGGAACACGTAGACTCCAGTGTTCCTGTGTGGAGTGGTGTAAATGTTGCCAGTGTGTCCAAAGAATCTTCATCCTCAAATGGGAACTGATGCTGATTCAGAGAATTGGAAAGATGTTCATAAACAGGTGGTTGAAAGTGCTTATGATGTGATCAAGCTGAAGGGCTACACTTCCTGGGTCACTGGCTTGTCTGTGGCAGATTTGGCAGAAAGCATTATGAAAAATCTTAGAAATTTTCATCCAATTTCCACCATGATTAAGGGCCTATATGGCATTAATGAGGATGTCTTCCTTGGTGTTTCATGTATCTTGGAGCAGAATGGCATTTCAGATGTGGTGAAGGTAAACCTGAATCCAGAGGAGGAGAGTGGTTTAAAGAAGAGCACAGATATTCTTTGGGGAATCCAGAAGGAGCTACAATTTTAAAACCTTTTAATATGCTGCCATCAAGAGAACATGACAGTGGTTAAGGGGTTATGTATGATGTGCTTTTCAAATAAGTCAAATCCTTCCTCTGATTAGTGATTGAACACCAGAAATGTAAAACCTGTGAACACACTCTAGTCTCTCCCTAAAGTTAGAAATGGGGGGATAGTAAGTGTAACTATTTGTTAAACCCTGTTGTTTGCATATGATGCTGGATATGACTTGTATACTCTTAGTAGCTGATGTCAAGCAGAGCCAGTGCCCCACCTGTATATAAACTATTTGCATTATATGTCGGTGCTACATGTTCTTGTAGATCCAGAAGATAATACTCCTGGATAAAAAAACACCATACAGTAGTAATTATTTATTGATATATTTATTACCTGTATACTCTCCTTCTTTAGGGCTCTACAGCATGGCCCCATGTATCACATTTCCAGAGGACCTGATTTTGTGTGTGTGTGTGTATCAATAGTTATAAATTTCCATATTATGTAAAAAGATCTGTATATATACAACAATGCAACTAATTCCTCAAGTGTCATACTAATCCTATTTAGTGAATAAACAACAAATAACTGATAAAAAATTGCCAGTTGTGACATTTTGATTGTCTTAAAGCCACCACCAGCTCTAATCATTGTTTACTATGACAATGACCACAAAAATTAGACTATTACGCTTTATCTGTTGTCAATCTGGAACAAATAAGAACAGGTTCTGTTAGTCCATCAGTGTAGGACTCTCAGATCCTTAGGGTTTTGCTATCTTATCAGTTGTTTTTATGTACCTGCAAAGTATCTAAAAATGTACTACTTGGACTCTCTTAAGGGTGCTAAACTTGCTTTCTGCAATCCTGTGAACAAGATTTATTTACTTAGCTCATTATTTAAATAGTGCAAAGAAAAATTTCAGCCCAACCACTATTGGAACTATCAGAAATTATAAACTATTTGAAGGAGGCATGGCTATAGTGTGGGTTAATTGCAGAGTCTTTTTAGTTATTCAGGAGAAAGTGCCATATAAATCTAAAAGTGACATAGATAGATCATCTAGCACATAACGGCATGTAGGAAAACAAGATCACCAGTGGGGGGGGGGGGACTGGAGGGCATCCCATGTATCAAAATAGAAGACTTGCTTATTGTAACTCACTTTTATGGAGAAGATCACAGAAAGAGAATGGATGACAGTAGTTTCTGGATGGAGAACTGAAATGGAGTAGACTGCAAGCCAGACAGGCAGAACAAAAATGCAACAAATGTACATGGAAACACACCATAGAACAGCCCCTTAGAGGCAATACCTCTGGGGAGGTGGCAGCTGTAGATAGATAATGCTGTCAGCCAACCACCTGAGATGAAGGCGGTTCTTTCAGAGCACATACATCATGAATCCTGTGAGGCAAAGAAGAAGCTTGACTAACAGCTATACATCATGGAAACCATGGGCATGGTGAGGGAGGGAAGCATCCACAATGCCATGGGACAGAGACCACAGCTTGCACATCTTTCTTTTCAGACACATGAGAGCATATGGCAGTAGCAGCTTCAGTCCTTAGGAACTGTCTTCCTCAGTCATTCATGCCTGAATATGAAGGATAAGAATGTGTGGGATGGGAAATGATAGGTCCATAGCTTCCAAGGGAGCAGAATGGCTGTTTTACTTTCCATCATACTTTCTCGGTGAAGGTTGTTTTTCATTTAATACTCAATCATTAAGTCTTCATGACTTATTTATATATGGGCAATTCTGCCATATTATGGCAAAATTTCTTTTACACTTTTCAAGTACATCTCACTTCATATTCATTCCAAGTTTTTTTTAGTTTTGTATGATTTAATTTTTAAAATAATTTTTATCTACATGTGATGTATGTAGGCCCCTTTCAGTGTCATCAGTTTTAATTCCCTGTAGTCCATGACTTGTTTTTCTGTTTTAAATATCTGAAGACAATTGTAATGTGATACCTGTCTAATGACAACATTTACCTCTACTTATCTCACTACTTCAGTAGAAGCAAAGATCAGAATACAAATGGGTGCAAATCTAAGGAAATCTGAGACAAGAGCAACCTATCAAAATGATCAAACAAGCGTTCTGAACCTATGTGTGTGTGTGTAT
Source organism: Petaurus breviceps papuanus (assembly GCF_028583685.1). Taxonomy (NCBI): domain Eukaryota; kingdom Metazoa; phylum Chordata; class Mammalia; order Diprotodontia; family Petauridae; genus Petaurus; species Petaurus breviceps. Next base: position 15,612,636 of record NW_027187348.1, on the reverse strand, counting down.
GTATGTGTGTATCATGAAGCCCCCTCCTTAAATTAATGTTCCTAGCTGCATAAAATACATAAGAATACAAAGAAATACAAAGAAAACAATTGTACTAAAATACCAAAATATTAACAAAAAAAATTTCATCAATGCCAGCTTAAAAAACTTGAATTAGAAGATGGTCATTGTTGGTATGGAAAGATCTTTTTACTATCCAAAAGGAGCTCTCTCATAATTCCTTTACATAATATATCAACAACTTGACAGAAATATCAGGGGAGAAAACAAGTATTAGGAGCTATTGTCCATTGGCACATAAAGATAAAATATTTCTGGAATTATAATGTCATAGGAAAAATAAAGGAGTTAATTTGCACATCATTTTATAGAACCTTTGTCATGTTATAACATCTATCTGAACTTCTACCTCAATTAATAAACAAGTATTTATTAAGTGCCTATTATGTGTCAGGCACTGTGCTAAGCTCTGATGATTCTGAAACAGAAAGACAGTCTGTACCCTTAAGGAGCTTGCAATCTAATGGGGGAAGATAACTCACAAAAGAAAGCTGAAAAGATGTGAGGGAGGAAGGTTAGAGAGAGACATCTGGTGCAGAGGCATCATGAAGCACAGAGATTTGCAATTTCTTAGGAAATGAAGAGATTGTTGGCCTAAATGTCTTCTTTAAATGAAGATTTTGAGAATAGTTTCAACTCTAACTTCCAATCAGAGGGTACTGATGACATATGAATACCAAGGCTGATGTGGTCTTGCAGGATGTTAACGTTCCTGGTAGGATGTATAGTCTGGTAATACTGGCTTAATTGCTGTTATTCACACATCTCCATTTCCCAATTTCATGCCTTTTCATTGACTCTTCCTCATGCCTGGAATGTTCTCTCTTCTGCCCTCTGCCAGCTGGTTTCTCTGACTTCATGATTCAGCTCAAATTCTACCTTCTGTAGCAAGTCTTTCTTGGTACCTCCATGTCTAGTGCCTTCTAGATGATCTTTTATTTATACCACATCATCTACTATTTATACTATATATATCATATATATTATGACTGAAGGAGTACAGAGGGGTACAAAATGAAAATATCTTTGAGATTTATTAATCAACAATTGAACCAGCTTTAAATACCTATGATGTCCTATGGTCTATGTCAGCCTATCAGGAACCCAAAGAGGGAAATGGTAACTAGTGTCTATACTCCAAACTGTATACGATAAATCATGCTCAGTGTTATGTAACAGTTGTTAATAAAGTAAAACATTCTTTTTAGCCATATTCCCCTTGAAGTTACAATACCATTTTAGCATTTATTTTGAAAGACACAGGATAATAGAGAATCTTTTCTGTGATTATTCAAGATATTACTGTTCTTCACATCTGATTTTCCCATTGAAATATTATTGTAATTTTGATGCTTATTCATGTACATTTGCAAGTCTACTAACAAGCATTTGTTAAGTGCAAACTCTGTGCCATGTACTGTGATAAGTACTGGGGAGACCAAGAAATGCAAAAAAAAAAAAAACAACCCCAAAACAAAACAACAACAACAAAAAAAAAACAGCAAAAAAACTCCAAAACCCAAACACTTCCCCTGCTCTTAAGGAGCTTATACTCTAATGGGGGAGGAGGGGCAGCAAATAACTAAATACAAGACATACACACACACACACACACACACACATATATATATATATATATATATATATATATATACACATATACATATATATAGTATAAATGGAAGATATTCTCAGAGGGGAAGATATTCACTTAGCAGTGGGGGCACTAAAAAAACCAAAACTTTTTGCAGAAGGTGGAATTTGAGCTGAATCTTGAAGTAAGCCAGGGAAGTCAACAGACTGAGGTGAGGAGGGACAACATTCCAAGCATGGGAAATAGACAATGGAAATAAAATCATGAAATAGAGACTCCTAATAATAGCAAGTAAATCAATGTAGCTCCATTATAGATTCTATGAACTAGAGTAAAGTGAAAGAAGACTGGTAAGGTAAGAAGGGGCTTGGCTGTGAAGGGTGCTAAATGATAAATAGAACATTTCATATATTTGATGCTAGAAGTGATATATAGCCAATGTAGTTTATTGAGTAAGGAGGCAACATTGTTAGATCTGTACTTTACTTAGACAGTTAAAAAAAAGTAGTTGAGATAGTAGACTGGTTAAAGTGAAAAAAAATGTGGGTTTTCTTTTTGATATGTTGATTTTGTGCAAGACATACAATTTGAGATGCTACAAGAAAGCATTTGATGATGGGAGAGTAATGTTTAGGAATACAGACACACACACATACACACAATTTCCTTTATTTGTATGGTAACTGAACGTATGAAAGATGATGAGGTCACCCAGAGTATAGAAAGAAAAAAGGAGGGTGAGGACAGAACATTTGGGGAAATCCAGAAATGGTGATCATGACCTGGATAAATATCCAGCAAAGGAAATGCAAACAGAGTAGTGGGACACAGGAAAAGTACAATGAGATTATTGTCATAAAAACTGAGTATCCAGGAGAAGAGGGTGATGGATAGTGTCAAAGGCTGCAATGAGCACCTACATGAAATTATGTAACTTAAATTTGCAGTGAATCTCATCAGCTTTGTTTGATCATATGTTTTCTCCCAGCTCCATTCAGTAGCATCTGATGGTGGGAGTAGTCTAAACCTAAAAAAGGTTTAGATTTGACAAAGCATATTTGGTGATAGGAGAAGAAGGCAAGAGATTCAAATATAGTGGATGTTAATAGAGTTGAACTGATGAGCTGAATGGATGAGATAGGGAAGGGAAAAGTGCACAACTGATGGTCTGGGAAAGAACTGAAAGGTAGAGAGAGAGATTTCACGGATGAAGAGGAAAAACAGGATTTAGGGATCAAAAGTGTGGGTTAATGAAGTTTTTGACTAGGATTCTCAAGCCAAGAGGTTCCCAATCAGTGGGTCATGGACCTCTAAAGTTTACAGAGTGATTCTAAGGAGTTTTTAAATGATTATGTATGCCATACACTAATGTCATTATGTATTTTCTCAAAAAATAATATATTATACTTACATAGCTATTATAATGCAGAGGTCCCGAATTTTTTTTTGTTGTTGTTGTCAAAATGGGTCCTTACACTTAAAAATGTTGGGAACCACTTCTCTGTGAAGAATTTGACAACTTTTTAGACATCTGTGTAGGGATACTCTAGAAAACAGACATATATACTTACATATACAATGTATGCATACATAAATATGTATTCACACACATATATCTGCTGGCTCTTACTAGTCATGAAATCTGAGCTTGGATTTTAGGGGAAGTTCTATAGGCAGAGAAAAAATAAGGAGTAAAGAGGCACTATCCCTCCCCCAAAGAAAAGAGGAAAGTAGATTCTTTTCTCCCAATATCTTTTCATGTTTTTCTTCCTTAACAGTCTCAAGAATGGCTAGGAATTAAATATAATCGACTGGGATTTGGGCAGAGAGACTGAGCATCCTGGCTCTTCTGAAAAGAGAAGAAACCATGAAACAGATCTCAATAAAGACGAAAAGTACAGAAGGGAAAGGTTTTTTTTTTTTCCAATATATGTGCAAGGTGTGAGTGCTGCTCTGTTTTATCTATTCTATTTTTCTTGGATAGCTCTGAAAAGGAAATTGTTAGTGAGAAACATGGAATTTCAAAATATAATTGAAAGTTGCCAATACCTTTTTCTTCCTAAATCTAAAATAGCTAGAGATCATGATTCAACTGTATTTCAGGTTAGATGAAACTTTCCTAGGCCTGAACTATTTAATGGAAATCTCTTCTTTATTTCCAGAAGAGAAAATACCCCCCTTTAAAATTCTGGCCTAAGCCTATAAAGATCTTAGTATTCTCGAATTTAGAAAAAGAATATCTTGTCTTGGAAAGGAAGAAAAAATGTGTCAAAGGTAAATAATCTATCAAGTCACCACAAGATGCACCCTCTCCTCTATAATATGAACTAGCACACATGATTTTTTAATTTTTATCTTATATTCCAAAGTGGAATCACACAGAAACAATAATACACTGCACAAATGATTTAAATATGCTACAGAAAAAAATGAATATTAGTCAATAGGCTTTATTTTGATTTTTCTCTTTTCCCTAGCTCATGCTTACCAAGTTAGTAAATATAAAATGGATTCTTCAAAAAGATCAGATATTTACCGCCTCACTCAACTTGACCATAATGGAAAGTTGAGTTATAACAAGACAGAGAGATGAAGAAGGCCTTAAATGAGGGGGGGGGGGGGGGAGGGCGGAGGGGGACGGGAATACATGGAAAGCATAGTCATCCATTGAAGTGCTAGTCTGTTAATTAGAGACCTGAGTTTTAGTCTCATCTCTACTACTCACAGTATGACTTTAAGTTTCCTGAGCATCTGTTTCCTTTTCTTTTAAACTAGATATATATTCAATCTCTACAATTTTTATATGCTTCTCTGATTTAAATTTACAAACATCATATATATATTCATATTGCAGAGTTGCCTACATTCACATTTAAAATACATATTTGTATTGAGTCTTTGGCTAGACATTCTTTTGTGTTTTTATGTTCCATTGTGCAGAATATTTTGTCAAATAATACATAGGTAGCATATAACTTCCCTCCAATAACAAGTATTGACTATTTTTTTTGTTGAAGAAATAAATATTTCTACTTTTAAATTAATTTAGAGCAAAGAAAATGAGCTGTGGTATACCAAGATAAAAGGTGTTTAGATTTATAATGTGAATTCATTACATGACAGATGGCACTGAGCTTTTAGCCCATCATGCTTTCCTCTTCACAATATTCCTTATAAGCTATTTCAGGAGCAATTGTTTGCACAGAGATAAGGTTAATACAAAAAGTATACATTCAATTTAATAAAGTAGTAATGAACTTGCCCTTTTTGTTCATATACTTCTCTAAATTTCTTTTTTTTTTTGTTTCCTGTGGGTTTAAAAAAAATATTTAACATTTATCTTATCTTTCTGCTAAGAATGACTTCCATTGCCTCTAAAATTCATATTATAGATACTAAGCAAATTCATCTAATGTCTTACACAGAATTCTGGTTGTTTTTTTTTCACATTGTAGGTACTTTGTTTATATACATACATACATACACACACACACACACACACACACACACACATATATATTTATACACTGACCTTTCTTTTAAAAGTCTTTGGGTATTTCACTTTCACCTACCACGAGAAACTTCCAGATACTGCCGTAAGATAATCACTTAATAAAACAAAAATTTTCTGGAAATTATAGGACAAAACTTTCAAAGAAATTACATTTTACATCAAAAGCATTCCTGATTTTTCTTGACCAGCCATAGCCCTTTAGATGAGACCAAATACAATTTTGCTTCCTTAGTTCTACAAAATTCACTGAAATGCTTTAAGTGAGTTATGAAAGGAAGAAAATAAGGATTTTCACTAAAATTTAATCGTTAGGCTGACAAAAAGCACATGCTAGTATTTAGGAAGGTAGCACATTGATGTGGGTTCAAATTATTGAATTTTTTTTTTAATGAGACTCTCTTAGTCTAGATGCATAACTGACCACTTTATGTTTGATGAAGCACTTTCCACACATTGCCCCACTTCAATTGCACTATAAAGCTAAGAACTACAGATTATTCTCATTTTACAGATAAGGAAACTGAAGCTTAGCCTAGCACCAGTAGTTTCTAGTTTTGCGGTGCTTGTACAAAGCTGCAACTCTGATGGTGCTATAGTGCTACAGGGTTGTCTGCCCTGGCATTTGAAATTCAGAGCTTTTCAGTGCTAGTTCTGTGGTGTTGTGGTCCCCAGTAGGATTTTGCTTCTGAAGAGCTGAAGCTACACTGAATGTCTGTCCCAGTCTGGGCAAATTTCTGTCTCCTGGAACTTTGAATCTCCATGGCACTGGAAGGGGGATCAGGGTGTGGGAATAGATATTATTGTAAGCCTGTCTAGTATCTTTGAGTCTGCTAGTGTAGCCTCACTAGTGTGGGAGGTGGGGAAAGGATGTGAGTTGAGCTCAGGGTCAGTAAGCATCAGTTCATTTTTTTCTTTTCTTTCTTTTTTTTTTTAAATCTTCTTTTGGATTCTAGATATCCTAGGCCATCGATTGCCTTATCTTTGGCACATACCTCTCTTTTGAAGAAGTTTTAAAGATCCTGGGATCAGAGAAAATGTCTAATTGTCCATCGTGTTGCTTGTGTGATCTCAAAGTCCTTCTCTCCACCTTCTTTTTGATGTTTTTTTTTAATTTTTGTAAGCCCAGACTATAAAAACCAAAAATTGGAGACATAGGAAAATTTATCTCATTTAAATTATGATTTATTGAAAATTTCAAATATTTGTGACTTAGAAATGAATATACATTTCTCATAGTATTAATAATTGCCTCCTCTTGGGGCAGCTAGGTGGTGCAGTGAATAGAGCACCAGGAGTCAGGAGGACCTGAGTTCAAATCCAGCTTCAGACACTTAACACTTATGAGCTGTGTGACCTTGGGCAAGTCACTTAACCCCAATTGCCCCTGCCTTCCCCCTCCAAAAAGAAAAAAAGAAAAAAAATGCCTCTTCTCTTTCTTCAAGATTTTTGCTTTGCCAGTATGAAATGAATTAGAGAAGGCACTGTTAATTTGTAATTTATCTTTATGTAATACAATACATCATAACTGGTCATTTTAAATCTTTGTTTTCTATTAAATATTTGTCACTGGTTGACTTTTTAGAAATTTTAGAATCTTTAAATTAATGCTAAGTTTTCACTTTTCCCTTTTTGTCTTTATGTGCTTCGATTATTTCAAGTTTTCAAAAGATCTATTATTTTTCAATGCAGCTTCTTCCTCTACACACAGATCTCAGTTATTCAAAACCACAGTAGAAATTTTTATGAATGATTGTGATAAGAAACCAACAAGAAACAACAACAAAAATATCTGATTTCCAAATTTTGGTCACAAAATTCTTCAATCCCAGGGTTCATCATTAATCTAGTTACTGAGCCTTTTCCACTTGTCCAGTTCCATGTTATAGGTTAGTAGCTTTGCTGGCATATTGGTATAGAGTCAAGGGTTAATTATTGGAAGAGAAATTTAGTGGAGAAATAATTAACATCCCCTTAAACATCCAGATAATGAAAGTAGGATATTCCTGACATTTGGAGAATAAAAGACCCATCTCTAGCCTAAATTCTGGCACAAAAGGTTGAATGATATAAATTTAATGTTTCCTCAATACCCAGTTATTTATTAACAGTTGATTAAAAAACTGTACTATAAGGTTAAAAGGTAACATGGTAAAGGTGATAGAGTTCTGAATTTGAAATTGGGAAGAACTTGGATTAAATTCTGCCTCTAATACTTGTTATTTGTCCATTTTCAAAGAGACTTCCTAGCTGATAGGTAATGTCATTTAAACTATCCATGCCTTAGACAACTCTATAGGCTTGAACCAGTCTATAGTCTGATTGTTTGAAATAATTGTATGAACAGTTCATATTGTCCCTGACTAATTAACTTATAGGAAAGTGGCTTATAAAATGTCATTTTCACTAGTCAACGAGGACCTATGTAATGGAGCATAAATTCCTTTATATAAGAGGTTCATAACCTGTGTCTGTGAAGTTATTAAAAAAAACCTGATACCTATGTTTCAATATAATTTGTTTTCTTTGTAATCCTATGCATTTTCTTTTCTTTTCTTTTTTTTTTTTAAAGCAATCAGGGTTAAGTAACTTGCTCAAGGTTACACGGCCAGTTATTTCTGGGTGGGTGCTAAGTGTCTGAGCCCGGGATTCGATCTCCAGGTCTTCTCAACCCTGGAGCCAGTGCTCTTACTGTGCTACCTGGCTGCCCCAGTCCTATGCATTTTCAACACTTTTAAAAACATTACTCAGAGGAGTCCCTAGGCTTCACCAAACTGGCAAATGGGCCCATGATATTGAAAAAAAAAAAAGTTTAGGAACAGGTGTTCTCCACAATTGTCATCAATGTGAATGGAGGTTTTGAAAGCATGGACCATTTGACCTGTTCATGATCCTAGTCTGCTGCTTTTATGGAAGCTTTTATAGGAAAGTTTGAATATCACCTTGTCTAACTCTTTAATTTTACAAATGAAGGAACCAAAGTCCATAGGAAAGTTATAGATCTGTATATTAGAATTGAGAGCTAGAATGTTACCTAGTCTAACCCCTTAGAAGGAACAAAGTACAAAGATTTTGTGTGAGGACTATGATGTTAGTATGAGATAAAAAAAAAAAAGTCTTCTTGGGCAGCTAGGTGGTGCAGTGAGTAGAGCACTGGCCCTGGAGTCAGGAGGACTTGAGTTCAAATCTGGCCTCAGACACTTAACACAAAAACCACCCGTATGACCTTGGGCAAGTTACTTAACCCCAATTTCCCTCCAAAAAAAAAAAAAAGTCTTCTAGGGCAGCTGTCATTATACTACCCCACAGGACCTGCTGTTTTCCTAACTATATCCTTTAATGTAAATGGAAATCACATTAAAAAAGTGATTCTCCTGTCTATGTATATGTTTATGTTTGTGTATGTGTTTATATGATTTATAAACATATAAAAATGGTATATGCATATATAGCATATACATACATATAAAAAGTATATATTTATTCAAACACATATATAGCATACACCCATATATTATATATGTATGTAACTACCATTTGAAGAGAATAGCCAAGCCAGTATTTACAGATATTTTCTTCTTCCTCTTGCAAGATGACAGGAAAATTTGAATTTATGCTACACTGAGGGAAGATTATATGTTGATAGTACATTCTATAAACATATCATCTCAATTCTAATTTTATACCACCGTTTCAAGGATTTGTAATGCTATTAATATGGGTGCTCCTGCCTCCAGAAATTACAATCCCTTAACTAAGTAGATGTTCTTTAATAACTGTTATGGTCAAAATGTTCATCATTTTCTGGTCAATTTGGTAATGAGCTTCTCTGAATGTAGCTTGGCTGTTCTTTTCTGACAGATATGCTATGGTCCCTTCTTCAACATGTTTAGCTTGGTGGAAACTGTGAGATTTTGTGCTTAACAGGCACATCTTCAAGATACCAGGGTCATCTTTACTCCATGACAAGGCATCAGAGTACTTTAGTGAAGAAACATGAATATCTTCAGCACTTAATAATATATATGTATATATATATATGCCCCCCCACATCCAAGAAATGATAGAGAAGATATCATAATCTGATTTCAATAAATAATTGCTGCAGAAAAACTGGCCTGGAAGTAAAGATGGACAGGTACTGCTGCAATCAAGTGTTTCCACAAAATCACATCTATATATATATAATGGGCAGGTTTCTTAAGAGAAAGAATATTGACCTGATAGCCAACATTTCCGTTACAACCATTAACAGAGGCTGTAATTTCACATTGAGGGAATTTTAAATGATAGCTATTGATCCACAAAAAAAGATGATGACTTCATGAGAGTTTTCAATCACGTATAGTAAATTTTGTGTAGAGGTGCATGCAGCTTCCCAAATATTTTATTGCTCTGGTGAAAGGAGCCACTGTTCAGTTTTCTATAGTGTAAGTGGAAATAGAAATAAATAAAATCTCCAGATATTAAAAAAAATTGATTCTACTAATAAATTCAAACTCCTCCTCAACGGAAACTTTCTCAGTACCTTCCTTCCTTCCTTCCTTCCTTCCTTCCTTCCTTCCTTCCTTCCTTCCTTCCTTCCTTCCTTCCTTCCTTCCTTCCTTCCATTCTTTCTTCTTCCCTCCCTCTCTTCCTTCCTGAATAACTAATATGAAGGAAAAAGTTAAGTGGGTTTGATTTTACGTCTTCACCCAACATCTACCACCCCTATGATAGAGGACAAAACAGACAGCATTGTGTACTATAAAAGGTAAATCAAATAGGGAGAGATATAAAGAAAAGGATTGACAGCAATCATCTAGAAATCAGATAATTAGCTCCTGATTAATGAAGAGCCAACTGAATTGTAGACCTGTATCTACTAGTTTAGAGGAAGATTATAATGTAAATATTAATTGGAAGTTATCTGACCCCAAAATTGTGAATCTAAATTATTTCATATTTTTACTTTTCACAGATACTTAGAAGATTGCTACTACCTGGGGGTGGCCAGATAGCACAGCAAGTAAGAGCACCGGCCCCAGAGTCGGGATGACCTGGGATCGAATCCGGGCTTAGACACTTAGCACCAACCCAGAAACACCTTGCCGTGTAACCTTGAGCAAGTTACTTAACACCAATTGCTTAAAAAAACAAACAAAAAATATTGCTACTACCTGGCACACATTCTTTTTGTATCACAGTCATTTTAAAATTGCATTTATAGAATGTGCTTCATGATCCCATCAGGAGTCACAGGAAAGTTGCTAAATGTTTACATACTAGGAGATATAGAACTGATTAGATTATGAAAAAATCTAGATGCTATCCTATATAGCAAAATTTCTTCCCTCATACTGAAGTCCCTTTAACTTTCATCTACTGCCTTCCCAGTTCTCAGTACCCAACACATATTCATGTCTAAGGACAATTATTATCTAGTATCCTGCCATTATCCCAGAGCTTGTTTACCCTAGGGGTAGGGAAAGTGATGATCTTACCAGTCTCATTTGGAAGTCTAGCTATTCTTCTGGGAGGGATGGCAGAGGGTGGGGAGAGAATAGATATAAAGTTGAATAAACATTTCAATCTAGTTGCTGGATAGACATTTTGAGAATTTTGCTTTCAAAGAAAAAAGTAAATACTTCTTGAGGCTGATAGGTAAGTTAGGTGTCAGAATTCATTAGTATTTCTTTTACCTGCAGTATACATGAGGACCTAAAATAAGATACATAATGTACAATTAAATTAGAAAGTAATAAAGGATAGTAAAGCTAATTAATTTTTCAGTATTCTAGGTCAGGCTTTTTAAATGGCAAGGTCCTTAAAGGCAAGGACTACTCTTCCTCCTGTTCTCTCTCTTCTCTTCTCCTTCCTCCTTTTCCTCTCCTTTTCCCTCCCAAGTTCTCCTGCATCTCTCTCACTTCCCTTCCCACAGGTATGTTTGCTGTTCTCAGTGAGTGCCAAATATAAATTGTTACTTGAATGGTCCATTTAGGTTTGGGATTAGATTGATATTGTACCTATGCTGTAATTTAGTTGGGGAAAAAGTGTAAACATCCTAGTGATAAATGTCTCCACACCAAAGGCATTTTGAGAGTTTTTACTAAATTCATTATCAACTAAGTATATGTCAGTGGGTTTTGTTTGTTTGTGACACAAATTAGCCAGGTCAGTTGACAAAGTACAGTTAAATGGACAGATTACTTAAACTGATGTGTATATGTGTGTTTCTGACTTGATTTATCAGCAAAAAACCAGTTAAATTGACTCTTGTATGAAGGGAAATATGCCATGATGGCAAATACCTGACTTGACTTTTTTTTCTTTTAACCAAATAGACTCATTTCCTGAATTGACTAATTAGTTGTTTTTGTGTCACATAGACTTAAATTATATTACCTAAAATTAATACCAGTTTGTAGTCAATCAACAAACTTTTATTAACCACTGACACACTTTTATTAACACACGAGGTATAGCGCTAAGCTTTGAGGATACAAAAAAAGGCAAAAAAACTCTCAAGCAGCTCAGTCTAGTAAGGGAAGCAACACGCAACATGAAACTATGTAAAAAAAAGGTAAATATCATTAAACAAGAGATAATTTCTAAGGGAAGACACTACCAAGGAAGGGAAATCAAGAAAGATTTGTACAATATAAAAATATGAGACTAGTCTCAAAGAAAGCCAGAGAACATAGTATATTAAGATAAGGAGGGAGAGAATCCCAGACATGGTGGAGAATATACAGGGTCTGGAGATTGTGGCCAGTATGTGGAAAAGCATAGATGCCTGCATCATTGCATGACAAAGCATCTGAGGGAGGTGGAGAAAGGGAAAAGTTAGGATGGGGTCGAGGTTATGCAGGGCTTTGAAGGCCAAAAGATTTTGAACCTTGAGGTGAGAGGAGCCTTTGATAATTGAGTGGAGGATGAGTAGAGCAGGGAGATAGTTGAGACAAGGAGACAAAAAGAAGTCTGTTACAATAGACTATGCATGAAATGAGGCCCTTCATCAACCATAGTGGTGGCAACATTAAAGGAGAGTGGGATCATTTAAGAGATGCAACAAAGGTGAAATTGATAGGACTTGGCAACAGATTATATTGGATAGAGGTAAAAGAGGGAAGATTTAAGGATGACACCTCGGTTTTGAGTCTAGGTGGCTGGGAGGAGACTGGTACACTTGGCAGTAATGGACAAGTTCAGAAAATGGGAAGGAGAAAATGAGTTTAGTTGTGGACATGCTGAATTTATGATGTCTATGAGATATTCATACTCATACTCCAGAGCACCTGGAGATGCAAGTCTGGAGGTCAGAAGAGGGAACAGAACTGAATAAAGAGATTTTAGAATACGAATGATCATTGACTCTGTGATGAAAAATAGAATAGCACCATAGAAATCTAAAGAGTAGAGAATATCAAGAACAGGGTGTTCAATAATTACAAAGACTGTAAGAAGGCTGAGTTCAAAACAATATGAGCATTGAGAAAAAGTCATTACATTTGCCAAGTGAGATATCATTAAGGACTTTGGAGAGAGAAGTAGATAGGTTGAGGGAGTTTGATAGAATGGTGTCTTTTTCCCTTCTCTGAAGTCAGAAAGAAGATTGATATATCTAACTTTCTCCAAATAGTAACTCATACACATACTCATTTATTCTCTCATTAAAAAACAAAACAAAACTGGGACAGTTAACTCTTTTGCTCCATGTAGTTTAATTTATGATTTCTTAAAATACAGCATTGGAAGCTTAGGTTTTGATACATTTCATTGAGATTCAAATCAAGCTACTTGACCTTGCCTTAAACCCAAATCATTCTGGCTTTCCTTGATTTGCCAATTATACATCCTAGCCCAAATCTCATTTGGTCATTGTTTGGGTTTTGATTGTTCAAAGTGAGTGTAAATAACAACTGTTTCTATTTTGAGCAGAAACCCTGAGGATCTTTCCTTCCCAGATTATTATTATTTTTTGACTAAGTAAAAGAGGACATTTTTTGCTCATTTCTAACCTAGTCTTAATCACTGAATGGGTGTTGCCTCAGACAAACTGAGATCTGGGAAAGACCTTATCTTGAAAAGACCAAGTCTCCTAGGTCATCTAGGGCTCTCTCCAATCATCCTGATCTATATCTTGCCACTAGACCCATATGGCTCTGGAGGAGAGAGTGAGGATGATGACTTTGTATTTACCCTACCTCACTTAAATCAATTAATTTGCAAGTCAAGACATCACCTTCCTGCTGTCATTGGTCCTCTTCTAGAACAAAAGACAAACAACAGCAATAACAATAACTCATATACCAATACTAGGTCAATGCAATACTAAAATAATAAATTTATTGAATATGTATGTATGTATATATGCATATACATACATACATATACATATACACACATATTAGAATATTTACTGTCACCACTCAAAATTGTGTGAACAAATAAGTTCCATCTCTGTGGGAGATTACAAGATCCATCTGGGCAGAGATTGTTTCATTTTTGCCTTTATATTGCCTGTTTCTAGAAAGAGTCCTTGCATATAGTAGGTATTTCATAAGTGCTTCTTGAATTGAAAGGATAGGAAAAACAGAGAGATATATGATTTACATACATATACTGTGACATTTTGCCATAGATGATTTGCCTATGAGAGCTGGTCATCATGGGAGAGCATAAGATAATGAATTGGCAATCTGTGTATTCTATTGTTTTCCACCATACATTAACCTAGATAAAATCATCAGTGTATTCAGTGGATACTCTTAAGAGAATTTGTGGGAAGAAATAGATAAGAGAAGCACAGAATAAGAGGGTATGAATATATTATAATCTCCACTCTTAGAGTGAGCAAATCTCAGATTCGTGGAATCATTGAAATAATGAAGTTTTTAAAAAACAAAACATCCTAGCAAACCAGCTACTTGATGTCACATTCCTAGGCTTCACTTTTTAAATAATTTTGACATATCCTGAGAGGAGTGAATTTGCAAAAACAAACAAACAAGCGATATTTTATACAGTTTGCTATACCTATGCATATATTAAGACTAAATGCTACCAGATAGTCTTGTAACAATCTATAAATATTCCACAAATGTTAAAATTAATACTGGATGACAATTTACATACTTTAAAAATATTTTTTGTTTACTTTGATTCAACAAATATTTATTAAAAACTTATTATGTGCAAGATGCTGTGTAAAGCTAGGACAAAGACAAAAATAAACCAGTACTTGCCCTCAAGGAGTTTGCATTGTACTGGGGGTAGATGGCATGTACACAGATAAATAACCACAAAGTATACACAAAGTAATTTCAAGAAGAAGAAAATACTAACAGCTCAATGACCAGAAAAAAGACCTATCAGAGGTAGCATTTTTGCTGTTTAGCAGAAGCTGGGTTTCTAGTGGACAGAAAGGAGAAGACACTTCCAAATATAGGAGATTTCCTATGGAGAGAGAGAAGACAGAGCATCCTATGGGGGCTAGAGCCAAGGAGTCCACTTCCTCTGAAACAAAGATCCTGAGACTGAATAGTCCTACCTGAATAAGTGAATGCAAAGTCACTTGACTCACTGTATCTAACTAGCCCCACCCAGATTATACTGATTAATGTGTGTGTAGGAGAACCATACAAATTTGTGTTTAAGTAATATAAATTTGCAATTCCTTAATTATCCTTAAATTTAGCATATTCTATTCAAACTAAGTTCTTCTTAAACTCTAGGAAGCATACCTAAAATGTGCTTGTTAACCTTTATTTTGCTTTTGCAAGTTTACATCTGTTATTGCTATGTATTTAACCTGAATTTTCTATAAATACTATTTTATTATTCAGGGAGAGGAATACTGAAAACTAAGCACAAGAAAAGTCATAAAAACTGTCCATGGGACAGACAGTCTAAGCTGTCTCTGTGTTAGCATTCCATCGTAGATTACTGCCTCGAATTGGGAATTTTGTGGGACTCAGAGATATTTTTCAGGGCATGATATTGATAGTCCTTGAGGTCGGGCAAGCACCAACAGGCCCAGGCATGAAGCCCTGCTATTAATGGACTATTCGCCACTAGGCAACTTTATCACACTGTTGCTGGTGTGTCTCACCATTGTTCACTCCACTGTTTGATTCTTCGTCTACACACAAATATATAAATCAAGGTTTAGCCCCACTGTCTTGGGGAGGCCCTAGCACTTATCTAATTTCCCAGCCCCAGTGGAATAAAGAAAAGGTTTTTCCTTATAACTTGCATGAGCTCTTTGGTATTGGAGTTAATAGCGGTTATAAAACCTCTGTGATTCTTTGGTCATTTGTTTCCAGAGCTGACAGTATCAAGTATTAGAGATGACTTTAGTATTAGATTTACTATTAGAGAAAACTTTGTTTTGACAGTATGAGGATGATTTTTTTGGATTTTTAAAAAAGTGCAGCCTAGGTTAGGGCTCATTGGAGGAAATTATTAGTTCAAACATCAAATGCTAATTTATGTAGGGACATTTTCCATTTGAATATATTTTTCCCTAGAAAATGTTTCCCAAGGGTAAATATGACACTAATTATAATTATTTACTTTAATTAGGGTATCTATCAACATATACTTCATAACATATGGAATTTTCAAACAATTGTGACATAAATAATCAGAGGACTGGTAACTGGCAACAACACAGAGTTAGAACTCTGCTCAAGAACTAAGCCAGATACAGTGTGGTATAGTAGATAGGATTCTGGATTTGAAGTTAGGAAGAGATTTGCTCACATCCGAACTCAAATATTCACTAGTTGCATGGCCTTGAGCAGTTTACTTATTTTTTTGTGTGTGCTTATTTGTCCTTTGCTTTAAAATAAGAATGGGCTCAGTGCATTCTCGGGGCTCTTCCACCTCTAAATCTGTGATCCTCTATAATAATAAAAGCAATTCGAAGAATATGCACAAATGAATGTTTCATATAATCAACTATATCCATTCATTATTTTGATGCTTCTTAGAATTCCCACTGTCACAAAAACTGCCCTTCATCTGTTATCTCTTTTTATAGTCCTTTTTTTTCTTCAATTAAAACCTACTTTATCACCATCACATAGCCATGCCTTGATTTTACTTTGCTGCTTGTTTCTATTTCTCAGGAATTAGCTCCTCTCAGTTCTTAGTTTTTACACCAAAAACAAAGTATGTTTATACTACTTGTCTAGAATTCCTTCCTTCTTTTTTTTTTTTTTTGCTTTTTGGAGGACAATTGGGGTTAAGTAACTTGCCCAAGGTAACATGGCTACTTTTTAGTGTGGCTGTGAAGTGTCTGAGGCCGGAACTCAGGTCCTCCCGACTCCGGGGCCAGCACTTTACTTTCTGCGCCACCTAGACGCCTCCAAAATCCTTCTTTCTTTACTTGTGCAGAATTGACATAAAATGATGTTACTTTGAGACAAAGGTAAATAAGGCCCTTGACAGCTATAGCACTCATGATTTCTCATCATGTAGAATCTTCCTTATCACATAGATTTTGTGAAAAGAAAACCAGGTGCACAAAGCTTTTTCATCCAGTCTTTTTAGGTATAAAAGCCACTCCCATACCTCAGGGGTCTTGAAGAAGGACTGTGAGTCCTTTAGCATTTGGGGCAGGTGTTCTGCTTGCAGTTCCCACTTGAATAGTGACAGGCCCCACTGTTCCCCTAGGATAAGGGATTATGAGGTCCAGGGTGACCCATGGTGTTTTGGACTGGCAGACTAATACCAAATAGTAATTATACTCAGTAGTGAAAAGACTTCTAGTTGACATATGTTTGTATGTGTAAGTGAAATATATTTTGCTTTTTCCCCCCTATAACTTTAGTCCTCTCATATGTTCATTTCCTATACAACTTAATTTGAACTTGAGCACCGATTAGCTGTTTTGTCAGTCTAACAATATCCAATTATTATATTCTCTATTGATTCCTGTCTCTGTCATCTTTTGACCCTCAGAACACTCATTTTCCTCACTGAGTTTGTTACCTTGATCATAGCCATCTTTATCATCCCTTTCTCTGCCAGCATCCTTAGAGGATTCATTATTGTGGTCAGTGAGTCTTTCAACAAAATGTCTTCACAGCTGTTTGAACTCCTTAACTCCAGTGATAGCTCATCTTCACTCAATGTTAACCATCATCTGGATGATCACCTCTTATCCTTCAGTGTCACTCAAAATTGCTCTGTCTCAGTGCCTTCAGTTCTGAAATTCAGCTTCCTGACCACATTCTCTTATCTTTCCACCTTTTGTATTTCCTCACTCCTCCCAAACCAACTCTTTGTTCTTACATCTGTAGTTCCTTCAACATTCCCTATTATCTCAGTATCTCACAGTTATTATGTATTCACTTACTTTCTCCAAAAGTTTTAAATCATATTTCAGTTAATTCAATTCATCTTTGAATCTCTCAATCCCTTAACCCCTATTCATTCAACAAGGCTCTTAAGCACCTACTACGGTATGTACCAGACACTAAGTTTGGGTCAGGGAATACAAATAAAGTGCCTATGCTAAAGGAATGTGCATTTTACTGAGAGGAACAACATACACACAGATAAGAAAAGACATTATTCTTTCACTTTCCTGTACATGTATAACCTTAGTTTGTTCTCATTATATACATTCTCTGCTCCTGTTCCTAAGGATTACTATAGAAGAGATTCTCAGGATTTCCTTTACATTCCTAAAAATCACTGAGAACTCCAAGAGCTTTTTTTTTTGTGGGTGCTTGATATTTTCCATGTTATAAATTAAAACCAATAAATGTTTAAATATTTTTACTAATACATTTAAGATAAAATTAATAAAGCTATTACCTGTCAACACAAAGGAAAATTTTAATGATAAATATATTTTCTAAAACAAAAAACCTCAACTAAACAAAAACAGTGAGATGAGTGGCATTGTTTTAAATTTTGTTGTTGCAAATGTCTTTAATGTCTGTATTAAAAGCAGACAATTTGATTTTCATAACGGCTTCAATATTCAATCTGTTGTGATACATTGTTTGACTGGAATATAGGAAGAAAATTCAGCCTCACAAAAATATATAGTAGGAAAAGGGAGGAGTATTTTCATAAGCAAATAATCACTTAGTATTATTATAAAAACAATTTTGACCTAATGGACTCCTTGAAAAGGTCTCAGGAATCCCTAGTGGTCTGAAGGCTACACTTTGAGAAACACAATGCTAGAAAAAAAATCATGAATTTATGTTGACTCAGACTGCTACAAATTTATGCTATCTGACTTCAATTGGTTGAATGCCAGACTAAGACATATTTTTAGTCCATCATAAACATATTATTGGTGTCATCAACCATTCTATCAATCAGAGTATTTCCAAGGTCAAAGCCTGTACTACAGGTGAGGAAGTCTTTACCTAATTTGTTAACGATTTTCTATCATATTTCCTCAAAGCAGTTTTCCCAAACCCTCTCTTCTCTTATCAGAATTCTGACTTGGTCTTCCCTTCCCCCTTCCTATTTCTTAGAAAATGACACTGACTCAGACTGAGATCTAAGCCACTGAGGTGAGCTTTGTTATCTCTCCTTAGAAATAGAGAAATTGGAATAAGAGTAAATTTTTGAAAGGAATGATGATGAGTTCAAATCTTCTTAATTTTTTTTTTAGATTAGATCTCCCAGTCTTGTCTAAGCTAAAGGGCTACTCTTAGGGCTCATGTCATTACTGATGGTCATAGGAATTTTGACTTTCTCCATTTCTTATTTCATCTCATTGGTACTTTCTTAAGGAACCTAATGGCCATCTGCTCCCAGGGGCTCACTATATTGATGTTGAATTCAGTGTACATACCTGTTCTACATAGCTCACCATAGCTGAGAACTCCAGAGCTCAAGGAACCTATCAGTTTCAGACTTCCTAGAATTGAAATTACAGGAGTTCAAGTTGAGATATGGGAATAGAACTTCAGACAATGCTGGACATATATAGTTAGAAATATTTAATATAAAGAGAATGAATGAGATTATCAAGGGAAAATATCAAGAGAACACAGAAAAGAGGGTAGAAGATCGATATGTGAGAGAAATGCTCATTAAAATATAGAAATAAAATAAATAGCAAATAAAATAATAAATAAATACAAAAATGCAAAAAAAAAAACCATCTGGGAAAACTGGAAAGCAGTTTGGCAGAAATTAGGTACAGACTAACATATCACACCATTTACCAAGATAAGAAATGATTTAGACATAAAAGGTTATGCTACAGGAAATTAGTGGAGCATGGAATACTTTACCCTTCAGATCTATGGGTAAGGGATGGATTTATGACTGAATAAAGCTATAGAACATTATGGGATGTAAAACAGATAATTTTGATTCCATCAAATCAAAAAGTTCTTGCACAAAAAACCCCAATGTAATCAAGATTAGAAGGGAATTATAAAAGTGGATAAAGTCATAGCAAGTTTCTCTGATAAATGCATCATTTTTCAAATATAAAGAGAACTGAATCAAATTTATAAAGATAGGAGCCATTCAACAATTGATATATTGTTCCAAGAATATGAACAGATAGTTTTCAGATAGAGAAAAATCAAAGTGTTCTATAGTTATATGAAAAAACACTCTAAATCACTATTCATTAGAGTAATGCAAATGAAAATAACTCTGAGGTACTACCTCATACCTGTCAGATTGACTAATATGGCATAAAAGAAAAATGAGAAATGTTGGAGGGGATATAGAAAAATTGAGACATTAGTATATTGTTGGAGGAGTTGCACAGATTCAATTATCTTAGAGAACAATTCGGAACTTTGCCCAAAGGGCTATAAAATTGTGCATGTCCTTTGACCAAACAATACTGGGGCTCTATTCCAAAGAGATTAGGAAAAATAAAAAAGGAAAAGGACCTATATTTACAAAATGTAGCATCTCTTTTTTTTTTTTACAAAGAACTGGAACTTTAGGGGATATCCATTAATGGAAAAAGGCTGAACAAATTGTGATATATGATTGTGATAGAATGTTATTGTGGTATAAGTAATGAAGAGCAGGATATTTTCAGAAAAACCTGGGATCTTACATGAACTGGTGCAAAATGAAGTGAACAGAACCGGGACAATATTGTACACAGGTAACAGAGATATTGTATAATGATCAACCATGAACAATTTAGCTATTCTCAGTAATACAAAGATTCAGAATAGTTCCCAAGGACTTATGATCAAAAATGACATCTATCTACAGGGAAAGAACTGATGGAGTCTGAATGCAGATTGAAGGATACTATTTTTTAACTTTATTTTTTTGGTCATTTTTTGTTGTTTTTCTAACAGCATGGGTAATATGGAAATATATTTTACATGACTGCACATGTAGAGCCTGTATCAAGCTTGCTTGCCTTCTTAGGGAGGGGGAAGGAGAGAGTGTAATGATAACAGGAATTTGAAGATCTTTGCTGCCCCCTATTACGCTGAAAGTAATCACATGGAGCCTGTGGTGGGAGGAGTTTGCTGAGCAGGTAGAGCAGGAAGGGTGTAGCAGAACAGAGAGGAAGCTGGGAGTCAGAGCAGTTAGAGCTGGGAAGAGAGAGGATGCAGGCAAGGAGATAGGCTTGTGAGTGTAAGAAGGTTTTGGGATGGTGTTGCTCTCTGAAGTGTTATTGTATATAGATTTATTTTGCTATGATAAATTTGGTTTTCTAGTGTTGGGATTTTACTTTCTAGTGTCTGAATAAATGTCTTACTTCTGTTTTATATATGGAGAGTCTGTTATATTTTGCATTTCAGAACTATGCTGGCATAGTCAGAGTCACCTTCAGTGATGTGAATATCATGCTGGAGCTACAGGGTGAGAAAGAAAGAATTTGGAACATAAAATTAAAAAAAAATTAAAAGACCATTTTGACATGTAATTAGAAAAAATATATTAAAAAAAAAACTTACCTCAGAGAAAAAAATACAGAAGAATGGAGAGAAGGAACATATCACAAAAGTTGGAGAACCAAGAAGTTAATGTCATTGAATGCAAGAGAAAAGAGACTCTTAAGGAGGACTGAATGCCACACTAAGACATATTTTTATTTTTTCATTAATCTATTATTGGTGTGATAAACCATTCTATAGATCAGCATATTTCTAAGGTTAAAACCATAAATGATGCCTGAACTTAACCAAAATAAATTTAAATTTTACAGTTTTCTTTGGAAAGTCTCTCTCTCACACACATTTATATACTTAAAAAACTAACACTTGTAAAAATATATTTTGAGTCATTTTTTAATGAAGTGAATAAGCAAGAACCCCATTCAACTTATTCATGTACCCATCATTTTAAAAATGATTTTCATTTTAGAAAAGCATCTTCATATCTTTAAGTGACTTCAGGATGAGAATAAGAGATAATGTTTCACTATCAGGATAGCATAAACAACATTTGTATTGATTAATCCATTTTACAACTCATAAAAGAACTAATACTTTTAACGTCAAATAAATAAAGCATTACAGCTTCCAGTGAGGAAATGACCCTAATTGCCATTTGCAGAGTGCATAAGAGATAATTATTAGACATCATCCATTACTGTGACCAAATAGTTTTTGGCAGTGAATCTCATGATCCCACAGGCTATTTGCAAGTATACCAATGTACTAGAGATTACAAGCTGTGTATGTTGTGCTTCCAGCAAATAAAAATGGTGCACAATTTTTAATTACAAAGATCATTAGTGATTAGCATTACTATGAAAATCCAAATTTTCCATGATAATTGTGTTTTGTAAGCAAACATACGAGTTGTAAGATCAGGAAAAAATATTTTAAATAACTTCATTGTCATATTTGCTATAAAAAGTTCAATTTATTGTTTATAAAGCAATAAATATAAACATTATATCTCATTTTAAGCATTTGTAGCCAAAGAAGTAAGCCAGTACACCATTGTTCTTTAATCAAACAGTTAATTACTTCTTTTGGAATCATAAGATATTTCTATATTAAAGTGACTAATCCCACATTATCATATTCAAAGCCCATATTTGAGTGATGCTCAAAAGTCTGCCACATTTATGATAGATGCATTCTGTGACTGGGTATGAAATAGTTTAAGAGTCGATTCAAGTATGAGAGTTTCCTTCTTGCAGAGGTAACTTAGGATGACTTCCTCATGTGAAACAGAAAAGTATAAGAAGGCTCTATGATAATGATCAGTCTCAGCCTGTGTGTAATTAATACATAAATCCTAGGAAGTTGACGAGGTAAATAAAGGCTAGGTGAGTTGCCCAGGGCCACACATAGAGTAAAGTGAGTTAAGTACATCAGAGACAGGATTTAAACCCTGGGCTCCCTGACTTCAAACCCAGCACTATGTCCATTTTATTACATTTAGCTAGAATGATTGATGATTGAACTGCTATATGGTAATTACCTCCATCTTTATTCAAATGTGAAGACAAAGTTATATGATAAAATGTGTTTGTCATCTGTGATTATATGAGAGTTTAATATTTGCAATAAAAGATAACAGATGCTATTTTATTTACATTTATTCTTAGGATATACATACATATACATACATACATATATATCTATATATATCCATATATATTTAGATCTTGAAATAGCTGACAAGTGAATCTTAGTTAAATATGGAATCCAATATCTAGGTGGTTAGTAATGGACTAGGTGGGAGGGACTAAGTGATAACAGGCATATGAGTTACAAATGCTCATTGTTCTCATTTATCTTATTTATCATTGAGATTTGAGGAATAGTGAAGAACTACAAGGGGAGAAATAACACGTATACCTAGTCAGTTAATTTGTTTTCTTATAGAGCATACAAAACTACAAGAATTTACCTATTACATGAATATTCTTTATCAGCTCTTATTCAACCCAATGCAACCTGTTGGCTTTAAATTTTGCCACTACTAGATTTAACATTCTAATATATTGTGACCTCTTCATTTTGGGCATTCCTTACAATGATGTAGTTTATTTATGCTTGCCCATTTTTTGAGATTTACATTTGCGGTTTTTGCTTTCTTGGACTCCTTCATTTACTTTGGGAATCAATATCCAGAAGTCAAGTCAAGTCAAGAAGTTATCATTACAGCCTTACTATGTCCCAGGTGCCTTACTGAGCAAGGGGGATGCCAATAAAGGCCAAAACCAAACCAAACCAAAACCCAGTTCCCAGTCTCAAAGAATTTACTTTCTAATGGGGGAGATATAACATCCAAACAATGGTGTACAAACAGGATAAAATGAAATATAAACAGAAGTGAGGCATTAATATTAAGGAAGATCAAGAAAGGCTTCCTGAAAAGGGTGGGATTTTATCTGGGTTTTGAAGGAAGAAAGGAAACTAGGAGACAGAGATGAGGAAGGAGTTAATGCTAAGCATAGAAGATAGAATATGAGTTTGGAGATGGATTTTCTTGAACATGAAATAGCAAGGCCATTGTCACTGGATCACCGAATGCAGGAAGGGAGTATGGTGTAAAAAGATGGGAAAAATGTGACCCATACTTTGAAAATTACATTTCCTGAAGGACAGATCCCCAATTTTTCTTCTCTGTATCTGTCTGTCTCTCTCTATCTCTCTATAACTTCAGTATGAATGGGTTACAATTCATGTCAATATACTTTCATCCACAAATTTCCTGATATTTTTTTGTAGAATACATTAGTAACTTTTTAAAATTGGAGTTCTTTTAATCTCACACCATACCTTTTTCTCATTTTCAAATATTTCTTCCAGCATTGTATTATTATTATTATTGTATTGTTCTAACAAGGGGTATCCTGACTGTATATGAAGTTTATTTGGAAATGGCTCTAACATCTAAAATGAGTCATTTCTTGTTTGTCAAAATACACGCTGTCTCTAAAAGGTTCAGTGCAGTTTTAAACCTGAATAATCATTTTCATTTGGTTTTTGACATTTGGGGATCATTATAATTATTTTCTCAAAGAAATGTTCATCATGTATTGACAAATTCTTCAAATATTTGGACCCTCTTTATTCCTGGTCGTATATTTCCAGTATATTTTTCAATATAACCACCTAAGCCTACCTTTGCACTGAAGTCCCTGAATATAAAATTTATGTTATGATTTAGGGTGATACATCTTATTATTTCTCTTATCAAATTCATAATATTGCTCCACCCCTTGATGCTCTGCAATATATTTTGCTATATAAGTGGCTCTTATTTCCAATGTGATCTTTTGGCAAATACCTGAAATACTTCAACACAAAACAGTCAAATATCCCACCAAATTATGTTTCTGTTTGCCTTTTGTTATGTAGTCTTGAGAAAAGCAATTCTGTAAGCTTCTTTAACTTAACTGCCTAAGACAAACCAGTGAAACTTTTTCATTTGAAAAAAAAAGTTTATTTTTAGTCCCTACTTCTTTTCTTTTTTTCTGTTTCTCCCCAACTCATACCCATTATACATATGAAAGTATGCAAAACATATTTCCACATTAGCCATATCACAAAAAAGCAAGAAAAATAAAGATAGATAAGTATGCTTCACAATGCACTCTGAGGCTATTAGTTCTCTTTCTAGAGGTGAGAGCATTTTTCAACATGAGTCATGCATCCATTTTATTGATCAGAGTTGCTAAACCTTTCATAGTTGATTATTATTGCAATATTGACATTACTGTGTACATCCTTCTTCTGGTTCTTATCACTTCATTTTGCTCACTTTGTTCATATATATTTTCCCCAGGTTTTTGCTAAAACCAGTTTCTTTTTAAGCAATCGGGGTTAAGTAACTTGCTCAAGGTTACACGGCCAGTTATTTCTGGATGTGGTGCTGACTGTCTGAGCCTGGGATTCTATCTCCAGGTCATCCCGACACTGGAGCCCATGCTCTTACTCACTGAGCCACCTGGCCGCCCCTAAGCAATTGGGGATAAATAACTTGCTCAAGTTACACGGCCAGTCTGGGTGGGTGCTAAAATTGTCTGAGCCCGGGATTCGATCTCCAGGTCATTCCGACACTGGAGCTGGTGCTGTTACTCGCTGTGCTACCTGGCCACCCCTCTTCATCATTTCTTACAGTATAATAGTATTCCATAACAATCATATACCACAATTGACTGAGCTATTCCCCAACTGATGGGCATTCCTTAATTTTCCAATTTTATGCTACCACAAAAAGAGATGCTGTAATAATTTTGTACATATTAGTCCTTTTCTTTTTCCCTTGACTCCTTTGGGGTATAGACCTAGCACTGGTATTGCTGAGTCAAAGGGTACACATAGATTTTTAGCCATTGGTTATAATTACAGATTGTTCTCCAGAATGGTTACACTAGTTCCCAGCTCCACTAACAATGCATTTGTTTCTCTATTTTCCCCCATCCCCTCTAGTATTTCTCATTATATTTCCACTAGTTTGTTTTAATATGTACCTAATCCATTCCACTAATTCAATCACTCTGTTTCTTATCCATTACCACATTATTTTGATGATTACTGTTTTGTAGTATAGTTTGAGATGTGGTGTTGCTAGACCCCCTTGCATCAGTTTTTTTATTGATTCTCTTGATATTCTTGACCTTCCAGATGAATTTTTTTTTTGCTTTTTGGAGGGCAATTGGGGTTAAGTGACTTGCCCAAGGTCACATGGCTAGTTTTTGTGTTAAGTGTCTTAGACTAGATTTGAACTGAGGTCCTCCTGACTCCAGGGTCAGTGCTCTATTCACTGTGCCACTTAGCCACCCCCCAGATGAATTTTTTTGAGCTCTATAAAGTAATACTTTGGTAATTTGATTGACATGTCACTGAAGGTCAAAATATTTTATTACATTAGCTTGCCCTACCCATGTGCAGTTGATATTTCTCCATTTGTTTAGACCTCTTGTTGTCTGAGTGGAGTATACTGTAACTGTGCTCATAATGTTCCTGTGCATATTGGCAAATTGATTCCCATGAATTTTAATACTCTTAACAGTCAGTTTAGAGGAAATTTCTCTTTCTATTTCTTCATCTTGTGTTTTGTTGATATATCAAAATGTTAGTGATTTGTAATGATTTTATATCCTATAACTTTGCTATTGTGGATAAATGTTCCACTAGAGTTTTTTTTTTTTTTAATTGATTCTCTAGGGTTCTCTAAGTATAGCATCATATCATCTACAGGACATGATAGTTTAGTTTTCTCATTACCTATGCTTATTCTTTCAATTTATTTTTCTTGCTTTATTATTATAGCTAGTATTCAAGTAAATGTTGATAGTAATGGTGGCTTCCTGTTCTCTCCAAAGGAGGTCTTATCACTACCTTCTTTTTTTCTGCACTATGACCCTTATAGAAGTAGGGCTCCTGCTCTGCTATGACTGTGACAGCTTCTCTGTGACCTGGAACTATGACCCATACGTGAGTGATGGAGCTGCCAAATAGCACCCAAATTTATTCCCACTGCTAGAATGGAAGTGTCCTAAAATGTCTTTCTGATCAGATATTTAGTCCCCTTACTATCCACTCATATTCTTGCTGGCTTACAAGTCACAGCTGTGTGCTCCTGCTCTGTGTTTCTATTGTTTTATGCTCTTGACCAGCCCCCACTCCAGTATCTGCACACCTCTTTTTCTGTCTTCATTAACTGTCCTGGGCTGGAATAAAATGACTCATTTTGACTTTTTCTTACCTTTCCCACTCAGAATTCTGTTTAGTGTTTTCTGTGATTGTTTTATAGTAGAAGCTTTAGAGGACATTTGGCAGTTGTGATCTTTTATTCCATCTTCATAACTCTACTCTCTGAAACATTTTCCCATTTTGCTCCAAATTCCTCCTATCTCTCTGTTGTTGTTGTTTTTGTATATCATAAACATAAAGTATGAGTCTGACTACATCAATCCTCTATTCGGTAATCTCCAGTGGCTCCCCATTATCTACAAAATCAAATATAAAATCCATTTTGACATTCAAAGCCCTTCATAACCTAGAGGTCACCCCACCTCACCCACACATTTTTCAGTCTTCTTATACTTTACATCCTCTCATGTACTCCTCAATACAGTGAAATCGACCTTCTTATTGTTTCTCAAAGAAAATATTCTTTCCATTCATTTTTTTCTGACTGTCTCCCAGACCTGGATTGCCCTCCTCCCTATTTTTGCCTTCTGATTTCCTCAGCCACTTTAAAGTACCAGCTAAAATCCCACCTTGTATAGGAAGCTTTTCCCTATCCCTCTTAATTCTAGTACCTTCTCTTTCCTGATCATTTCCTATTTATCCTGCATATAGCTTGCCTGTAAATACTTTTGCTTTTTTTTCTCCCTCATTATATTTTAACATTCTTGAGAATGGGAACTGTCTTTTGTTGACTTTGGTATCCACAGCTCTCAGCATATAATAGGCACGTGAATGCTTATTGACTGACTGACTTGAATGACCAATATGCTCTGTTCTTCCAGTAATATGTACAGATGTTGATATGAAAACAAGCATCTCCCATTTATGGTACTAAGAATTGGGGTGTTTTATAAGCAATCTTAGGACAATATGATTCTTAATACCTTCTGTATTCCTTTATGTGTCTCTACCACTGTCATTGCGAAAAGAGAAGACGAATCTTTGAGACCAAAGGCCAAACTTTTTTCTCTTTTGTTGCTTCCATTTTCTACTTTCTGTTGCCAAATAATAGCTTGCTCATGATAAACTTCTGTGTATTTACCTAGCCTACTTTTGTTAGTAGGACTCAGTGTTTTGATGGAACTCTACATCAACCCCTTCAAACATGGATAACCTTTGGCTGCTTCTATTTTTATGCATAGCTTTTTTTTGTTTTTGTTTTTTGGAGCGGGGAAGGTAGGGCAATTGGGGTTCAGTGACTTGCCCAAGGTCACATGGCTAGTGTGTGTGTGTGTCTGAGGCCGAATTTAAACTCAGGTCTTTCTGACTCCAGGACTCATGCTCTATTCACTATGCCACCTAGGCACCGCCTTATGCATTGCTTTTCAACTGAGAGTTACCCCCATAGCAGGAGATCTCAGGGTAGGACCTTGTCCACCTTCTGTGATAGAATTATTGTATTAAACAAGTTAATTTTTCTTAAAGTTTTCCTTGCCATTCCAAAGGATAATCTAATAAGGCAGCATCCATTTATTCATTTAGAATATCTTTCCATGAACTGTTGTTTACTAGGTAATCTGAGAACACTTTAAGCCTCCCATCACTTTTAATTCAATTATTTTAAATGGCTTTTACATGTTTCCATAAGTATCCCTTTGCAATTTAGCATTAATGGGCACTCAAAGTTACCTGCAACAAAAAGCTTTGAACAGGAGGGCTTTTTTCCAGACAAAAGACCAGCTGTCTCTTGCTGCAAGAGATACTGTATATCTCACAGTCCAAAATGAGTTGGTGCTGCTGACTTCAACATGGTGTTGATTGCCTAAGATTTAAAAAGGTTATTGTGCAGTTCCAAGAGATCATGTGAAAACTTGCAGGCAATTATCTGAATGAGGGTGATCAGTACAGTCATAAATAAGATGTGTGCATACATCTGCTGATTACAAATGACCCATATAAAAGTGATTAAAAATTCTGTTTCATCTTAAGAAGATATTTATATTAGACCATTAGTTTCTCTTGCCTTGATATACTTACTTTAGGACTTGAGATTACAGGGAAAATTAAGAGAGATCCTTCAGTTTTATAAAACTAGTGGGGAGGGGCAGGTGGAGGAAGAAATGTTAGATAAAGGAATCTAATGAAATATTTTTTTTTCTTTACCTGTTCGTAAAAGTTTGGCTATGCAGATAACTTTCTTATGGAATTGTTAATGTCAATCCTTCAATGGACTTTCAGCTCTAATTAACTAACCTCTATGGTATTTGACCCTGATTGTTTTTTAAGATGAATAATAACCTTACATTGTTACTTCAGAAAGTTTAGACTTTTAACATCTCATCAAACACTCCAACAAACTGTTTAGTATGAAAATAGGTTTCGTTGTCTCTCCATTTAATCTCTAAATCCTTAAGAAGTTTAGATTAAGTTCCCTTTCTAGACAACATTCAATAATATATTTCACTTCCCTTACTGTAACTCTTTTGAATGACACTGTAAATCACATATACGTGCTCACAATATTGCCATCATTAATAGGAATATTACTCATTGACATCTATGAACTTGAAATTCAGTAAGCCACCAGAATATTATTAGGGCAGCCATGCAAATCATTGTGTGCTCAAGGTCTGAAAGAATCAGTCTGAAGTTTAAGAAAAGCAGGCATTGGTATTGAAAATAGTGGATATAATCTCATTTATGAAAGAAAATTGCAAAGCAGTATATCTACATAAATGAATTCAATAGATTACTGAAGTATGTCCCTTAAAATAGGAAAATATTATTACCATAAGCATTTTGAGAAAAAGTTTTCTCAAATATGTTATATATATATATGTGTGTATATATATATATATATATATATATCACTACCTGATTTTTAAAAAGATGCACTATGCATAATTTACCTTTATTTCTTCATGCATTCGTATCATTGGTACTATGTTAACTTAAAAGGTCTCTGGTAGAGTGTCCTACAGATCTGAATTTTACTCTCTGTTTTTTCAAAATACATTTATCAATGACTTGGATAGAATCGTGGATGTTGTGCTTATTATATTTATCAATTACAAAATCTGGCAGGATATTTTACATGCAAGAAGACCATATGTGAAAATATTTCCACAGACTAAGGATTTGAGCCACATCTAAAACTATGAAATACAATAGAAGTAAATAACAAGTTTTACACATGGATCAAGAAATCCAACTTACATATATATATATATATATATATATATATATATATAAAGTATTTATTATTTGATATAGTAGAAATTCTGTAAATTAATTTCAATAGTTTTATCATTTTTATTATAACGACATGGTATAGCCACAAGTCCAGATTATCCTTCCAATTATTTAAATTATTGTTTAATTTCCTAAGGATAACATTGTAATTTTATCTACTGAGTATACTTTGGGAAACTGACATCTAAGTATTTTATGCATTTTGTAGTCACTTTGAATTTGAATTCCTTTTCAATCATTTCATCCTGTATTTAATTATTTCTATATAGACATGCCATTGATTTGTGTAGTTTTATTCTTCATCCTGCTACTTTACAAAAGCTACTGTCTCAACTATTTTCTTTGTTCATGCCCTAGATTTTTAATGTAAATTGTCAGGTTACCAGAAAATAAGGACAGTTTTGCCCATCTTTGCTTATCTAGTGCAGAACATAAGGAAGTAGGTTAAGTAAAATTGTAGGAGCAGAATTGCATCGATGCATTTGGTTAGATGGAATTACAGAGTTTGGAGAAGGCATAAATGGGGTAAGAAATAGTGGGGAATGGATGATTCATTGCTACCAAGTTGATGGGTATATAGCAAAGGGATAATGAGTTCTTTAAGAAGTGCAGCTACAGGAGAATGAAAGGTAGCAGAAATAAGGAAATGAGTTATGAGTGGCTAAAAGGGGTAGCCTCAATTCAATGCAGGGAAGGAATCACACTGAAAAGTCTTCTTATGAGGAAAGAGATGTGTGTCCAGAACGGGAGACTGGGACTTGATAGTGGGCTTATTTTAGGGAAAGTTAGTGTTTGGGGAACCGTCTTCATTGACATTATGTATTGTTCTCATGTATGACCTCCTGGTCCAGCAGAAGGGATGTATGATCTCCTATTAGTAGATGACACCCATAAATGGGGAAGGGAAATAGATCAGAGATAAATTGGTATCACAACTGTGAAGGAAAAAAATCATGGAAGGGGTTTGGAGAGGGTAGAATTTGACCACACAACTGGGCATGTAGAAAAATTTCTATCACTCAGAACTCTTTCTCTTTGTGATTACTTCTCTCATGAACTCATGCTTCTAAAAATGAAGTTTTTATAGAAAAGATAGATGATCTTCAAGATTTACAAAAGAAATAGCAGAAATTGTTTGTAAGAATTATTAACTACAAGAGAAACAGAGAAAACTTAAAAATAATAAATAAAGATATAGCCTATGAATCAGGAAATAAAATTTCAGAATAGAATTGAAAGGAAAAGAAATAAAGAAAAGAACAAAACAAGGAATAACTTCATGGAAAACAGTGCTGCAAAAAGAAAACAAAAAATATGAGATGATGGGCATAGAACATTATCTAACACCACATACCAAAATGAAGTCTAAATGGGTACGTGATCTAGTTACAAAGGCTGATACTGTAAGCAATCTGGGAAAGCAAGGAATAGTTTACCTGTCAAATTTATGGAAAAGGGAAGACTTTATGACCAAACAAGAATTAGAGAGCATTATAAAGTGCAAAATGGATAATTTTGATTACATTAAATTGAAAAGTTTCTTTACAAACAAGCAAAATTTCTTCATAAACAAGATTAAGAGGGAAGTAGAAAATTGGGAAAGAATTTTTACAACCAGTGTCTCTGAGAAAGACCTCATTTCTAAAATATACAGGGAATTGAGTCAAATCTATAATAATACACGTAATTCCCTAACTGATAAATGGTCAAATGATATAAACAGGCAGTTTTCAGAGGAAGAAACTAAAGATATCTATAAGCATATGAAAAAATGCTCTAAATCACTATTGATTAGAGAAATGCAAATCAAGAGGAAAATGATAAATGCTGGAGAGGATGTGGAAAAATGGGGACACTAATGCATTGTTGGTGGAGTTGTGAACTGATTCAACCATTCTGGAGAGCAATCTGGAACTGTACCCAAAGGGCTATAAATAATTTCATATCTGTTACCCAGCAATACCATTTCTAAGATTGTATCCCAAAGAGCTGTTCCAAAAAGGAAGAATGGGGTCAAATTAAATGACCCATTTCTTCTGGCCCTCAGTACTCCGGCCCCAGTCCCTCCTCCCTTAGTCCCTGCTGCTCAGGTCCCAACCATGGGTCTTGCCCAGGCAGCTCCCCCAACCCCTCTGGCTGCTCCCCAACCCTTTTCCCCTTGATTTCCCTTCCCTTTTCCACTAGCCCAACACCCCTTGCTAACTCCCTCCTTCACCATCCACATCTCCTACCCTGCATCTCCTACCATGGCCCTGCCCCTGAGGTGACACCCACTCAAGTCTCAGGCCCTACCCTCATGACAGTCTCTGGAGTATCTCCCTTCTGACCCCTTCCCCTCCTCATGTGCCAGCTTACTTTCCACCTTACTAGCCAAATCCCCTGGCTTTGCAGTCTAATCCAGTTCAGCCAGCACCCCCAGCCCCTACCTCACAAGAAGTGGTACTTCCTATCTCCTTTCCAAAACCCTTGTCCCCACAGCACCTTCAGGGACTTTTCCCCTATGGGGGCAATTAGAGTGCATGTTGCAATCTCCATTTCAGATCTCACTCAAGTTAAAAGGAAGCTGGGGAGATACTCCAAAGATCCCACTAAGTTTATTAAATGTTTTAGGGACATATCTCTACAATTATAAATTACTTGGCATGATTTGCATATCCTTTTCTCCACCTGTAGTACTACTTAGAAAAGGAGAATCTGGAAACAAGCCCACAAATCTGGGGATTGTTTGGCTAAGTTCTCTGTTTTAGCCAATTACTCTGGCTTTACCCACCCATTGACCTGTCAGGTCAGGGGGCATTAAAGGGGAAACTAAGCAATGTCTCCAGACACATCCCATCTTCTGCCTACTTGAGAATCTGTTGTTTGAACACTAGTTCCTTATGCTCTCCTCTTATCCAGTCCCCTTATTGGGAAGGGACCTGATGGTGAAATTGAGGAGCCAATTTTCTCTAGTTAAGCCTCGCAAAGCTCCCCATGTTTCGCTGGAAGTGTGGGAGATAGTTGAACCAATTGTTTGGGATCAGAGAATTCCTGGGTGAGCTACTTCTGCCACCCCAGTCATTGTTTGACTCCTAGATCCCAAAATGTTCCCCAATCCTCATATATATCCAATTAATTCCAAGACCTGGGAAGGACTGAAACATTAAATGCTACTCAAAGCCAGACTCACTCCTTCTAGAGTGGGGCCCTGACCAGGCTAAAGCTTTTGAGAATTCTGGAACCTGGATATAATATTCCTAGGAGTTTTCTTTTTGGGATCATTTTGAGGAGGTGATCAGTGGATTCTTTCAACCTCTATTTTGCCCTCTGGCACTAAAACATCAAGGCCGTTTTCTTTGAGAACTTCCTGGAGGATGATTTCTAGGTTCTTACTTTGGTCATGGCTTTCAGGTAGTCAAATAATTTTTAAATTATCTCTCCTGGATCTATTTTCCAGGTCAGTGGTATTTCCCATGAGATGTTTCACATTGCCTTCTATTCTTTCATTTGTTTGCATCTGTTTAACAGCATCTTGATTTCTCATAGTCATTAGCTTCCATTTACTCCAATGTAATTCTGAAGCCATTATTCTCCTCCTTGTGCTTTGAGATTTTTTTTCCATCTGGCAAATTCAGTTTTTTAAGGCATTCTTCCCTTCATTGCCTTTTTGAGCCTCCTTTGCCATTTGAGTCAGTCTGTTTTTTAAGGTATTATTTTCCTCAGTCAGGCTGTTGACACTCATTTCATAATTTTCTTGCATTGTTCTCATTTCTCTTCCCAATTTTTCCTCCACTTCTCTTATCTGCTTCTTAAGGTCCTCTATGGCCTGTAACCAGCTATATTTTCCTTTGAAGCTTTTGGTGTGGGAGTTCTGACTTTACTGTTTTCCTTCTGTTCCATGCTTTGCTCCTTTTTGTCCCCAAAATAGGAGTGTAATGTTGGAATCTTCCATCTGCTTTGTTTCCTTTGCCTGCTCATTTTGCCACTCAATTACTTGACTTTTGGGCTTTTTGCCACAGTAGGACTCTGCCACCAGACAGGGAACCTTTTGTCCCAAATGCTGGGGTTCTCTCAGCTGCCAGAGGTATTAGATTGGTGCCCTCTCTGAGGTCTCCACACACTCTGGCAAGCTGGACACACACCCCAGGACCTCCACCCTAGACTGCAATCCAGATCCAAGCAGGTTATAGAAAGAGCAATTACCCCTCAGACTGGTTGCTTGGTCCCCCTACACTCTGCAGGCCAGGAGCTGAAGCTGCCACATGGCACTGACTGGCTGTGCCAGTGTCTCAGTGGCTTCTCTACCCAGGGGGTAAAAGCCATGCACTCCCACTTACTGGTCCCAAAGTCCAGATTGCACTGGCCTCTCACTTTGTCCTTCGCATCTATGTGTTGATAAATCTGGAAACTGCCACTGCTGCTGTTGATCTGAAGTCCCTCTGGCCGGTGGCTGGTCAGGCCCTCCCTGGGGCTAAATCCTTGGTGTGGAGCTGGGCTTGGCTCCCAGAGTGCTGCACTGGATTCCTGCTGGCCTGCGGGCTGTCCTCAGTGGGAGGTTAGCTTCTCTATGTCATTTTGTGGGTTCTACAGCTCCGAAGTTTGTTTAGAGTCCCCTTTTTACAAGGATTGGGGAAGGTGGAAGCCGGAGGCGAGGGAAGGTCTTGCTTCTACTCAGCCATCTTGGCTCCACCCACTCCATCTCTCTTTGTTCTAGGGATTTTCTCTGACTGTCCTGCATGCCCAGAATACTCTCCCTCCTCTGATCTACTATAGACCACTCTGGCTTCCATTAAGTCCTAACTAAAACCACATCTTCTATAGGAAGCTTTCCCTAACATCTCTTAATTCCAATGCTTTCTCTTTCAATGTTTTCCTATTTATCCTGTACATAGCTTGCTTTATGCATATTTGCATATGGTCTCCCCCATTATATTGTAAGCTCTTTGAAGGCAGGGACTGTCTTTTGCTTCTTTTTGCATCCCTACATCTTAGCAAAGTAACTGGCACTGAATAGGTGCTTGAAAAATGTTTATTCAATTGAATTGAGTCATAGAGAAAGTGGTAAACCAAGAAATGGCACCTGAAAACTAGAACAGAAAAATAGAAACCACCAATTCCATGAGACAACAAAAGCATCAGAACAAAAAATCAAAAGCCTTAAAAAAATTTAAGGAAATATCTTGTATAGAAACAACAACAACAAATTTGATCTAAAAAAAAGATTAAGTAGGGATGATTTACCAATCACTGGATTCAATATATTCTTCCTGAGAGCAAGAACTTTCTTACTTTTCTGTTTGTATCTCCAGTGTTTATCAATGTATTGTATAGAGTAAGTGCTTAATAATGCTTTATTCATTCATTCATTCCCTGAAAATCCTGATTAAAAAAAAACCCAACAACAACAAACAAAGTACCTGGACACTATATTAAAAAAAAAAAATGCCTATATCTACAATGAGGATGAAAAATTGAATGAATTCGGCAATAAGGTCCCAAAAAGGATCTCTCAATGGAAATGTCCCAAGGAAGGAATATCACCCCAAATCTGAACCTCCTATATCAATAGAAATATACATATACATAAACGAATATGCATGTGTATACACATATATTCAAATATACATACATGAACATTTGTGAACGATGAATAAATGAGTTTTAGAACCACTTCTGTAGACAATAGAAAGCCATGAATATTCTCTGAGCAGAAAGAAGTGATATTATGAGGAAGATTATTTTTGATAAATGTGTAAAGTATCTATTAGAGAAAGGAGAAAGTGGATTTACAGAGAACACTTAGGGAACTATTACAATAGATCAGTGAAGATAGAATAATGTCTTATGTGAGGACAATAGCAATGGATATAGAAAGTGAGGTGATATGGAAGAGATTATGGAGGTAGATATTCTATATGAATTTATTGAATTGTGGAATTGAAGGACAGAAAAGTAAGGATGATTTAGAATTTGCGAATCTTGCGAAGATAGAGTTGGCATTCACAGAAATGGAGAGTACACAGGGAAGACTTGATTCAAGGGGGGGGGGTCAAAAAAATTCCATTTTGGATATGAGTTGAAATTAGTTGTTCTGAAGAGCCATTAGATAGTAAAAAGTGTAGATCTGGACCTCAGGAGAAAGAATGGCGCTCAATTTTAAACTTCCCTGGGGAAAGGGATAACTTGGCACCAATTTGTATATCCAGGGATGATGTATTTGCATGGAGCCAGTGAAGAGAACACAGGGCGTTGATATGTTCTATTTTCATTCAGAAAGAAGCAAATTCACTTTGACAGCCTGAACATTTTATAGTCTTACCTATTTTCTTTTCATAGATTCATTTATTATATTTTCTCTTCAAAAAAGCACCCCAAAAATATCTATATGGACTAAGAACTGTCATTATTTGAATTTAAATTGAAGTACAGGAGAGCATAGATATACTTTTGCACCTTACCTCCTGATTTTTGTATTTAAACAGCTTTAAAAAAACATGACAGACTAGAACCTCCTCCTTGATACATAGGTATTTCGAATGAGACAACTAATGCCGAACAGTTCCACTGTACTTTTCCCCAGCTGAAGTAAAGTGGCAGCTTGGCATAAATTCAGACAGGGTTAATGATAGTGAAGCTTGTGGACTGACACATGTGGGCACTCTTTAAATGGTACTTTGAAAGGTTGGCTGCTGAAATGGGTAGGCAAAATGATTCATTTGCTAAATAAGAAAAAAAAGTAGATTATAATTACAAAAAGAAAACAGCCTTTAGAACACAGATTCTACTTTAATTGGCAAATCCCAGGCTTTCAGATGCAGAACTCTGTCCTCCAGAGCAGATTTAATCTTTAGAGTTTAGTTTATTTTTTTCTAAAGCAGGATAATTAGATTGACCAACAAAGATCCAGTTGGTTTTATGCCTTCATGCATCCTGTGGTTGTTGATTTTGACCTTTTAGCTGACCTAGTTATTAACAGAGCTAGAGCAGGCAATAGCTACAAACAAAGCAACATCGTGATTTACTTAAATTGATGAGCATTTTACTAGTCTGTTTAAACCAGCACACCATGATGTTTACATTGCTTCCCTAATATATTTTAAAAAGTAATTGGACAGTCCTAACCATATGAAATTGCTTATACAGTGTAACAATGCAGAACACTGCAGCCAAGCATGTTTTAATCAAGCATAGGTGGGCTTCCTCCTAATCTTAAGTCTACTTCATTTTGGCATTATAGGGAGAACGTTCCCATAAATATTTAGGATATAAAAATTAAAAGGCATTGTGTGGAGCTTAACCAGGGATATGTAATAGAGAAAAAAGGAAGATGAGCTAAAGTTGAGAATAAACATGTTTCATTCTTGTCACAAGCTAGACCTACCCCAAAAAGTAGTTGGGTGAAGGACTAGTTTTCATTCAGAAAGCCTTTAAATAGTTACTTTTAAGTACTCAGGTACTTTTTGGAGGAGATCAGTTTTAATTGTATCACCACAGTTAACAATTTATTAGAACATACTCTTCTAAGAGGGCACTATCAATCATCTGAGCCTTGCATTGATATTTGTAAGGAAATCATATTCTTAAGAGCACATATAAGTAGTAGTTCTTTGCCCTTCCTCCATATGCTCTCCACCTCCCACCCCAGCTTTTCACAAAAAAAGCCAACTTGCTAGCTATAGTGAGTTAGGTGTGTAATGAATACTGATTATTGACATTGATCTCCTGCTTTAACATTTACAAAGCCCTTGATAGACATTCTCTCATTGGATTTTTACAACATCAAAGTAGGTTTTATTATTATTCCTATGTTAAAGTTAAGGAAACAGACAGCTAGAGGTCTGAGAAATGGCTAGCCCATTGTCAAGCAAGTATTAAGTGACAGCTATAGGATTACAACCTATCTTTCCAGACATTTTTTTCCCATTATGATGATTTAAATCTTAGGTAAATGAACAAGGGGGAAAAGAAGGGAAAGGCTCCACTTCCTTCTCCTCTGGAGAGTAGACTTCCTCCTAGGAGCTCATACTCCTTTCTTTCAGCAACTGCTTTCCCCCTCCCTACGTAACTACATTGCACTGTGGCATTCTTCCAGATTGATCAACTGTGCAGTGAAGCTACCCTACCTAGAAACCAATGGCATGGTGCCTCTCTCTCAGGCTTGCCTCTCCTTTTGATCCTAATTTTCTTTCCCAACAGGAATGCAGTAAATGTGAGATTGTCCTCTGGCCACTGCATTTATAGATTTCACCCTCTTTTCTAACCTCACCGCCTCGCCCCCCCCCCCCCCCCCCCCGCCCCAGTAAAGGTGACTTGGTAAAAGACAAGAACATTTGATTTAGAGCCAGAGGTCCCAGTTTGTTATCCCACCTCTGTCATCACCATTGTAACCCTGAATAAGTCACATAGCCTCTTTGTGACTCAGTGTCCTTGACTGTACAATTTAGGGAGTTAGATTAGATGATCTTCAGGTCCCTTCTAGCTCTAAATCTCTGATCCTGTGAACTTCTTCCCAGTTCCCCCAGCTGGGAAAAAAAGAAAAAAATTCTAGTTACAGCTCTTTATTGAGTTATTCAATACAGAGTTGTGATATGATTAATATAGGTATTGTTTTTGTTGGCTCAAATTACAACTCATCCACATTTTCTCATCATGTGTGATTTTATTTGTCTTCTTCCAAAGATCCCCAATAATAGACTGATCCAATGTGCCAGAAGCCTTATTTTATATCTTATTTTTTTCTTTTTGGAGGGGGTAGGTAGGGCAATTGGGGTTAAGTGACTTGCCCAGGGACATAAGGCTAGTTATTTTGTGGGTGTTAAGTGTCTGAGGCCGAATTTGAACTCAGATCCTCCTGACTAAAGGGCTGGTGCTCTATTCACTGCACCACCTAGCTAACCCATCTTTCAATATTTTAGGGATACAGGTTGAGAACTTTGTTTTTATCACAAGTTGGACCTACTACCTTTTCTAATTATATCTATTTTCCAACTACATGACTTGTATTCACACACACACACACACACATATATACATATATATCTTCTCTACTCACTACTAATGAAAATGGACATTCAGAAAGCTCAGAGATTTTACATCTCACATCTATTTAATTGATGAACATTAGAAAACACAGGGAGTGGTGCTGGAGAATCTAGAGGGATACATATTATATTAATGTATTGTTGATGGAGCTGGCCAACTTTTGTCAAAAACAATTTAGAATTACCAGAAAAAGCCACCAGACTTTTCATATTCTTTGACCCACTGATTCCAGAACTGAATATGTATCTTAAATATTTTGTATAGACCTAAATATGTTTATATGTCTCATTAGAATGTCAGTTCTCTACTACCAAAATAAAAAACAAAAGATGAATTATGTTATACATCAAGCCTCCTAACCATGGGTGTCCTATAAGGCTCTGTCCTGAGCCCTCTTCATATTCTGCACTATTTCACTTAAATCTTTTTATCCATCTGAATCCTCTAGTCTTGCAACTCCAACTGCCCACTGGATATCTCAGACTGGACATCCTTTAGACATCTTAATCTCACCATATATAAAAGTGAACTCATCTCCAGCCCCACCCTGAAACAACCCCCCTTTTCACTTTCCTGTTATTTATAGGGTAGTACCATTCTCCCAGTCACCAAGGCTCATATGTGTCATCTTCAACTGCTCACCCTCTCTTATTCTTCCCCTTCCATATTCAATCAATTGACAAGTCCTATAGTTAGTTACTTCTATTTTTTTTTTTTAATATTCAAGGTTCTCTGGATACATCTTTAGCTACTGGCTCTCTGGGGGAAAATATGCAAACTACACTTTTAATTTTAAGCTGCACTAGATTGACGATAATTTTTCCTTTATTTTTCTTGCTGCCCTTCTCCCTCCCCCAAACATGAAGGAAGCAAGAACAAAGAGATGTGGATGGAAAACATTCCAGGCAAGGGGGATAGCCAGTGGAAATGTCCAGAGTTGGGAAATGGAGGGTTTTGTTGGAGCAAAAATGGCAATGAGGAGGGAGAGAGTGAGGAACTGAGGATGACACTTGACTTGCAAGTCTAAGTGATTGGGAGGATGGTGGAAGCAGGCATAGGGAAGTTTGAGAGAGAAGTGTTTGGAGGAAAAGATAATTAGTTCCTTTTTGGAAATGTTGAGTTTAACATATCTACAGGACAGGTGAATTGAAATGTTGGAGATGTGAGACTGGAGGCTAGCTGAGAGGTCTGGGCAGGATAAGGAGATCTGAGAATCATCTATATAGAGATGATAATTGATTCCATGGAAGTTTATGAAATTGTCAAGTGAAATAGTATAGAAGGAGAAGAGAACAGGGTCCAGGACAGAGTTCTATGAGATCTGAAGGTTAACAATTATGACCTGGATGAAGAGCCAGCAAAAGAGACTGAAAAGGAACAACCAAATTGCAGAACTAGTAAAGAATAGTATCATCAAAAGATATAAAGAAGAGAGTAACAAAAAAAAAGAGAATGATTGACTTTCTCAAAGACTGCAGAGAAGTCAAGAAGTAAGAGGACTGAGAAAAAGGTCATTAGATCTGGTAGTTAAGAGATGATGAGTAACTTTGGAGATCACAGTTTTGGTAGACTGATGAGGTGGAAAACCAGACTACAGAGTTAAGAATGAGAAGAAAAGAAGTAAAGGCAGTTAAATCGATGGCGTTTTCAAGGAATTTAGCCACAAAAGGGAGATGAGATATGGGGTAGATGGATCAAATGAATTGTTTTTAAGGAAAAGGTAGAAATGGGCATATTTTTAGATAGTAAGGAAACAGTAGACTGAGAGTGAAAATTAGTAAGAGTCAGGATGATAGAAGAGGCAATCTGCTGGAAAATTTAGGATAAAATGGGGTCACATACATGGAAAGGCATTTGTATTGGCAAGGAGAAGAGCCACCACTTCATGCAAGACAGTTGTGAAGGAGAAGATAGTGGCAAAAGGCAATGAGGTTATGTGAAATAAGGAAAAAAAGGGAGCTCAGAGAGTGACCTCAACTTTCTTCAGTAAAATGAGGCAAGGCTTTCAGCTGAGAGGATCGACAAAAGGAAACTATGGGAGGTTTGAGGAAGATTGTAAGGAATGGGGAAAGTTGCTGTGGGGAAAGGGATAGTGAGTTAATTAGGGATGTATGGAAGGATTATATTATAGCAGTGAGTCCCACATTTCCAATCATATGCCAAATACTTTTTTTCCTACCTCTAATCTCTAGCATTTGCCTCCTTTTGTACTTATGTACTCACCAACCTAGTTCAGGCCCTCAACATCTCTCATCTGGACTATTGAAAAATCCTCTTAATTGTTCTCTTTGGCTTATCTCTCCCATTTCCAATTCTTTCTCCACATAGATACCAAAGGTATTTTCCTAAATCACAGGTATAACCACAACACTTTCCCTTTCAATAAACCCCAAGCCTGTAGTACAGCTCTAAAATTTATAAATAAGTGAATATATACAAATAGAGATGAATACTCTCTCAGTATATGTATAAATGTATACATATACATATTCACCAACATATAACTACATACATATGGATGCACACTATATATACATACATACATACATACATAACTGATTGAAAAGGTTATATGACCAAAATGTTTAATATAATTTAATTAACATAAGACATGAAAATTAAAAAAAATATTGTATTACAAGAAGCCATTGTTTGGAACATTATATTTACTGAGAGAAATGTTATCAGTTCTAGTTATAATCCCAGGCTATGGTAGTGGTAGTTTTGTTAGTAGAGACATAGGCCATAATGCAACTGAAATGTTGAACATTTGGATTGAAAACATTATTTCAATATTTTAGAAAATATATTTTCATCATTTTGTGTATATAGATCAGAGCCCATTCCAAGCTTTTCAAGGCTATGAAAGATCCCTTTCATAATTTGTTAAAGCTTTTTGTTTGTTTTTCCATCAGACTGAAGAACTGGTGATAAGTCTTTTCAAATTTAGCTCATTTCTACAACAGACATATTAACATTTGAGTGGTCCATACTTGAAGCTTTTTCAATCTGACAGGACCTTAGTGACTGAACTCTTCTGACCTAGTTTTCAAAAACCCAGGTTGAATTCCACAATATTATAAAGCAGCAGAGTATGACTTCAGTAGAATAAATGAACCATTTTGAAAGAAATACTGAGTAATTAAGAAAAAAAGAAACCCTACAAAATTAAGTAAGATTTTCTTAATCTTATATGTGGCTGTATGTGGGAAAATTTTTGAACAAAGGAAGAAGAGAAAGTAGGTCAATTGCATATGTTAAAATTCTATAGGTCCTCCTGGAGATTTTGAATAGATTTAGGTGCTGATTCATGGTACTGATTATTCATTATATACAATATTCCAAGTATTTTTATAGTCTTTTCTCTGATAGAAAATTTAATGCTATCATTGCCCATACTTATCTTCAGTGCTAGTTTTTGTTTTATCCCCCTCTGGAGAGAAGAGCAAGAGGCAGAAAGATAAGGAAGATAAAATATTTTTGTAAAATATCTCAGGAAGATTTTGAAGAGAGAAGTAAAGAAGAAAGCTAGAAAAGTGAGAAAGAAATCACAGAGATCAGATTATCACTTTTGAAGAATGAAAGACAAAGGAAAGAGGGAATGTGACAGCTTCACAATCTTCACAAAATGAAAGAGAAGAAAGGAAATGGTAGAAAAGTGATATTCAATTAGATGAGTCACTGTACCAAAGATTAAATAGTGTTCTTAATCCAGTATGGTTTGTTAACTATCTAAATCAAAGTTTCTTAACCTGGGGTCCATGAAGTTGTATGTTTGTGTTTTTAATATTTTGTAACTGCATTACCATGTTATTGTTTTCCTTTGTAATGCTATTTATTGTATGCATTTAAACATATTATTTTCATAGGAGGTTTCATGCACCAAATGCCCAAATCCACAATACAAAAGAGATTAGGATCTCCTGGTCTGAATCTATTCAGATGACTAGGGAAAGTTGGGGACAGCATGAGATTAGCCATCAAACTAAACAAACATTAGAAAATCAAGCTCTGTAAATTAAGAAGTAACATGTCTTCTTAAGCTTATTACATATGACCCTCCTTCAGGCATACTCTTTTCTAGATAAACTGGTCTTCTTACTGTTGCTCATAAATAGCATTTCACCCACATTCCTCTTCCTTTCTTCATTCCTTTCCTTACTCTCTCCTTACCTTTGCTTCTTAAAATCCCAGGTCAAGTGAATGGTGAGCCCTAGTCTTGTCCTCCCCCTTTCCATTACCCATATCTTCTCATATTTATATTGCATGTATTTTGTATTTAATGTTTTATCTTCATGTTGTTTCCTCTCAGTAGATTATAAGCTCCTTGAAGAATTTTGTTTTATGTACCCAGTGTTTATAACAGTGTTGAGAAATACATAGTAGGCATTAAAGAGTTATTTAATGAACAAATAACTTTTAAGTTATATGAAATTTTAAAATGCATATTATCAATATTTTCCATGGATTTTAATTTAAATGGATCTATATAAGTTCAAATTTATTAGTGCCATTCAATATTTATAATTAAATCTATTTCTACATTCTTATTAAGTTCATTAGTATGCTACTTTGTTTCTGTAAGTATAATTAATGAATAAAGAAGTTAAATGCCCTTCTCAGCTTAAGCTTCATTAAAAAATGTTTTTTTCTATTTCCAAATATATCTGCTTTTAAGTATGTGTAAATAAGTGTAATTTTACATAATATTAATTACTATATTGGGAATATTGCACATAATACATATGACAAATTCAAATCCCTAAGAGAAGGTTGCTTCCTTCTGCTTTCCCAGGTCATATGTTGATTATCTAAATCTGATCCAGGATGTTATTGATTTCTAGGGTGATAAAGTGATATGCTCATGTCAGTTAATGATACCCTGGAAATAGGTCCTGAAAATATATGCCTTACTAATGACACTTCTTATGTAATTATGTATTCATAGAATGAATTTATTTCACATCTTAATCTTGGTTGCTAAGTTTATAGTAACCACTTTGTGATAATTCATTATCCAAGTATCTTTTAAGCCTTCAATATTTGAGGGGAAAAAAAAAACATTTCTAGAAAATACAATCCTTAACATGTGTCATGGCAAGAAAACCCACTATCATAAATAAATAATCAAAATAATAAGCATATACTAAAATGTATAAAAAGCTCTACTTTATTAGAATTTGTAATGTAAGAATATATTATTCTTCATATATTGTTACAAACACAAGGCTTAGAGAAATATCATTTCGTACACTGAGAAATGTGGTACATAAAGAAAGTGGGCTTTTGAATAGGATCTGTTCCTTATAAGTTC
The DNA here is from genome assembly GCF_028583685.1 of Petaurus breviceps papuanus. Classification (NCBI taxonomy): domain Eukaryota; kingdom Metazoa; phylum Chordata; class Mammalia; order Diprotodontia; family Petauridae; genus Petaurus; species Petaurus breviceps. The sequence goes on along the minus strand of NW_027187348.1, from coordinate 15,568,327 downwards.
TTATAATATGAAGAATACATAGTCATGCTGAGTTCATATTCAGTCAATCACTAGCCTAGGGAGCAGTTTGTTGCATTTGAGAAAGAAGAAATACAGTAATTTCTTCATCTGCTAATCTGTCATTGACTTCAGAGTTTGCAACAAGTGATATACTCTGCCTTTTGATTTTCTTTGCACAGGACTCAAGGAAGGGAAAAGAAAGAAATGTAAAATATAAGGGTTGCAATGCTTAGTTTTTAATAATGACCAATGGAATATAACATGTCTTCCTTTCATTATACTTCCATGTAAAGTAAGGTGCCCATCCCCAGACAATGTGGTGACAACTTGTACTAAGTAAAAAAAAGTGCATAATGGTTCATCAATTATTCTTATGCTTACAAAAATTGTGTTCTATCAGTTAAGAAAACAAATAGTTTTAAATCAAATGACAAAGCCTTACTTAGCTTTGGAGAAAGAGGAATATAATATCACTTACTCATGCCTCAAAAATCTTAGTAATGTTCTTTGTTAAAAATGGATAGCTGAAAGATTGGCATAATGTCATACAGGAAAAAAAAATCGACAAAAATATTATTCTATAGCCTTCCCAGCTCCACTCAATTATTGATGAAAGCAATTTCTTTCAATTGCCTTTGAAGATCCCTCCTGAAAACAAAGCATTACTTTCTAATTAATAACATAGAATGGGGATGGATCAAAAGACCTGAAAAAAGAATCCTGCTTTTATGTGTTTGAGACTGAGGTAATATAGTTTTGACCTAGACAATAGCTTCATAATTGTTGAGGTATTGTCATTGTACTTTCCACAAACACTAAAGTTGCTCAATCTTTTAAAAAAACTTTGAACTGAAGGTTCTAGTTTGAACTTGGAAGAAACACAGGTTAGGAAAGCAGAATTGGAAAGAGTGGCTGGTTCTGCTAAGGAGAGAGCACAGGAGATACCACAGAAGCCTCTTCCTTTTGAATGAGTGAAAATGGCTATAATTTCATTTGCCTCAAAATATGAAATTCCCTATCTCCTGGGTTCACTTGTTATTCAGAAAAGTATTAATTATGAATGTTTTATATATATATATAACTTTTCCCAGTAAGTAGTTTATCAGGATGCCCATTCAATGTGAAAAAACAAAATAAACAAAAACCAAGCAACCAAACTTGCCTCACCTTTTCACTCTTTCCTATTTTATTAAAAAGTCATCTCTTTCCCTAGAAATGACCTATATTTCTTTTATTTTACTTGGTAAATTTTACTTGGTAAAAGTATTTTGCCTATTATTTTACTTGGTAAATAAAACATTTTTGCTAAGTTTCAAATTTTAGCAACCTAACATTCAAGGTTTAATTGACCAGGTTTTTTTATCTCCTTTGTCATCAGCAAAAAAAATTTTTTTCTTCATGGAGAGAAATGCTTTTTGAAGCAGCTTTCTTATTTCTAGTAAGCCCATGAGAACTTAAATCTTCTGAGGGTGAGTCTGTCAGCACAGATTTAGAATTGATGATTTCCAAGCATTTTGATAGAGTTACTACCTGATCCTTTCCACCCCTCTATTTGTGACTCGACATTGTGGTGCAAATGTCCATTTTCTTGGTCATTAAAAAAACATCAGACAAAACTACTCTTGAATAGTATAGTATGAAACAAAGACAAAGTCAATTAGTTTTGACATTCCTTTTCATGGCTTCTGAAAAACTGGCAATTTATATGGAAACAATACTCATATTTTCTTTTGGGTGCTTTGCCCTTTTGATGAATATATCATCAAAAAGTATGAATCAAATTTTTATAATTTCTTATGTCCACATGATTTGAGAACCATTCTATATCAGTCCACAGCCATGTAAATTTGGCCATTCAATTTTGAATAAATGTACTTATATTGTATACATATTTGTGTACCTTTGTATACATGTATGTACATATACAAATGCATATATATATATCTCTGTATACAAATGTATACATGTGCATAAACACACATATATACCACACTAGCATAACTGTTTTAGAACACAATGTAGACAAAGCAGTTTCTCAGAGCAAATGAGAATATGCAAATAATATGACTTTTGCCTGTGGGTATTACTTGAATGAAAAGAGCAAGTACAAAAAGGGGATGACAGTATCTCTTCCCTTCACTCAGACAGTCATCCCATAGCTGGAGACTAATGACACACATAATTACAGAGCTATATACACATAAAGTAATTGAACAATTTTTCTATATTGTCCATTTGCAAAGGACTGTTGATCATCTCATTCATGCTCATACAGTAAAATAGTAATCAAATTATGGTACTATCATATTTAGTAAAATGGAAAGGAATTCATGCTAAGAAAATGATACAGACATTTTTGGCCTGCATACGAAGAAAACCTATGAATGCCTTTTTTCTTTGCCTATGTGTGATATTTATTTGAGAAAATGACATAAACTGTACTAGAAAACAAAAATGAGAAGGAATGATTATGAACACCAATATTATTTTCTTTCTCATCCCCTACCCCACCTCATCCCCCAGCATGGTATAATGGAAAGGGTCCTGGACTTGGAATGAAAGAATGTTGTTCACACCTTGGCTTCAATATTTATTAGCTAAATGACTTGGGAGAAGTAGCATCGTCTTTCTGAATCTCCATATTCTCATCTATATGAGGCTATTGTTTGCACTATCTTTCTCACAGGGTTGGTGTGAGAAGGGCATTTTACAGATGTGAAGCATTCATATACATATGGCCTTTAACTATTATATTGTTAAATTTCTATCTTTATTCTAAATGAAAGAACATTCTAGTTTGAATAATAATGGAATTACAATTATATTTTCTTTTCATTTATTTTCCATCTGGTCACAGTACTATCCTGTAACCAGGGGGCTTTTTTCCTTCCTTCCTTCCTTCCTTCCTCTCTTCCTCTCTCTCTTTCTCTCTGTCTTCCTTCCCTCCCTTTCTTTCTTTCTTTCTTTCTTTGTTCCTTTCTCTTTCTTTCTTTCTTTCTTTCTTTCTTTCTTTCTTTCTTTCTTTCTTTCTTTCTCTCTCTTTTTTCTTTCTCTCTTTCTTTCTTTCTTTCTCTCTTTCTTTGACTTCCATGCTTTACTCTTAATAATGCCCTTCTTAGTTCCTCTGCTGTCAGCAGAAAAGAAAATTTGCTTAAATCTTCAGTTAAATATTATATAAGACAGGATAAATCTGAAGTACTTTCATGTTCCTTCTTTTCAAGGTCTACTAAAATAAAGAAAAAGTAATTTTTGCCCTAAGGTTTCACATTATGTTTGAATGTTTCCTTGCCTAATATGGTTTAAAAAAAGTTTGTAAAATTTTTGTAATGCTCTAGTTGAAGCATTTTATATATATATATATATATATATATATATATATATATATATATATGTATATATATATATATATATGTTTGGGGGAAAAGTGCTGCAAATTATAGGTGTTTAATAAATTCATGGTGATTGAAATACTTATTCAGCGGGCAGAGTCAAGATGGTGGAGTAGAAGCAGGACCTCTCCTGAGCTCTGGCTTGCACCTTCCCTAATCCATGTAAAAGGGGACTCTAAACAAACTTTGGAGCTGCAGAACCCACAAAATGACCCAGAGAAGCTATTCTCCTGTTGAAGACAGCCTGGCAGGCTGGTAGGAATCGGCCAGCACAGTGCTCTGGGAGCCAATCCCAGCCCCATGCTGAGGCTTTAGCCCCAGGACAGGCCTGATCATCCACCTGCCATAAGGACTCCAGATCAGCAACATCTGTGGCCGTTGCTAGATTTATCAACACATAGATGCAAAGGACAAAGTGAGAGGTCAGTGCAGTCTGGACTTTGGGACCCAGTAAGTGGGAGTGTGTGGCTTTTGCCCCTGGGGCAAGAAGCTGCTGAGACGCTGGCACAACCAGCCAACGCCATGTGGCAGCTTCAGCTCCTGGCCTGCAAAGTGTAGGGGGACCAAGCAACCAGTCTGAGGGGTAACCACTCTTGCTTTAACCTTCTCAGATATGGATTGCAGTCTAGAGTGGAGGTCCTGGTGTGTGTGCCTAGCTTGCCAGAGCATGTGGAGACCTCAGAAATGGTACCCATCTAATAACTCTGGCAGCTGAGAAAACCCCATCATTTGGGATGAAAGCTCCCCTGTCTGGTGGTAGAGTCCTACTGTGGCAAAAAGCCCAGGGGTCAAGTGACTGGGGGATGACATGACCAGGCAAAGGAAACAAAGCAGACAGAAGATTCCAAAATTAGAACCCTATTTTGGGGACAAAAAGGAGCAAAGCATGGAGGAGGAGGAAGACAGTGAAGTCAGAACTCCTGCACCAAAAGCTTCCAAGGAAAATACGAACTGGTTACAGGCCATAGAGGACCATAAGAAGTAGATAAAAGAAGTGGAGGAAAAATTGGGAAGAGAAATGAAAAAAATGCAAGAAAATTACGAAATGAGAGTCAACAGACTGACTGAGGAAAATTTAACCTTAAAAAATCGACTAACTCAAATAGCAAAAGAGGCTCAAAAAGGAAATGAGGAGAAGAATGCCTTAAAACACCGAATTTGCCAGATGGAAAAAGAATCTCAAATGTTCAATGAGGAGGATCATTGCTTCAGAATTAGATTGGAGCAAATGGAAGCTATTGACTTTATGAGTAATCAAGATACTGTAAAACAGATCCAAAAAAAATGAAAGAATAGAAGGCAATGTGAAATATCTCATGGGAAAAACCACTGACCTGGAAAATAGATCCAGGAGAGATAATTTGAAAATTATTGGACTACCTGAAAGCCATGATCAAAGTAAGAACCTAGAAATCATCCTTCAGGAAGTTCTCAAAGAAAACTGCCCTGATGTTTTAGAACTAGAGGGCAAAATAGAGGTTGAAAGAATCCACCAATCACCCCCTGAAAAAGATCCCAAAGACAAAACTCCTAGCAATATTATAGCCAGGTTCCGGAATTCCCCGATTAAGTAGAGAATATTACAAGTAGCCAGGAAGAAACAATTTGAATATTGTGGAAACACAATCAGGATAACCCAGGTTTTGGCAGCTTCTACACTGAGGGATCAAACGGCTTGGAATATGATATTCCGAAGGTCAAAGGAGTTGGGATTAAAAACAAGAGTCACCTACCCAGCAAAACTGAGTGTCATGTTTCAGGGGAAAATATGGTTATTCAGTGGAATAGAGGACTTTCAAGCATTCTTGCTGAAAAAAACAGAGTTGAATAGAAAATTTGACATTCAGATACAAGAAGCAAGAGAAGCATGAGAAGGTAAACGGAAAAGAAATCTTAAGGAACTTATCAAAGTTGAACTATTAACATCCCTACATGGAAAAACAATAATTGTAACTTATGAAACTTTTCTCAGTAGTTGAAGGAAATAGAAATATATATGTCTTTATATGAGGGTATATGGGCATATGGATACATATGTGAATGTCTGTGTATATATTTACAGGTATACATAGATATATGGCACAAGACCAATTTAACAGGAAGGGATGATACTTAAAAGGTGAAATTAAGAGGTGAGAGAGGAATATAATGAGAGGAGATGGGGAGAGACAGAATGGAGTAAACTATCTCATATAGAAGAAGCAAGGGAAAATGGTTACAATGGAGGGAAATAAAAGGAAGGCAAAAGGGAATGGGTCAAACTTGTTCCCATTGAATTTGGCTTGAGAAGGGAATGAAATACACACTAAATAGGGTATCACCCTCCAGGAGTGTAGGGGGGGAAGGGGATGAGAGGGGGGAATGATGGAAGGGAGGGAAGTGGGAAGCCACTTTTGAAAAAGGACAGAATCAAATTAGAGAATAGAACAAGTGGGATAGGAGGAAGGGAAATATAGTCAGTCTTTTACAATATATCTACTATGTTATTGTTTTGCATTAGCCACACATATCCAACCTATACTGAACTGCTTATCTTCCCAGTAAGGGTGGGGGTCAAGGGAGAAAGGGAATGAATCTAGAATTCAAAGTTTTAAAATAAAATATTCATATATATATATATATATATATACATATATACATACATACTATTATTAATACTATTTTACATGTAATTGGGAGATAAGATATACAGGCACTGGGGCACAGAGATCCACTGGAAAAGTCAAAAGGGGTATGGGAGAAAATATGGGAGAGAGAAGATTGGAGAAGGGAATATTCTGTGGGACTGCTATTTTGGGGCTGTGGGTAGGGCAGAAACGGGGAGAAAATTTGTAACTCAAAATCTGGTGTAAATGAATGATATAAATCAGAAGTTAATAAAGCATTTGAAAAATTAAAAACAAACAAAAAAACAGAGGATATTGACTTTTGCACACTTGTAGAACATATCTTTCTCAAAGTCTCCACTAGGTCAATCCAATGAGAATCAATTCAATGATTTGATTTGATTCAATTCAATGATTTGATTCAATTCAATGAGAATCAAATCAATGAGAATGATAAACCTTAAGGTATAAAATGCAGTTTCAGTGAATGTCTTGGCATTACTAACTGCCTGAAAGTGCATACAATAAATATTCCTTGATAATTTCAGAAATTCCACTTAAAAGTATACTTTTTTATTTAAAAAACCAGCCTGTCCCACTCAATCTACTTTTCAATTTTTCAAATTTCAAATTTCAAAAATTTCAATACAAAAGTACTAGAGATGTAAAAAAAAATAAAAAAGACTCACTCAAATGGCAAAAGAGGCTCAAAAAGCGAGTAAGGAAAAGAATGCTATAAAAAGCTGAATTTGCCAGATGGAAAAGGCATTTAAAAAACTCACTGAAGAGAATAACTCCTTCAAAGTTAGATTGGAGCAACTGGAAGCTAATGACTTTATGAGAAATCAATATACTATAATACAGATCCAATAAATGAAAGAATAGAAGGCAATGTGAAATATCTCATTGGAAAACCACTGACCTGGAAATGAGATCCAGGATAGATAATTTAAAAATTATTGGTCTACCTGAGAGCCATGATGAAAAAAGACCCTAGTCATCATCTTTTAAGAAATTATGAAGCAAAGTTGCCCTGACATTCTAGAACCAGAGGGCAAAATCAAAATTGAAAAAATTCATTGATCACCTCTTGATAAAGATCCCAAAAAGAAAACTCCTAGGAATATTACAGCCAAATTCCAGAGTTCCCAGCTCAAGTAGTCAGGAAGAAAGAATTTGAGTACTGTGGAAACATAATCAGGATAACACAAGACCTAGAAGCTTCTATATTAAGGGATTGAAGGGCTTGGAATATGATATTCCTGAGGTCAAAGGGGACCTAGGACTAAAACCAAGAATCACTTACCCAGCAAAACTGAGTACAATGCTACAGGGAAAAATATGATAATTCAATGAAATAGAGGACTTTCAGACATTCTTGATGAAAAAACCTGAGCTGAACAGAAAATTGACTTTCAAATACAAGAAGCAAGAGGTGGTAAACAGGAAAAAAAATCATAAGGAACTTATTAAAGTTCAACTACTCATATTCCTACATGGAAAAATGGTAAGTATAACTCATAAGTCTTTTCTTTGTATGAGGATAGCTGTAGGGAATATATATGTGTACAGGAGGATATATGTGTATATAAATATATATGTGAATGTGGGCATTATTATGTTCATCCACATAGAGACAGAGGGCACAAGATGAGATGAATATGAAGGGTTGATACATAAAGTATAAAATTAAGAGGTGAGAGGAATTTATTGGGAGAAGAAGAAAGGGAGTGATAGATTAGGGTAAATTATCTCATGTAAAAGATACAAGAGAAAACTGTTACAATGGAGGGGAAGAGCAGGAAGGCGAAAGAGAATGGGAAAACCTGATTCTCATTGAATTTGTACTAAGGAGTGAATAGCATACACACTCATTTGGTTGTGCCAGCGTCTCAGCAGGAGCCACATGGAACTGCTGTTTCTACTCTGCCATCTTGGCTCTGCCCTGAATGTATTTCTAACAACTTTGAAATTAGGAGGACAAAATTGAAAATCTTCCACACAGAAGACAGTGTTTTTCTTTCTTCTTCTCATTGAAAAATATGGCTTAGTATGAAAAAAAATAAAATAAGATATACACATTTATATACTTGCAAGAATCTGACTTTGAATTTTGGACAATAGCTTAGGTTACTAAAAAGTATGCCCTCCTGATAAGTGATGGAGTCTTTCCAATAACGACTTGGAAAAAATGAGCTTGTCAAGAGGCTTGATCACTTTATATAAAGTGATTTCCAAATTATTACAAAGGCATAAAATCCAGTTATCAACTCTTTAGCAAAGAAATATATCTTAGGTATCTTATCTTCTCCTTAGCAATGAGCATATTATATATGGGTCAATATTGATAGATCCATGAGTTCATATGTGTGGGTTTTCCGTACATTGGTTTAAATAGTGACCCTTCTGTGTCTAGTAGGTTCATGTGGAATTGGAACAGGTGTCAAAGGTCATATAGTCCCATGCCTTCATTTTACAAAGTTAAAAAATGAGAACCAGAGAGTTTAGATGAATTGTGCAAAGTCCCACAAGTAGGAAGTAGTACAACTGGGATTTGAAGTCATTCTTCCAACTATAAATTTGATGTTCTTGCCATTGTATCGACTGCCTCCCATGTGATGTTGGGTCAGATTTGGTCATCACCTATGACCAAACTGGTGACAAACTTCCTTATATTTAAACATATCCTCACGTGATATATATTATACTACCAGATTCATATTTGAAGACTTTTTAGCTTCATAAGAAGTGCTCAGGACTGTGCTTTATTAGAACAATCTTAGCTCAGTTAACCATATGCTACAATAAAAAGTTATAGAATTTCAGAGGAGGACAATATGGTAATAATTTAATAAATAAATCTTTGAATGAATGTTGAATGAATGAATGACATGGAGGATATATATATACACACACACACAAATATATATATATATATACACATATATATGTACATGGAGTAGACTGAATGGCTTGTGAATAGGCAGAAAATAACAAATGTCATGAACTACACACACACACACACACACACATATTTATGTGTGTGTGTATGTGTGTGTGATAGCTACAGATATCTCTAGAGCAATGTATAGAGTCTAGATAGCAAAGTAAGTCAGAAATTTTGACACAAAGAGATAAAAGCAAAAATCATAAGTATCCTAGAGACCAGACTGGTTAATGCTTAAAATTGGAATGTAGTAATGGTAGACATGACTCATTTAAAATAGGTAAATCTTGCAGATATAATGGAGATAGTAACAAACAGATTTACCCATATGGAAATCCATTTACCTGAAAATGAAAACAAGGTGGAATGTATGAGGATAAATTATGATAGGAAGAGATATGAAACATATGGCAGTAAAGAAGCTGACTTGTGAACACTATGATTTATGTATAACAATGTTGTTTGCTTTTTTCTAATATGAATGATAAAATATACATAGAAGAAAGATTCAGTAGTGATGGGGAACTTTAGCTTTCAAGACATCTGCTGAGAATTGGGTTAATCTTTGGCCTAAACTACTGACAGCTGTTGTCTCTTAGAGAGTAGAGAAAACAAAAAGAGACTTTGCTAGTTTAGATTCATTGTTCCTTTTTTTAACTCATTCTCAATGAGAGCAGGGTTCCAGAACTACCAGTCCTTCTCCCCCATCTGATTCTTCTGTGTCAGTTCTTCATCTTATAACTAATTTATATAAGATAATTACCCTTTTTACCTTTTCCTAAACAGTTTTACTTTTTAGAATCTCATCATACTCAAGTGTACCCCAGTTTGTCTTTTGAACTATCTAATTACTACTAACAATCTTAGACATACGTTTTATATTTCCTCATATAAAAAGTAAACAGTCTATCCTTATTGAGTTCCTTATAATTAGTCTTTGATGTGTACCATATTTTTCTCTTGGGTCTTTTATGTCAAATTTTCTATTACATTCAGGATTTTTTGCAACAAAATTCTGACAGTCTAGCAATCCATTGAATGTTATTTTTTTCATTCAGTATTATGCTTAATTTTGCTGGGTATTATATTTTCAGTCACAACCCCTGTTCTTTTATTCTTTGATATATAGTGCTCCAACACCTGCAGTCTTTTAGTGTCACCACTGCTATGTCTTGCATAATTCTAATTGTGGCTCCACCATACTTGAGTTGTTTTTTTCTTGTTGCTTATAATATTTTATCCTTGAGCTGGGGGTTTCAGATTTTTACTCTGATATTCTGCTGATTTTCCTTGTAGGATCTCTTTTAACTAGTGATAAATGGATTTTTTTAATATTTCTACTTTCCTCTCTTATTCTAATGCTTCAGGGCAATTTTCTTCAATTATTTCTTGTATTATTGTATCAAGATTCTTTTTTGATTGTAACTTTTATTTAGCCTTATTATTCTTATGTTTTCTTCTCTTGATCTGCTCTCTAGATCAGTTTTTCTTATGAGGTGTTTCATATTTTCTTCTGTTTTTTCATTCTTTAAATTTTGTTTTGTTATTTGTTGGTCTCTTATAACTTAGCTGGCTTCCCCTTGGCCAATTCTAATTTTCACATAGTCATTTTCTTCCTTAAGACTCCAGACCACCTTTTTCAGTTGGTTGACTTTCTTTTCATAATCTTCCTGTTTTTATTGCTATGGTGTTGTTTTTTAGATATTTTCCCCCTCAATATCTCTCGTTTGATTTTTAAAGTCTTTAAGCAATTCTTTTTATGAATTCTTTTTTGGGTAGGTGACAATTTGACATTACTCTTTAAGGTAGGAGAGTTTTTTGTTTGTTTGTTTGTTTCAGTATTTCTTTTGAAGATGACTCCCCAGTCTTCTCTATTCCTGTAGTAACTTTGTATAGTTGGGTTCTTTCTCCTTTGCCTGCTCCTTTTTTAATGTGTAACATCTTTTTATTATAATTATAATCACCTCTAGTTTTGGTGTGCCTTTTTTCTTCAGATTCTCCTTCAGTACTCTTGCCTGGAACTGTACTCACCTGGCATATGCTAGTTCCTTCTTAACTAGGGCCATATCTCAGCAGCATAGTTGGGGCTAATGTCCCTTGTCAGCAGAAGTTCCCTCCAGCTTCCCCTGCTCAGACACCCAACTCCCCATGCTGTCTGGGAAGTGAAAATTCCTGTGGCTGTAACCAAGACCACCTCCCAACCCAGCTGCCCCCAGGGCTCACTGCTTGTTGTTTCAGTGGAATTAGCCTGGAAATGTTTAGACTTCACAGGGACCAAATCTTGGTCCTGGATTTTTCTTTGGATCTTCTCCAGTTATCCCAGGACTACTGCTATGCCCCAACTCTTTTTTATTTTTACTGCTCCTTGTTCACACTGGGGTGATGTTTTGTCTTGTTTGTGAGGGAAATCAGGAGAGCTTGGAATTTTCTGACCTACCCAGAATCCTCTCCAATGGACCTTTTTAAAGCTAATACTAAATAACTTTGATGATCACTATTTTGTTGCATAGATTTTGTTCCAGTCTACCTACAGCCAAATAAAATACCCAAAAGTAATTAATAAGTAAGGAAATAAAAATTAAAGAAATTATGAGGTTTGATCTTTTACCCACCTGACTGGCAAAGTTTACCAAAAAGAAAAAAAATGACAAAAGTTGAAAAGACTGTAGTTAAAAAGGGCACATCGATACATTATTAGTAGACTTGAGAATTAATTGATCCAGCCATTTTGGAATTACATTTGCAACTATGCCCCCAAAGTTAGCAAACTTTACATATCTTTAGACCTTGTCATATCTGCCAAAAAATTTCAAAGAAATTTTTAAAAATATTCTCTACATGAGGTGGAGACAAGATGGCAGAGTAGAAACAGGGCTTCTGCTGGGCTCCAGCTCCTACTACCTCCAAATCAAGTAAAAGGTGACTCTGAACAACTTTGGAGCTACAGAACCCACAAAATGACATAGAGAAGCTAACCTCCTGTTGAGGATAGCCTGGCAGGCTGGCAGGGACAGCCAGTGCAGCAATCTGGGAGCCGACCCTAGCCCTGTGGGAGCTGGAGGTTTAGCCCCAGGGTGGGCCTGACCAGCCTCAGTGGGTGGAGGGACTTCAGATCACCAAAAGCTATGGCAGTTTCCAGAATCATCAACCCATACATGCTAAAGACAAAGTGAGAGGTCAGTGCAGTGTGGACTTTGGGATCCAGTAATTGGGAGTGTGGTTGGCCTTTATCCCCTGGAGGGAGAAGCTGCTGAGGCTCAGGGGCTGCACACTGTAGGGGCCTAAGCGACCATTCTGAGGGGGTAATTGTTCTTCCTTTAACCTGCTTGGATGTGGATTGCAGTCTGGGATGGGGGTCCTCGGGTGTGTGACCAGCTTGGCAGAGCATGTGGAGGCTTCAGTGAGGGCACCCAACTAAAACCTTCAGTAACTGAGAAAACCCCAGCATTTGGTACAAAGCTCCCCTGTCTGGTAGCAGAGTACTACTGTGGCATAAAACTCAAAAGTCAAGTAATTGAGCAGCAACTTGAGAAAGCAAAGGAAGCAAAGCAACCAGAACAATCTGACATTACACTCCTATTTTGGGGACAAAAAAGGATCAAAGCATGGAACAGGAGGAAGACAGCAAAGTCAGAAATCCTGCACCAAAAACTCCAAAGAAAAATACAAGCTGGTTACAGACCATAGAAGGGCTTAAAAAGGATTTTGAAAATCAAATAAGAGAAGTATAGGAAAAATTAGGAAGAGAAATGAAAATGATGCAAGAAAATTATGAAAGGAACGTCAACAACCTGACTGAAGATAATGACACCTTAAAAATAGACTAACTCAAATGGCAAAAGAAGCCCAAAAAGGCAATGAGGAAAAAGAATGACTTAAAAAGCTGAATTCAGCAGATGGAAAAAGAATCTCAAAAGCTCACTGAAGAGAATCATTCCTTCAGAATTGGAGTGGAGCAAATGGAAGCTAGTGACTTTATGAGAAATCAAGATACTATTAAACAGATCCAAACAAATGAAAGAATAGAAGGCAATGTAAAATATCTTATTGTAAAAACAACTGACCTGGAAAATAGATCCAGGAGAGATCATTTAAAAATTATTGGACTACCTGAAAGCCATGATCAAAAAAAGAACCTAGAAATAATTCTTCAAGAAATTCTCAAGGAAAATTGCCCTGATGTTTTAGAACAAGAGTTCAACATAGAGGTTGAATGAATCCACCTATCACCTTCTGAAAAAGATCCCAAAAAGAAAATTGCTAGGAATATTTAGACAGGTTCCAGAGATCCCAGGTCAAGGAGAGAATATTATAAGCAGCTAGGAAGAAACAATTTGAATATTGTGGAAACACAATCAGGATAACCCAGGATCTGGCAGCTTCTACACTGAGGAATGGAAGTGCTTGGAATATGATATTCTGGAGGTTGAAGGAGCTGAGATTAAAACCAAGAATCACCTACCCAGCAAAACTAAGTATCATGTTTCAGGGGAAAATATGGTTCTTCAGTGGAATAGAGTGCTTTCAAGTATTCATGAAGAAAAAACCAGAATTGAATAGAAAATTTGCCATTCAGATACAAGAAGTAAGAAAAGCATGAGAAGGTAAACAGGGAAAAGAAATCATAAGGAACTTATCAAAGTTGAACTATTTACATTCCTACATGGAAAAAAAGGATAATTGTAACTTATGAAACTTTTCTCAGTATGAGAATAATTGAAGGGAATAGAAATATACACACAGACATACACATACATATATATGTCAATATAGGAGGGTATCTGGGCATATGAATACATATGTGAATGCGAGTATATATGTGTACAGGTATACATAGATAGAGGGCACAGGACCAGTTGAATGGTAAGGGATGATACTTAGAAGGTGAAATTAATAGGTGAGAGAGGAATATAATGATATGAGATTGGGAGAGACAGATTGGAGTAAACTATCTCATATAGAAGATGTAAGGGAAAATGGTTACAATGGAGGGGAAGAACAGGAAGTCAAAAGGGAATGGGTCAACCTTATTCTTATTGAATTTGGCTTAGGGAGGAAATGACATACACACTAAATATGATATCTCACCCTACAGGAGAGTAGGGGGGAAGGGGATGAAAGGGGGGATGATGGAAGGGAGGGCAGGCTGGGGGAGGGGGAAGTTGGAAAAACCCACTTTTGAAAAGGGACAGGATCAAATTAGAGAATAGAAAGAGTGGGAGGCGGGATAGGATGGAGGGAAATACAGTCAGTCTTTTACAATATATCTACTATGGAAATGTTTTGCATAACTACACATGTACAATCTATATTGAAATGATTATCTTCCCAGTAAGGCTGGGTGACAAGGGAGGAAGGGAATGAATCTGGAATTCACAGTTTTAAAATCAAATGTATGTGTATATATATATATATGTATATATGTATATACATACACATATGTATGTGTGTGTTTGTGTGTATGTATATATATGTGTGTGTATATATATATATGCTATCATAAATATTATTTTACATGTAAATGGGAAATAAGATATACAGGCACTGGACATAGAGATCCACCGTGCCCTACTGGAATGTTGGAGGGGGTATGGGAGAAGATATGGGAGAGAGCAGATTGGAGGAGGGAATATCCACTGGGATTGGTATTTTGGGGTGCTGTCTAGGGGAAAAATGGGGCAAAATTTTGCAACTCAACATCTTGCGGAAATGAGTGATGTAAGCTTGAAGTTAATAAAGCATTTGATAAAAAATTGTTCTATACACAAAAATATCTATAGCATGTTTTTTTTAATGGTGACAACTTCAAACTAAGAAGGTGTCTATCAATTGTTCAGACAGGTGAACAAATTATGGCATAAACTTATAATGGAATACTATTAAAATATAATAAATGACAAAGAAATGTACTTAAAGAAAGTTTGAAAAATTTGTATGAATTGACAGAGAGTGTAGGAAATATAAAATTAATTTTTTTTCAGAAAACCTTATTTATTAATATTGTTTGAACCTAGCTTTATGTAACTAGAAAATTTTCTAACCTAAAATCTTGCTGTGGAGGTCAGCCTGATGTCACAGATGTTCCCAGGGAATCTTCAGGGTCCTTCAACAACAGAATTTTAGTGTATTATACTCAAATAATTCTTTGCTGCAAATTTATCTCTACAGTTTCCAGTTGATAAATGCTATAACTTGATAATTATCTGTCTGAAAATACTAACAGGCACCCACGGGGTGATACAATTGTATCATCAGAATATCAATTCCTTTTTTAATCTGGATTTTGTTAGATTATGAACTGTTAAAGAATATGGTCACAAAGTTTGAAAACTGTTAAGTATTTAATTGGGCGTGCTTTGCTAAAAAAGAATAACAGTAACTTACAGTTTGAGGGGAAAGATACCACTTATTCCTTTTCTGCAAAGTTTGGGGGATTTTTTGGGGGGGCAGGGTCATAAAATCTCATCATCCTTGCTGATAGCTAGTTGTGAAGCTTTAAAGCAATGAAGTGGTTTGATGAGAAACTATGACCACTCCCAAGCAAAGTTGCAGTACTTATGATTTTGCTTATAAGTAAAGTGTAATTTTATCTGTTTGGTCATGGCTTATGAAAATTATGAAATTGTGTCTGGAATAGTATATATTAAAATTATGCCAGTATCAATCGACCTTGTATTGAAAAATTGTATTTTTTGCTGTAAGGATCAGTGGGTAATATGAATATCTGTTAGTCTGGAGGTTCATGTTAGCCAGCATTTTTGGGGTGGGGGTTTAGATTAACTATCGTGTATTAACTGTGTGAAACTCTAGAATGTGATTATTCTTAATTAATTATGATTGAGTTCTGCTCCAGGATGAATTTAAACTAGAAATGAAAAATAATTTAAGTTCTCTATTTAAAGTACCATGTGTTTCTTGGTTATCTTCCCCTATATTGACAATTTTAAGTAATGTTTATGGACATAATCATTGAGATTTTAAAGTTGAAAGGAACCATTGAGTTAGGGCCATACAATTTAATTGCATAGATAAAAGAAAATTAAGCCCATAAATGGTGACTTGCACAAAGTTATACTAAAAAGCTGCTAGACTCACTGCCAGTGCAATGTTTTGTTTCTTTTTCCCCCAGAATGATGTGTTGCTTCCTAACCATCTTTTCAATGGTTCTGCAACACTCAGCAATGTTGTACCTTCTGTGTATTTATAAAGTCTCTTTCCTTCTAAGATGTGGCAGTTATTTATGCATTCTGAATTTGAAAAGACAGTAAATAATATAATATTGCTTAAAATGTAATATTGAAGAATTGGTTCTGGAAAACAAGAAATAATCTGTCAGGATCATGGTCTTCTCTGCTGTGAGTACTTTAAAATAGTAGTGTGGTCACCATGTCAAATCATTCAGTTTAAAAGAGATTGCAGATGAATATCTCTTTTCACTCAACATTTTGTCTCCATAGTGACCTAGCTCTGGGTACTTGTTCCATTTTCTCTATGTATTTAACAGCATTTTCATTTTTGATTTTCTTTTTTCATCTTTCCAGTGCATCTCTTCTCCATACTCAACTTCAGTCCAGGTTGCATTTGTTTTTTTAATCTTCTTTTTGCTACTTTGGGTCAAAGTTCTTTAGATTTCCTAATTTTCTCTATATTTCATCAAATTTCATTTATACATTTGGCTTATCCTATATATCCTGTCATATCCTATCATAATCCTGACCTAAACTCTGTCTGCTAGTTGTTAAACTCTCACCTCCCAATACATTTGAAAAAAATTATAATAGCATTACCATCTACTCTCAAATTAAAGGACATTAATGCATTACTCTCTAAAGTCTAGTTCTTTAACCAATAATTATAAATAAATGACAACAGAATTTAAGAATAACTTAAAGTTATCATATTTTATACTGCCAGTTTGATTGACAGCAGAAGATTTTGCTTTTTATTAGAACACTTACTTTTACAAGTTCCTAAAATAGATTGGGAGGTCAAAGTATCAGAGTTGGAAGGTAAGGAATTAGAATCACAGAAGTTCAGAGTTCAAAGGGGCTTCATGGTTCATGTAACTTTGTCCATATTTAAAAACGAACAATGCTACCCCCCCTCCAATTGCTTCTACATATCAGACATCCCAGCCATTGCTTGAAGATCTCCAGAGAATGGGAAAACCTATAATATCCAAAAGCATCTCATTTAACTTTTGGAAGATTTGATTTGCATCAAGCATACCCCATTAAATGTGATACATACAGCCTGATTATCTTCACCATCTCCCTTTGCATTCCTTTATACTACTGATTCTTAACTCCAATTCCTAAATATCATAGGGAGAAGATTAGGTAAAAAAAAGTTTCATGAAGTACCTTGAGGGTCATTAACACACACACACACACACACAGACACACACTACAATTTTCCATAGGGGAAAAAATAAAACCTATTCTCTTCCAGTTCAATTCCAGGTTCATTTGATTTTCCATTTGACATAAATGACCAAGATACCTGTTTTTCTCTTTCATTATCTATTGATCTAATATATATTCAATTCACATTCATGACATCCAAATGAGTATGTACTCCTATACATGCACATGGATATGCATATGTGTATATAAGTTTGATCCTATGACTATACATAGATACATATATAAGTTGATTAGATAGGGAGATGAATATCCATATGCATGTGAATATTATTAAATATACATATATACACACATACATATATACAAAAAACAAGAATCTGCCCATGGTTTTGACATGTTCTGTTCCATCAAATGCCTTGAAAATCATCTCTAAATATCTTAAAATCAGGTCCCCTCAAAGGAAAGCATATTTGGCATGAAAATGAGTTGGGAGGCAGAACATTGCAAATAATGAATAATAGAAAGATCATTTTGGCTAGACTGAAGAATATATGGAGATTCACCCAAATAAAGCTGAAAGTTGAGTTAGATCCATGTTATTAAGGGCTTTAAATGCAAATAGAGGAATTTGCATTTGACCCTGGAGTTGCATGGTAACTGAGCAAGGGAGAATGAAATAGTCTGATCTTGTACTTTAGGAATATTACTTTGGTTTGTAGTCATATGAAGAGATAGACAGACGGGTATTTTAGACTACATACCTTGTGGCATGATGTCAAAAAAATGTGTTAAAATTCTGCCAGGGACAATTACATTGGATGGAATCCTGCCCGAGATAAAGGAGCAGAAAGTATTCCTGGAGTATTTGGGTACTCCAAATTTGGTACTCAGCAGTGAATCCTTTAGAGACTGCCTGGATTAGAGAGGTTGGCCCTTTAATGAGAAAATAAAGGGAAAAAACCCTTAGTAATAATTTAATAATTGGTTATTAACATCATAAAATAATAATTTCTCTCAGTACGTTGGTAAATTCAAAATATTAAAACATCAAAAGTCTTCGAAGTGTTGGGCAGATCAATTATGGATAAAAGATTTAAAAAATTAGACTTCTTATTCACCTCACTCTTCATATCCAATCATTTGCTAAGGTTTGTGATTTTACCTCCACAACATCATATCTATCTATCTATCTATCTATCTATCTATCTATCTATCTATCTATCTAT
>NW_027187348.1:15466370-15549783 GCF_028583685.1 Petaurus breviceps papuanus | reverse complement strand
TATCTATCTATCTATCTATCTATCTATCTATCTATCTATCTATCTATATCTATATCTATATATATATATATATCTCAAATCTAGATCCAGATCTAGATTACATTTTTTAAGGTTTTACTATATATCAGGCACTAAACTAAGCCCTGAGGATTTGAAGAAAAGCAAAAAAGGAGAAAAAAACTTTCCTATTTTCAAGCAGCTCGGAGTCTTATTGGCGAGTCAACATGCAAATTATTAATGTATAAAAATCTATGCGCCAGAAAAACTGGAATAGCATACTGTTGTGCTGTAAAAAATGATAAGCAGGTTGATTTTAGAAAAACAAAACATGGAAAGACTTGCATGGGGTGAAATGAGAAAAACCTAGAGAATGTTATTTACAGTTGTTTGAAAAATAACTATAAATGACTAAGTTTTACTGAGTGTTACAAATATTTAAATAACCTACAAAGGGCCCATGAAGGAAGATGCTATCCAACTCCAGAGAAAGAAAGGATGAATGTAAGTATGCATAGCATGTGTATACACATACATACACACATACATACATGTGTGTGTGTGTAAAATAATGCCCTTCTCTAGGACAGGAGACAATTTAGAACATAAAGTATAACAATAAATTAAATTAAAGAAAAAAAAATTAAATAGTGTTTTCCCCCAGTTATGTGTCACATTTTTAGCATTTACTTTTACAAGATTTTGAATTTCAAACTTTTCTCCCTCCTTCCCTCCTATCCCCACTTCTGAAAACAGTAGACAGTTTGATATTGTTTATACAAATTCAATCATGTAGAGATATTTTCATATCAATCACAGTTATAAAAGAATGTACAGATCAAAAGAAAAAAAAATACAAGAAAGAATAAAGACAGTGAAAAAAACCCAGACTTCAATCTGCATTAAAAGTCCATCAGTTCTTTATCTTGATATGGTTAGCATTTTCCTTCCTGTGTCACTTGTACTTGTCTTAGTTCATTGTGTTGCTGAGAAGAACTGAGTCACTCCTACTTTATCACACAATGTTGCTGATACTATGTACAATGTTTTCCTTGTTTTGCTCATTTCACTTTGCATCATTTCATATAAGTCTTTCCAGGAGTTTCTGAAATCTGCCTATTCATGATTTCTTATTGCACAATAGTATTCCATCACAATCACATACCACAGCTTGTTCAGTCATTCTCCAATTGATGGGCATCCCTTTAATTTCCAACAATTTGCTACTACAAAAAGATCTAATATAAATATTTTTGCACACATAAGTCCTTCCTTTTTTTTTTCTTCTTAATGCTATCTTTGGGAAACAGAACTGGTAGAGATATTGATGGATCAAGGGTATACAAAGTTTAGTTGCCCTTGAGGTACACAGCTCCAAATTACTCTCCAGAATGGTTGGATTAGTTCACAACTCCACCAACAATGCATTAGCTTCCCAATTTTCCCACATCCTCTCCAACATTTATCTTCCCCCCCCATTTTTTTTTTGTCATATTAGATGTAATGGGAATGTAAATTTTTAAGATCTTCCCTGCCCCTAGGCTAAAGTGAACCTAGAGCCTGGGGTGGGAGGCTTGTTTTTCAGTAGATACTTCTTGATTGGCCAGTGAGTCAATAAGGTTGTTACATTATCTGAGCCAGGAGAAAGCTATATAAGCCCTGATGTGTAGCTTTGTTTTGGGGCTCACTTTGAGAAGTGTTCTGTGATTTGATCAAATGAGACTCTGGGAAGCCATTGTCCAGGGACCCCCGGCTTTGAAAGATCCAGATGTTGATTTGGTATGGATATAATGGTTGGACAGTTTTGGAAACCTGTCTACTTGATCTGTTTCTCTGTCTTGATAATTCTGCCTGTATACTCTGAATTTCGGGGTGCTGACCTTTTTCCCCTGAACTAGGTAAATGATATATATTTGACTGATTAAAGTAAGCTTGTTAACCCATTTTGAGTTGCTTTCCTTTAACAAAGCATATCCAAGAACCTCTGTTGGCAGACACCTGGGGACACTGGGGTGCTTGCCGCTACATTAGCCAATCTGATAGGTGTGAGTTAGTGCCTCACAGTTGTTCTAATTTTTATTTCTCTAATCAGAAGTAATTTAGAGCACTTCTTCAAATGCCTATAGATAGCTTTGATTTCTTCATCTGAAAATTGCCTGTTCATATTCTTTGACAATTTATCAATTGGGAGATGACTTATATTTTTATAAATTTGATTCAATTTTCTATATATTTGAAAAATGAGGCTTTTATCAGAGATACATGATATAAAGATTTTTTCCCAGCTTTCTTCTTTCCTTCTAATCTTGGTTGCATTGTTTTTGTTTGTACAAAAATGGTTTAATATAATAAAAATTGTCTATTTTATATTTTGTAAGGCGTGCTCCATCTCTTGTTTGGTCATTAATTCTTCTCTTCCCCACAGAACTGGCAGGTAGAGTATTCCTCACTATTCTAATTTACCTGTGGTGTCATCCTTTATGTCTAAATCATGCTAAAGGAGTGTTGTATCTGACTTTTTAAACAATTTACCTCTTTAGTTTCTTTTTTGTTTATTATTTGGTTGAATTTATCATGTTCTGAGTGGGGACAATTGAGGTCTCCCATTGGTATAGTTTTGCTATTCCTTCATGTAGCTCACTTAAGTTTTCCTTTAAGAACTGGATGCTATACCACTCGATGCCTATATGTTTAGTATTGATATTGCTTCATTGTCTATGGTATCTGTTAGGAAAATGTGCTTTTCTTCCTTATCTCTTTTAATTAGGTCTTTTTTTGTTTTTATTATGAGATCAGAATTGCTTCCCCTGTTTTTTTTTTCCTTCAGCTAAAGTATAGTAGATTCTCCTTCAGCCCTTTACTTTTACTCTTTGTATATGTTTTTCTGCTTCAAGTGTGTTTTGTGTAGACAACTTATTGTAGGATTCTGGTTTTTGATCCATTCTGCTATCTGCTTCTATTTTATGGGTGAGTTCATCCTGCTTGCATTCAGTTGTGATTACTACCTGTGTATTTCCTTCCATCACATTCTTTCTCCTGTTTTTCCTCTCTCTCCTTTAACACCTTTCCTTCTGCCTAGCACTTTCCCTTATCTGTAACTCCCTTCTGTCAATCTCTAATCTCTTTCCCCCCTACATCTTTTGTGTCTCTTCGTGTGAAATGATTTACCCAATTATGCCTCTTCCTTTCTTTTGCATCCATTGTATTCCTCTTTCCCATTCCTTATTTTTTCTGCCATTCCCTCAAATTCACCTTATAACCATACCCTTTTTAATGTATATTGCTTCTAGTTGTACTATTAGTGATACAATTTTTTATGAATTACAAGTATCATCTTTCCATAGAGGGATGGATATAAATAGTTTAGTTCCATTGAAAACCTTATGTTTTCTTTTCCCTTTTTTACCAGTTGTAATGGCATGTAAATGAGTAGTAGGTATTTTATATTTTCTTCCATTTTTTTAATTATTTTAAATTTGTTTGATTGAATCTTAATGTCTCATAGTATCATTGGCTTCCACTTGCCCAATTCTCACTTTTAAGGTGTTGTTTTCCTTAATTAGCTTTTGTACTTTCTCTTCCATTTGGCCAATTATATTCTTTAAGGGATTGTTTTCTTCAGTGCATTTTTCTGTTTCTACTTCCATTTGGCCAATTCTACTTTTTAAGCAGTTTTCCAGGCTGTTGACTCTTTTTTTCCCATAATTTTCTGGCATCATTCTCATTTCTTTTCCCAATTTTTCTTCTACCTCTCTTATATGATTTTAAGCTCTTTTTGAGCTCTTCTATGAATTCTTTCTGGGCTATAGACTACTCCCCCTTTTTCTTTGTTTTTTTGCCCATTGCTGTTTTGGCATTGTTTTCCTTTTCTGAATTTGTGTCTTGCTCTTCCCTGTCACCATAATAACTGTCTATGATCAGATTAATTTTTTTAGTTACTCTTTTTCCCTCATCTGTTTTTTTTTTCCTTTTCATCCTTTTCCATTTCTTTTAAATTTGAGCTCTATATCTGGGGTGGAAGAAGCACTGTCTAAGGATTTTTGTGCCAGTGGATGCAGGTCCTGGCTGTTTACTTGGTATTGCACTGATGTTGCCCTGATGTCCCCAGAAGACCCTTGTGTCTGGTGCTGTGTTGAGGGGGTGGGACCTGGCTAGTGCTGCTGAAGGCTGTAGGGATCTTGCAGTTGGGATCCTAGTGGTAGTGTCTGGCATGTTCTGAGGTGTACTGGGGTGTTTCTGTGTTTCCCTGGAGCTTCACGGAAGCATGGGGATGTCTGGTTTTTGGAGGATTCCTGTTTTCTCTGGGTGGTCCTGAAACACATGGAGGTCTGGTCATTGGGGAATATCTGTTTGACTTGGATTGTGCCTAACATTTTATTAATAAAAGAGATCAGTGACACACTCAAGTGCCGAATATCAATAACAAATTTTTAAAAATAAAAATGTGGTTAGTCTCAGGGAATGCACTAAGGTTATGCACAACTGAGAATCTATCTATCTATCTATCTATCTATATTTATTTTTTTGGCTTTTGGAGGGCAGTTGGGGATAAGTAACTTGCCCATGGTTACATGGCTAGTTTTTTTTTGTGTGTGTGTGTGTCTATGTGTGAGTGTTAAGTGTCTGAGGCTGGAACCGAACTCAGGTCCTCCTTATTCTGGGGCTGGCTCTTTATTCACTGCACAACCTAACCTCCCCAACTCTATAATTTTTAATCAGTCAATAAGAATTTATTAAATACTCATGTGTCAGGTGTTGTGCTAAGTGATGGGAATACAAAGAAACTTTAAATAAATGAAAAAAAAAATCCCTCCCTTCAAGGAGCTTACATTCTAATTGAGTAGACTAGAAGTAGATAACAATGAGGTACATACAAGGTACATAGAAAATGATCAAAGTTTTCCTTAGAGATAAAACTTTTCTCAATTAAAGGATAAGAAATGGTCTCCTGAAGAAGGAATCATTTCAGTTGAATCTTGAAGGCAGCCAGCGATTTTAAGAAGAGGAGATGAGGAAAAAGAACTTTCTGGGCTTGGGGGCAGCAGTGCAAAGTCATGAAAATATGAGTTATCTCTGAATCTTCCGTATAAAGTCAGATCATCAATTTGTCACAGCTAACAAAAGAATTAGTTTGAAAGTTTAGATAAATGACCAATAATGAGAAAATATATAGTATATAGTTGAAACAGTTTTAAGGTGTTGTTGTTCATCCTTTCATTTCAAAGGAGACCAAGGACATTGTGAGGAATGTCATGACCTGTGTATGAATGAGGCAGAGATGTGCAAAAGTGTTATTCTTATCCTCTCTTATTAAGTGTAATGGGAATGCAAATTTGGAAGATCTTCCCTGCCCCTAGGCTAAAGTGCACCAGAAGCCTGGGGAGGGAGACTTGTTTTTCAGTAGATACTTTTTGATTGGCCAGTGGGTCAATAAGGTTGTTACATTCTCTGAGCCAGGAGAAGGCTATATAAGCCCTGATGTGTAGCTTTGTTTTGGGACTCACTTTGAGAAGTGTTCTGTGATTTGATCTGAATTCTGGGAAGCCATTGTTGAGAGTCCCCTGGCTTTGAAAAACCCAGATGTGGAAACCCAGATGTTGACTGGGTATGGATGTAATGGTTGGACAGTTTGGAAAGCTGTCTACTTGATCTGTTAATGTCTTGATAATTCTGTCTGTATGTTTTGAAGTTTGGGGTGCTGACCTTTTTCCCCTGAACAAGGTAAACGATATATGTCTTACTGATTAAAGTAAGCTTGTTAACCCATTTTGAGTTGCTTTCCTTTAACAAAGCAGATCCAAGAACCTGTATGGGCAGCAAACCCTGAGGACGCGCTTGGGGTGCTTGCTGCTACATTAAGTCATCAAAGTTCAGTGGCAGAACAAAAGTCAGGACTACAGGCAAAGATATGGGATGTTTTGGATTATCTTGGCACCTTCAGGTTCCTTTATGGCTATTTGAACAAATTGTTCTCATCCTCCCATTCCACTGAAGGAAGTCTTTACATGCTTAGGGTACACATTCATTTAACTCACCAACAGATGTGAGGCCGATTGGTTACCCTCAACCTTGCTTAACCCATCTGCAGAGAAGTATTGCCAGAGTGTGGCTACAACTTCTTGGAGTCACATATGAGAGTTGGGTGAATGTGGACACCAAAGGTGGATGAGCAGCTCTGGAAAAGGTTTGGCAAGCCCTCATAACAGAGATGCTAGTTGTCCCTGAACAGTAATCAATAATGAGAAATGGATAATGGAAAGTAAAAACAAAATTAACACAAAGTATATTTTTATAGAAGTTTAAAAGTATAAATCACTTGCCAGAGCAAGGAAACAAACCAAAAAAAAAGACCCTTAATGATATCTTATTGGGCAGACATTTGACCTACTTGACAAGTGAAGAAAATTGGAAGCCAAAGGCAACAACGGTTCTATAAACTAATTTATAATATACTACAAAGAAAAAATATGAGACATTTATAGACAAATTAACCTCCGTAAACAGATAAAAGCCATAGAGGATAAAACAGAGTACAGGAAGATTGTGAAAAGGTCCAAGCAGACAAAGCTATTTAAAGAAAAGGAAAAAAAAGGAACAGAATAGTAAACAGAAAAAAAAAATTAGGGAAAAAAAACTACTCTACTTGGATGGAAGAGGTAGAAATGGGGTCAAAGTGTACAAAGACAGGAAAAACCATCTGGAGCAAACTGAGTATAAGAAGGTATCTGAAAATGAGGCATACAATTGTGAGAGTATTGAGGAATTGATTTCTAAGGTATTTAAAATAGGGGAATATACCAAAGGTATGAAGTAAAATCTGATCTTATTAATGTTGAAAGAAGTGACTGACAAAATATAAACTACCAACTTATATTCCTTCTTTCTTACATACAAAAGTCTTCATGGGAATAATAATTATGAACATAATCTATATCCAATTTGTTGATATCTGTGATTAGGGTATTAGGAGAAGTTAGGCAAGCTTTGACAAATGGTATTATGTATCGTACCATATGCTTATTACCCTCATAGAATTGGATATTCTACAATGGACCATATATTTTCTATTTCACAATTGATTCAAAAATAAGTAACTACAACATAACATACTTTGTTCATTATTTGTTGATTTTATGATTTTAAAGAGAAAAATGCTTCCTTAACATTTCTTTTCCAACAAAGTATCTTCTAGCTATGTATCAAATCAGTCAAGATTCCTTGAAAGATATGAGAACTAATGCCATCCAATAATTCTCTACTAACAAACATCAAAAGAGGCAATTGACAGATGATGGATAATCACCAAAAATTTCCATCATTATGATAGAGATGTAGCACAATTCAAGTTAAAGAGTGATTCCCCATAGCTTTCATTCTGATACTACTGTTTGTAGATGACAGTATGCTGGTTATATCATGTGCTGAGAATATATAGCACCTATTATGTGTTAGGTATTGTGCTAAGCACTTTTACAAATATTATTTTATTTCATCTTCACAATAACCTTGGGAGGTAAGAATATTATTATTTTCATTTATAGTAGGGGAAACTGAAGTAAATAGAAGTTAAATGAATTGTTCAAGGTTGTGTAGCTAGAAAGAGTATGAGGTCACATTTGAACACAACTCTTTCTGATGCTAAACTCAGGGCTGTATTCACTGTTCCAACAGCTGCCTCGGTGCTCACTAACCATTCAAAGACCAATTAATCCATGGATTTTAGAGTTCTAACTATATGTCAGGCACTGTGCTAGGCACTAAGGATATAGAGAAATGGCTTCTAGGCCTAGGCCTGTAGGAACTTACATTCTGCTGGAACGAGACATATACATATATGAATATATACAAAATGTACACCAAATAAGAGTAAAAATTTAATTTATTATTGTACTGGTTTGACAAATAAACAAATGGCACAGGTTTGTGTTCTTTAAAATGTTGTTTGATTAATCTTTTTTCAATATCGATGGGATCAGAGTTAGTTTTTTTGTTTTGTTTTGTGTAGAGAGGTGGAAGAAGCTGACAGTGGCTAATTAGATAACCAGGAGGTTATTCTGATAGCCTACTTCCTTCACATAATCATGCCATCATCATCAGTCTTTTGGGGGAAATGCAGCTTCAGTAATGAGGAATGAATTTCCTGTTGTCAACTTGGGAATCACTTAGTCTTAATGGAATCTACATTCCCTTTTGGGGAAGGGAAATGGGAAAAGTGGGAGGGAGTTGGAGTGATCCATGATTGGGGGAATTTTCAATCTTTTAGATTAATGAAAGTACCTTCAGGACTCTTCAAAAGAATCAAAAGCTAATGGTTAAAAGTGGGTGTAACTGGTAAAAATGTTAATGAGTCAAGAAACATGTCAGCCATGTTAGAAGAAAATTAATAACATGACAGGATATATCTTTTAACCCACTTTTAACAGCTGTTAGATGTAGAAAACTCTCCCATACATACCCTATTTACATGTTCCTAATTGTTTAAAATTACATCAAAGCCCTTAATAGCTATGGGAATGCATTCTCTCATAGGATGTAGACTGCTAATATTCACAGTGATTTAATCACTCTGGCTTCATACATCCAATACTGCTAATGGGGTGTTAGTCTAAATTTATAAATTGTATTCAGTCAAGTACTGTAAATGGTGAGATACTTTATTCTGGTTTTTTTTTTTCAATTTAATTGAAATTGAACCATTCAAAAAGAACTGGAGTCCTTTCTTCACTCCCAAGTATAGTTAAGGTTATCTGATTTTATTTTGATTGCTTTTTGAGCTGTTGCTAATGGAAATGACCAACTAAAAGTTGCTTTAAAAAATTCTGGGGAACATATTAGTAATATGGTAAAATTAATGAACTGATTTTACTCAGGAAAAACAAAATCCAAACTGCAATATCCATTGTGCTGTTTGTAATGTGATGGTTTAATTTTCTTTCATCTAATGACAGTCAATTTTTGATGGGCTGTTTTGATGAAAGGATTTTTTTTTATTTAGAGATATTTGTTGGCACTAATTGCTAGATAAAAATTCAGAGCACATTCATGGTACAGCTGCCGATCTCAGAAACAGTTGTTCAGAATGAACACTGTTTAAAATTCTGTCCTTAATAGGGTTATTAGGGGCAACATTTATAACATTTATTAATGCTTTGAAAATGATTTCTGAGTAAGAATTTATGAAATTATTTCAATAGTTGTAAACTAAAAGTTTATGCTTCAAAATGTCATTGTATAAGATATATTGAATTATTAAAAATGTGTGAAATAATGAGACAATGTTTTAGAAGTTCATACAAGTAAAGTTAATAAACATTTAGAAAATACCTACTATGTGACAGGCACTGTGATCTATATGTCAACCTTTATAATGGTTATTATTAAGAATAGCATTACTAGAAATAGCAATAACCATAAAGTTTTAGAGCTAGAGAAGATATTAGATATAACCTCATTTAGTAACTATGTTATAGTACATGTAAGCACTGAAATAATGTGTTACCTAATCAAAAAGTTATTTAGTTGGATGAGGGCAGGTGAGAAAAGAGAGTGTGGAGTGGAGTGCACAATCATAAGACCAGGGATCTAATCTCTTGCTATGAGAATTTGGGCAATTGACTTCCCATCATTGGATTTCAGTTTCCATTTGCCAAATGAAGGGACTGGATCTGAGATCCCATACACGTCAGATATTGTGTGATTCTGAGAATGAAAAGTTCTTTACTTTTTGCAAGCTTTTGTTCTTTCTCCATTTTTTGGCAGGGACAAATTTCCCTCTAGTATTTTTCCTTCCTTCTTTATTTCATCTGAATGTCTTCTCTTTCTCTTCTCCTTTCCTTCCTTCTCCTTTGTCTGTTTCCACCATCTGTCATTCTCACCCCATCTCCCAAATTTGAAAATAATCAATGGTTGGGAAATATGGCTAAGGCTATTCAGGAAGAGGAGCCATTCTATCCCAATCTATTTCCTCTGGTTTGGGAAGATTGTTACAGGAGTCCTTGAACATAACAAAGATGAGAATTTAAAACAAAACATCAAAATGGAGGACAATGCATTCGTTGTTTCAACTACAGATTTTCTCCTCCATTTCTTTGACTGAGAATTTCAGTCTCAGGGAAAGCCAACATATATCATATCCACATAAAGTTTTAGAAGGTTTTTTTTACATTTCCTGAAATGAGTGTGGATATAAAAGATGCCCATGTGGAATTAATGAATGTTACAAAGACTTTCTAACCTTGTAAGATGGAAGTTTGGGATATGTGACTCTGCTTATTGAGGGGATAAGCAAGCAGGTTCAAAGAGTGATTAAATATTTCTAGTTAGTACATTGCTAGCAGGTTATTGCACATTCTAAGAAAGCTTGGGAATGAAACTACCACAGAGAAAAAAGTCAGCCATAACCAAGGTTCTGGTAATTGACAGATGCCCCTCTTTTATAAAGAGAAAAGAAGCTGAGTATTTTTCACCTAGTGTGATGAGTTTAAATGTATTACTGTAAAATAATAATAATAATCATTTTACACCCAAAAAACCTATTATGGTGATAGGAATGCTCAAGACAAAAACCCATAAGAAGAGGGCTTCACAACATCTACATGCAAAGCCTAAAAAACAAATATATCTTGAGCACATATTCAACTAAAATTCCTGGAACAAATGAATTAAGAGTTGAAATAAGAAAGTTAATATTTAATTTAAATATGAAAGTGCTAGAGGAAAATAATGGAAAAGGAAAAAAGAATCACAGAATAAAGAATTGGAAAGGGAATTAATGGCATGGCACAGGTGGTAAAATGTCTTGCCAAAGCAACAAAATCTTTGAAAGTTAGAATGGACCTATTAGAAGGTAAGTGATTCTATGCAATAAGAAATATTAAAAATAATGTCCAAAGACTGAAAACAGAAGAAAATGCAATACATCTCATATAAAAAATAACTGGCATTGAAGAAATGGAGGAGAAAAATATTAAGAATTATATAAATAATGTATATAATTACATAACTTATATAATTATATAAATACATACGCTTAGTCACCACAGTGCTACCTCTTTCCACAATACAAAGGGTGAACCCTACTGTCTTTTATCTAAGTATCAAGAATCTAAACCTTTTACAGTAGTATGCTTGAACTCATAACACTAGGTGAAAAATACTCAGCCATGACCAGTGAGTTGGAAAATTACACTTGTTCAGAGGCAGACTTCCCTTTGGTTTTGTGATTCTTACCTTGGTTATTTTTCTGTAGATTTCAGTTGAGAACCTACTCTGCTCTTGCTGTCTGGGACACACTATTGCATCTTGTTTCTGAACTTGATCCACTCAATAAACAGCACTTATTTTTAAATTACTCCTCATCTTAGAGTGCCACCCATGGGTACAGGTCCACTTTCCAGTCTGCCCTGGATCTATGACCCAGAACTGAGTAGTAGGTTACAAAATTGCCACTTGGTACTTATTTTTTGAATCTTAAACAGATTTAGACCCGTCTATGCTCAGTTATGGACCCCTCAGGTTTTGTCTAGAATGGACCCAGAAGCAGTTGACATTTAGATAAGACTCTACCCTTTCGTCATGTGCCGAACCACCAACACCCTGATTCAAGCATGTGTGTTGGCAGTTTCTCCTCTTCTACATTCTTATCTTCCCTCCCCCATCTTTTCAGCTTGCATGCAAACAATGGTCAACAATGATAGCTGAGATATGCTTCCTCATAGGTCCCCTCAAGGAACTAACTTCCTGGGCAACATCTCATCCTGGCCAAACTGGCATCTTGTGCCTTCTTGGTTTTTACCTGCCTTTCCTTTATTGGCCATAAGGGTAAGACTTCTTTCAGACACCCCCCCTCCTTTTGTCCAAAAGGGCGAGATTTCAAGACATTAGGAGACACCCTGTTTTCCAGAGCTAAGGCCCGGCAAGCAAGCTGTGTCCTGAGCTCAGAATAAAAACAAACTTTTGTGCTCACCCTCTGGATAATCTCAGTCAAAGCAAAATCCTAAAATTATGTGTCTCTTTCATGCTTTCCTGGAGCCAAGATGTCTAAGAGAAGACGTGGTGGGTCATCGGGAGCAAAGTTGTGAATTTCCTCGGGTCTCCCAGTAGGAGCTCTCATCAGGGATGCTCATAATACAGGTGAAAAGAACCTGTACATCATCTCTGTGAAAGGTATTAAGGGGAGACTGAACAGGCTTCCTGCAGCTGGTGTGGGTGACATGTTAATAGCCACAGTCAAAAAGGGGAAACCAGAAATCAGGTAAAAAGTTCATCCTGTACTGGTAATACAGCAACAGAAGTCATACCTGAGAAAAGATGGTGTGTTCCTATAATTTGAAGACAATGGAGGGGTCATAGTAAACAACAAAGGCAGATGAAAGGTTCAGCCATCACAAGGCCTGTTGCCAAGGAGTGTGTTGACTTGTGACCCAGGATTGCATTTAATGCCGGCAGCATTGCTTGATTCTCCTAAAGCCCATCTGTTAAAAAAAAAAAAAAAACAAAGCCTCTTTAAAGTGCCTAAAAACAATCGCAGAATTGTTTCACCCCGGTGTCCAGTGGTCTCTGAGTTTGGACAAGCACCTGTAGTACCCATGTTCTGGTCATGAAGCCCTGCTATGCATCAAACTTGTCACATCGTTACTGTTACCCCTCATTGTCAGGGCAATAGCTCACTGGGTAAACAAAGGTATAAACACTAAAATCTTTCCACACTGCCTCAGCCCATCCCCTACCCCCACTAATGGCAGGATTCTGGCACATGTGTCCTTTCTTGCAAGCACTTTCCCTCACTTTAAAATTAAATTTCATTTTGATTCCTGACTCTCCTGAAATCTCTGGCCTTTTTTGTTTGGCTCCAGTCCAGTCACTCATAGGTTAGGGACCAGTTCTGGTCCTGTTGACAATTTGGAGGAGGGTTTTTTTGAAGAGGGTAAGGGGATCAAGAAGTAATATTGCTGTGCTTTTTTTTCTGCAATCCTGTCCTGCCATCTAGGCTCTGTCAGAGATGTGTAATTATAAAACATATTCTGTAGATTTATAGGGGAAGTGTTCTGTTGGTTTCTTTTCTTACTAGGGTATATCACTAAGTGACTGCTCTG
Source organism: Petaurus breviceps papuanus (assembly GCF_028583685.1). Classification (NCBI taxonomy): domain Eukaryota; kingdom Metazoa; phylum Chordata; class Mammalia; order Diprotodontia; family Petauridae; genus Petaurus; species Petaurus breviceps. Next base: position 15,536,692 of record NW_027187348.1, on the reverse strand, counting down.
AATGAATGTTCTCCCTTTTCTCCTCACATCAATAGAGTTTTAAAAAAAACTATGATTTTGAGTGGATACAGACTCACAGAATACTGAAATATATGGCAACTTTTCGGGGTGTGTCTTTTGCAAGAGGGAATGTCACAAGTGGTATATACACTCATCACATTCTTCCCTTTATAGGAACTCTGAAGGAATTGATTTAGGGAAGTGCTGGAGCTAGATTGGAGCAGTTCTTGGGCCACTGTTAATGTTTCAGTGTGAGGGTTTATACCTTGAAAATCAGCAAACACTACTTATCAGCTCTTGATTGTTTTAATGATTATCTAGACTTAAGAAAGTGATAGAGAAAGCGTTAGCAATGCATGTCAAATTTAAAAATAGGCTGTGTATACATTTTCTCCCTACAGAGCTTGTTAAACATTTCTCACCATACCCTTTTGGATGCCTTTTGAATCTATCCCTTCCTTCCCCATCCCATCATTATGAATCAGTTAAGGCTCCCCTGACCTGGCATCTTAATTACTACAATAATCTTCTCCCCACCCCCAACCATCTATACATTTCATGCTTGATGCTCGATAAAGCTTTTGAAGACCAATCTTTGCTGATTTGGGGAAACAATCAAATAGAACTAAGATGGCATGCAGTAAGTTTTTTTATCCAGACATGACAGAAACAAAATGCAGTTTATTTCTGAATTTCCGAGCCTGAAGCAGCACTTGTTTCCAAACTAGATGGGAATGCAAAAGAAAGGATAGATTAAAAAGGCATCCAGAAGAGACAACAGAAGGTGGTATCTAGAAGGTTTATGCCTTTCCCTTAAAAATAATTATAATCTAATGAAGAACCCCTTTATTTTGCATAGGAATGTGCTACATCTAGATTGTATTTCCACCAGTATGATTTGATTTAGAAAAATAGAGATAGAATTTTTTTACCTTATCCAGTATTTTTAACCTTAAAGCACTTGTTCTGACATGTTTAGATTAATCTGGATTTGATGCTACATACTAAGATAACAGCCTGCCTTTGGTCAATTCCAAAGAACACTAGGAGACTAGGTGACCTGACAGTAAGGCTGCCTAGCAAGGAAAAGTTTACTCACTGGCAATTTGTGTATGTTTAAAAATTAGATTATTGTGTAAGTAGTCTTGCAGTAAGGCCATTTATTAGCTGTATAAATTCTTTTATTAATTGTAAAAATATTAATTATATATTTCAATAAAGTTTTTAAAAATCTTTTTTACAAATGCTGTATAAAAAGTAAAGGAAATGAAAACGTATTTCAGAAAAATAACATTCTTATTGATTATATTTTGCAAAGTTAAAATTATACTCCCTGTGCAAAGAAAAGAAATAAAACCAACTTTGTTAACCATATGCCTAGTAACTCTAAAACCCTCTGATGCAAATAAGTTTTATAAGCACTGAGAAAGAATCATAGAAATCATAAATTTTAGAGTTGGAAGGAACTTCATCTGCCATCTCTTTCAACCTGTGTGCTAAAATGAAATTTTTTTTTTGCTTTTTTTTTTTGGAGGGCAGTTGGGGTTAAGTGACTTGCCCAAGATCACACAGCTAGTAAGTGTTAAGTGTCTGAGGCTGGATTTGAACTCAGGTCCTCCTGACTCCAGGGCCAGTGCTCTATTCACTGCACTACCTAGCCACCCCTCTAAAATGCAATTTTACCGCCAATATAACAGGTCATCCATCCTGTTCCTAAAGATATCTAATGAAGAAAAACCCACTACTTCATAAGAGAATCCATTATATTTTGAATACTTCTAATTATTAAGATCTTTTCTCTGAGATCAAATATAAGTCTCTGTTTTGCACCTTACATCCTTTGCTCTTAATTCTGCCATCTGGGGGCAAACTTAAGTGGACTAATACATCTTCACTACAACTACCCTTTGTAACAAAGGATTGGCCAGTGAGCATAATTCCTTATGAATGTCTGCAGAGTGTTCAATTAATGAAATTCCCACATTTGCTTTGGGACTTGTGCAGACGTTGTGTAATTGGTTCTAATATGGCTAAGCATGGATAGAGAGGATTTTTGATTGGATGTGGAATTGTGATGTTTTCAAAGGTGCAGGGCACAGAACTTGGCTAGGCTTTGCGTTTATTTATTTATTCTTTTCTGCATAATGTGTTTAAGAGAAGAGTCAAGGATTAAGCTTTCAGGGGGCAAATTGACCACAGGCTTTTATCTTCCCAACAAGGATGCCATTAGGTTGCTCCTGAGAGCATGACTTTAAAATTGCTTCTGTTACCAATGTGTTTATGTGAGGAGAAAAAGCCACCAGGAAGTTCAGAAGTTGAGCACAGGATGGATTTTGTGTTTAACCAGTTCAGAATTTAGCCTTGAGGAAAGACCTTCAGGACCCAGCCAAGCAGTAATTGGAGCACGTGCTTGTGTGGAAGCTGTGATGTATTTTGAAGTGAATTTGGTGGGAATAAAACCATGTACTAAGTCTATTAAAAGTATGAATCCATTCTCCCTTCAGCCCAAGGTGTTATAAGGGAGTATGTATACCCAAATGTTGGGTAAAAATGTTCAAAACTTCTCAGGTTGCTATATCTTCAAAGTAAATATTGCATCCTAAAGCTAATGTTAATTAGGTAAATGTTACTGGGCCACTATATACTAACAGCTAAAGATTAGGTGGGGGGGGTAGTGGAATGGGAATTTGAACATGAGATTAGAGAAAGCCACCCTGTCACTTAGAAGATACTGCTGTCACCCCTAGGGGAATATGTAGCTGTTCTTATCTGTTCTTATTCTGAAAAAAGTGGTTCCAGAGTCATCACCATACCTTCAGATATTAAAAAAAAAATGGCTATCAGTTTTCCTTGAGTCTAAATAGGGCAAACTTCTTCAGTCAATATTCATATGCTAGAGAATTAAAACCCTTTACTATCTTAGATGTCTTCCTTTTGATGGTTTTCGGATAAACTTAACACAAAAAATTAGTGGGTATTTTAAGTGTGTGAAGACTATAGAACTTTGTCCATATCTAGTAAAAATTGTACTGGGCTTAGATATATTAAGAATCAAATCACACTTCTTAATCTGTACTTCCAGTCCTAAAAAGAAAATCAATAATGTTAGCTTGCATTTCCGTAGTACTTAAAGTTTCATATTATAGATGCACATATATACATATACACACAGATATATCAATACATATATGTTGTTTCTGTCACTTTTGTGTTTAAAAGTGACAGATGAAAGCATATATACATACATGCACATTTCTGATTATATAAGTATATTTACATATGCATACATGTGGACATACATGTGCACACATGTGTATGAATATTTATGCACATATATGTGTATATACTATATATTAATTTAATCTTTACACCAACCCTGTGGGATAGGTACTATTATCATCTCCATTATTCAACAGAGGAAACAGAGAAACAGAGATTGAAAGAGGTTAAACGTATTTCCTAAGGCCATATATCTAGTGTCTGGGGCAAGATTTGAGCTCAGGTCTTCTTAACTCCTAGTCTAGAGAGAAAGATTAATGGGAATAATACTAAGAATAATATCTTACCATATATTTTGGAAGAAAACTCTAGTTTTCTGAAAATATTAGCTGAAGTGAACTATGAATAAAAGTATTATACGAAGACAGCGATGGAAGCTGCCTTATGGATGAAACTTCCTCAGATAACAAGCAATTGTTCACAGATGGATGAGTTTTTTCTTCTTTCTTTAACCTACTTTTAAGCACAGGGAAAAATATTTTACTCATACTTATAACATAAAGATGTCCACAAGCCATATGTTTGTCAATCTGTACGGTCCTCTCTATACTTTCTATTTTCTTTACTTCATCAGATCTCCTGGCAACCTATTTTCCTCAATGAGGCAACATAAAATAAAAATGACAAAAAATGCAGTGTTAGCCATTGGTGCATGGGGAGTCTTAAAGATCACACTTGAATTGGGCATTAATTAAATTGTTGAATTTAAAAGTTTTTTGTTCTCATATGTTACAGAAAATTGTGTGTGGTTTTCTTTTCCTTGTTGGCAAACTTAATGGAAATGCTTCTAAGATAATTCATGAAGACTGCTTAAAATATTCAGTTCTGTTTCTCTCAACCTCATGTCATTGAGATAATAAGATCTTGACATGAAAAGAATGTATTGTCGTTATTGATTGACTGTCGATTGGTTTTTGAAATGTTTCTTGATGTATTTTGATTGAATTATCTATAAAATTCCCCAGAACTAGCTTCCAGACTACAATTTTAGTGCACTATTTTTTGCTCATCAATCAATTCATGCTTATTTGTTTTGTTCTCCAACAAACAAATTATTAAGTACTCATCATATGTGAAGTATTATGGTACCTGGACAACTATTTTAATATTGTACTATGCATTACATTCAAGGGATTGTAATAATGAAAAATCTGTCATTAAAAAGGAAAGTATCTTAACAACTATATCTAATTATTAGGATCATAAAATCATGATATCCTCTCATCACCTGAAATCTGCTTAGTTCATTTTTATTACTCTGTTCGTAGCATATTACTGTTACTTGTAAGCCCTCCTTCAATTTTCTCATATCATTAAAACACGTCATTACTTGGGTAGATGACAATTACCAAATACATACTCAAAAGCTCATAAGACAAAGAATAAATCTTAGAAACAATAAAAAATTCATGAAATGCAACCAAATCAATTCTTAGGGGAAAATCTATTTCTCCAAAATTTTATATCAATGAAATAGAAAAGGAACAGATTAGTGAAGGGGAATGCAATTAATATAAATATATAAATTATATATATAAATATATAAATTATATATATATATATAAAATATAAATATATATAAATTAATATAAATAATGCAATTAATAAAAAGAAACATTTCATTTCACAATCTTCCCTCTACCGCTCTTATTTGGGCTTTTAAATCCTTATCTTTGGGGAATTAAAAAAAACTTAATCCCCATCCTTATGCACAACTGTTTCATCAATTTTCAGTCAGTCAATCCAGTCGACAAATATTTATTAAGCATTTTCTATGTGTCAGGCACTGTACTAAATGCTGGGGATACAAATAAAGGCAAAAGATATTCTTTCTTTCAAGAAATTCATAATCCAATTAGGGAGATAAGATGAAACAAGCTATAAACAATAAATTTGGAAATAATAAACAAAGGAAAGGCATATTCCACTACATAGCCAATTAATTCAGCTAACTACCTGTTAATAGCTTTTTGGTCAGTAATCAACTGGTAAGTTTAACTCAAGTAGTCAAACTAGTTTGTCAGTTTACACACTGCATTGATAATCACTTGATATTTGGAAACTAAAAGGAAGGTCCTAAACACACTGAGCAGACAATATAATGATATAGTGGAGAGAGATCTGGATTTGGATTCAAGAAAACTTGAATTTGAGTCCCCTTTGAGACACTTATTAACTGTAGTACCCTAGACAAGTCACTGTACCATGTGTGACTTAGCTTTCTTATTTGCTAAATGATGGATTTGGACTTGTTGGAGATTCATTTCAGCCCTAAATATATAATCATCTGTCCCTTTGTTAAGGTTTTATTGGAGGACATAGACAAGAGTCATCTATGATAAGAAGGCATGGGTGGATGATATTTTATCTCACTCTAGATAGTTGTCACCTCAATAAGATCATTGGAGTTTTGGAGATGAAGTACTGATTTATGGATGTTGACGCTAAGTCTCATATTCAGCCAGACATACAATGCTATCTTGTATTCATTCAGTTATCAACTTTTTTGAATGCTGATAATGAAATGAAAGTATGATATTGTCTCCCCTTGGACTAGAGAGTTGGAAACTCAGATGAAATTATTTGCCCCTATACATGTGTTAACAGCAGCATAATGTTCTTTATTACTTCATTGAGTTAACCAGCTCACTGAAAAGGTTATACATTCTCACTATTATTTGCTTAAGATAAGACAAATGAGGAACAGTCAGAAAAGAGGAATTTATATTAGCCATAGCTCGACCCAGATTAGTATGAATAGTGAAACCCTTAGGGTGGTTGCATATTTGAATTTGTACTATTAGAAGTTCTAATTATGGAAAATATGTTGTTTCCAACCCAATGGAAATAGTTAGCACAAACTGAAAAAAAAAAAGCCATCCACTTTAGGAGAATTATTTATTCATGCTAATTGAGACACTATACTTTAAAGGACATTTTTAAAAAGAAAACTCCTGCCCTATGATTCCACCAATTTCATCATTTGTTACCTATCCCTCTATTATCTATGACCTATACTAGCCATGTTTCATGTCATCCCCCAAAGATCTTTTCAAATAGCTTTACCTTATCCTCTTTTACAATTCTTTTTTTCAAATGCTTTATTAATTCCTGATTTACATCATTCATTTCCACCAGATTTTGAGTTACAAATTTTCTGCCCATTTTCCCCCTACCCACCCCCCAAAATAGCAGTACCGCAGGATATCCTCTCCTCCAATCTGCTTTCTCCCATATTTTCTCCCATACCCCTTTCAAGTTTTCCAGTGGATCTCTATGCCCCAGTGCCTGTATATCTTATTTCCCAATTGCATGTAAAATAGTATTGATGATAGTATACACACACACACACACACATATACATACATATTTGAATATTTGGTTTTAAAACTTTGAATTCCAGATTCATTCCCTTCCTCCCTTGTCACCCACTCTTACTGGGAAGATAAGCAGTTCAGTATAGGATGTACATGTGTGGCTAATGCAAAACAATAACATAGTAGATATATCGTAAAAGACTGACTATATTTCCCTCCCTCCTATCCCACCTCCCACTTGTTCTGTTCTCTACTTTGATCCCATCCTTTTTCAAAAGTTGGTGCTTCCAACTTCCTTCCCCCCCAGCCTGCCCTCCCTTCCATCATCCCCCCTCTTATCCCCTTCCCCCCTACTCTCCTGTAGGCTGAGATACCCTATTTAGTAAGTATTTCATTCCCTCCCTGAGCCAAATTCAATGAGAATAAGGTTGACCCATTCCCTTTTGCCTTCCTATTCTTCCCCTCCAGTGTAACCATTTCCCCTTGCCTCTTCTGTATGAGATAGTTTACCTCATTCTGTCTCTCCCCATCTCCTCTCATTATATTCCTCTCTCACCTCTTATTTTCACCTTTTAAGTATCATCCCTTCCTGTTAAATTGGTCCTCTGCCCTCTATCTATGTATACCTGTAAACATATATACACACATTCACTTATGTGTTTATATACCCATATAGTCTCATATATATATATATATATATGTATGTATGTGTGTATGTATGTATGTATGTATGTATGTATGTATTTCTATTCCCTTCAGCTACTGAGAAAAGATTCATAAGTTACAATTATTGTTTTTCCATGTAGGGATGTTAATAGTTCAACTTTGATAAGTTCCTTATGATTTCTTTTCCCTGTTTACCTTCTCATGCTTCTCTTGCTTCTTGTATCTGAATGTTAAATTTTCTGTTCAACTCTATTTTTTTCAGCAAGAATGCTTGAAAGTCCTCTATTCCACTAAATGACCATATTTTCCCCTGAAACATGATACTCAATTTTGCTTGGTAGGTGACTCTTGGTTTTAATCCCAGGTCCTTTGCCCTCTGGAATATCATATTCCAAGCCCTTTGATCCCTCAGTGTAGAAGCTGCCAGATCCTGGGTTATCCTGATCGTGTTTGCACAATATTCAAATTGTTTCTTCCTGGCTGCTTATGATGTTATCTCCTTAATCTGAGAATTCTGGAACGTGGTTGTAATATTCCTAGGAGTTTTCTTGTGGGGATCTTTTTCAGGAGAGGATCGGTGGATTTTTTCAACCTCTATTTTGCCCTCTGATTCTGAAACATCAGGGCAGTTTTGTTTGAGAACTTCCTGGAGGATGATTTCTAGGTTCTTACTTTGATTATGGCTTTCAGGTAATCCAATAATTTTCAAATTATCTCTCCTGGATCTATTTTCCAGGTCAGTGTTTTTTCCCATGAGATATTTCACATTCTATTCTATTCTTTCATTTGTTTGTATCTGTTTAACAGCATCTTGATTTCTCATAAAGTCATTAGCTTCCATTTGCTCCAGTCTAATTCTGAAGCCATGATTCTCCTCATTGAGCTTTTGAGATTCTTTTTTCATCTGGCAAATTCGACTTTTTAAGGCATTCTTCTCCTCATTGACTTTTTGAGCCTCATTTGCCATTTGAGTCAGTCTGTTTTTTAAAGTGTTATTTTCCTCATTCAGGCTGTTGATTCTCATTTCATAATTTTTTGCATTGTTCTTATTTCTCTTCTCAATTTTTCCTCCACTTCTCTTATCTGCTTCTTAAGATCCTCTATGGCCAGTAACCAGCTCATATTTCCCTTTGAAGCTTTTGGTGCAGGAGTTCTGACTTCACTGTCTTTGTCCTGTTCCATGCTTTGTTCCTGTTTGTGCCCAAAATAGGAGTGTAATGTTGGAATCTTCTTTCTGCTTTGTTTCCTTTGCCTGGTCATGTCACCCTTCATTCACTTGATCCTTGGGCTTTTTGCTACAGTAGGACTCTGCCACTAGACAGGGGGGTTTTCATCCCAAATGCTAGAGTGTTCTCAGTTGCCAGAGGTATTAAAGCTGGACACAACTGTAGGACCTCCACCCTAGACTGCAATCCAGATCCAAGCAGGTTAAAGCAAGAGTGATTACCCCTCATACTGGTGCTTGGTTTCCCCTACATTCTGCAGGCCAGGAACTGAAGCTGCCATGTGGCGCTGGCTGGCTCTGCTGGTATCTCAGCAGCCTCTTGCCCCATGGGGCAAAAGTCATGCATTCCCACTTACTGGGTCCCAAAGTCCAGACTGCACTGACCTCTCACTATGTCCTTCACATCTCTGTGTTGATAAATATGGAAATGGCCACAGCTGCTGCTGATCTGGAGTCCCTCTGACAACCCTCTTTTAAAATTCTTAAGCCATAATCAAATCAATTCTGCCATTGATCTTGAAAAGGAAATGACAGCCCACTATACTTTAATATTTTTTTTCATTTAAAAATAATAACTGCAAATTGACTGAGCTATGGTCTTTAATAAAAACAATGCTAAGCTTCAGATTTAATAATGAAAAACTTATTGGGGCGGCCAGGTGGCTCAGCGAGTAAGAGCACCGGCTCCAGTGTTGTGATGACCTGGGGATCGAATCTGGGCTCAGACACTTATTACCCACCCAGAAACACCTGGCCGTGTAACCTTGAGCAAGTTACTTGACCCCGATTGCTTTAAAAAACATAATGAAAAACATACATGGAAAGAGTAAAATTAATGAAATAGGACAAAAAAAAAATCTAATGATGTCAGGAATAACAATAAGATGACAAACCCAAATTGTGTGAATGATAGCAATGAAACAAACTCTGAGGAGATCTATGAATAGGTCAGAGTGAGGCCCATGAATTATATAGCAGCATAGAACAATTAAAAAAACCAACAATGGGGAAATTATAGTTAGAGAAAGAAAGAAAATAATCCTGAAATAAAGGGTAATCTCAGCATGGTTTATAAAGCAAAAGGGCCTAGAATATTATTCAAAAGGAATTCTTTTAAAAATATATTTCAACAATATAATATAATAATATAACAATATAATATATTTTAAATTAATTTATACTATATCTTATTAATTAATTTATATATATATATATATATATTTTTTTTTTAAGAGCACTGGAGCTGGTGCTCTTACTCGCTGAGCCACCTGGCCGCCCCTCAAAAGGAATTCTTTAAGAAAAATATATAGGAGATCTACTTGTAAGGTTTTGAAGTTTAAAGACAGACAGGATTTTACAACCAGACAACAAAAAAGGAAAGATACCATTTAGAGACATCTTCAGACCTTGACCTTTCTCACTTTGGACAAGATAAGGGTTGAGGCAAATTTCCACAAAGTTAATAGAAATGCAATCACTCCCTCTAATATAGCATAGTAGGTAAACATCCTTTCCCCTTTAAAAACACAGCAGTATTTCAGAACTTCAAGGACCTGAATTCATTTATCAATAAATTACTTAGAAGGAATAAAGTCAATCAGTAAATTAAAGAACACATTATAAATATTGTTGAGTAAAAAATACGGAAATTATTAAAGGTTTTTGGATTGCCAAAGTAGAAAAATAGGAAGAGGTTTCAGCAGGGTTTGAAGAAGGAAGAAATAACAGGCACGCTCTTACTTCCCAAACTTCTATATTTCCCAAGGTATTTGAAAACTGACTTAATAATAGTAATAAGAAAATGAAAAAAAAAAGGTTTGTTAAAACATGCAAATGTTTAAATAAAGTTAGAAAAAATGGGTAGATTAGTTAACTTCTTAGTGGTAAGTAAACTCCATGAAGGCAGAGTTTGTCCTCTCTTTTTACCCCAAATAACAAACAGTACCTAGTACATTATAAGTGCTTGATAAACACATGTTGGATTAGTATGCATCAGGAAGGTCTTCTTTAAAAGGAAATGGCTCAAAACTTACTAGAGAAATCACATAAATGAACAGAGAAAGCAACAAGTAACAACATTGAAAGAGGATAATAGTAATAAATTGCATCTATATATGTATATGTGTATGGGTTACAAAACCATACATACATATAGATAGATAGATAGATAGATAGATAGATATAATCCCATTTTATCCTTCCAATAATCCTTATTATTAGCTACAAGCATTATTATTCCTATTTTACATATGTAGAAACTGAGGTTCAGAAATTGTATTAATTATCCAAGATCTCACAGGTAATAAATGGAAGAACTGGAATTCAAGCCCAGGTTTCCTATTTCCAAATCCCACATTCTTTCAACATATCTTATTGCCTTTCACTAGAATCATATAAAGATGATTCCTTAGCAAAACAAAATAATCCAAAAAAAGTAGGTGAAATAAATACAGTCTATATAATGGTATGTTGTGTAATGAAAGAGGTACATTATAGTGTAGTGTATACAGGATCAATCACAAAGTCTGAAATATATAAATTAAATTCCTTCCTCTGATACACACAGTAACTGTGTGACCATGGACAAGTAATTTGACTTCTCAATGCTCCAGGCAAGGTTGGAAGCCTTTAAACTATAGACAAATTGTTGATTCATATTGGTGGAAGCTGTTAGTTCATTACACCGATGAAATCAGATATCAGGGCTATCAGAAATGAAAATCTCTTTTGAATAAAATAGAGAAGAGAAATATTGTCAGGAATTAAAAAGGAAATGGAAATACAATCATGGTTTGGTTTCTCTGAATTCAAACATCAGGTCAAATAATAAAAAATGAAGTTATAAATCTACAAAATTAAATAACAAAAGAACTAGCTGACATGGAATGATTGATGGTTAAGAAACATAATTCCCTTTTTTAAGTGTACATAGATCATTAGTGTAAATTCGTCATAAATTTGCTCAAAGATATATTAAGTAAATTTAAAAAAACCTATAAATTCTGTGTATCACTCTCTTAAAGTACAACGCAATGAAAATCACAATAAACAAAAAAAATCAACTAGAAGTCTTTCTGTGAAAGGTTCTGTGTTGGCTCAGGGGTTATAAAGTAAAAACCAAGGTAGTGCAATGCCTCAAGGAGCTTTTCTTCTCCTGAAGGAATGAAACAGCTATCAAAATAAATGTAATGTAAAGTAAAGTGAGAAGTGAGAGAACAGTAGCAAATGAGGGAAGCAGAGATGTAGATGGCTCTTGGGAGTTTGAAGGAAGTTGAAAATGCAAAAAGCATAAGTAGAGTTTGAAGGGCATTTCATGCAGGGAGAATAGCCTCTGCAAAAAGCCTAGAGATGGGAGATGAACTGCAATGTTAGGTAATAGATAGTAGTGGAGTTAACCTATACATAGTGTTCACGAAGAGAAGTTATATGAAATAAGGTTATAAGGGCAGGGTAGAACTAGGTTATCATAGGTTTTTATTATTTTTAATTTGAAAACATTTTTATGTATTTTTAATATCATCATAATTTCCCATAGCATTTCCTCCACCCTAGCAAACAGCAATCCCATACTTAATGCTTAGATTTTTGTAATATAAGAAGTGAAAAAAAGAAGAGAAAAAGTCAGAATATCTTATGAAGTTTGAAAATATGTGCAATATACAATATCTTTGGAACCCTGCCCCCTGCATTTGCAAGTGGAAGGAATAGGAGGGTTTTTTTATAATTTTTTTTTAGCATTCTTTCTCTTTAGAATTTTGCAGTGTTCAGTTTTAATTGTGTGTGTGTGTATGTGTGTGTGTGTGTGTGTGTGTGTGTGTAGGGCAGGGGGAATTATTTCACTTACATTGTTTCATATATATTATTTTTTGGCTTTATTTACTTTACTCTGAATCATTTACTTTATTTTACTTTGTTTACTTTACTCTGAATCAATCTTTTCCTGTTTCTCTGTATATGTCATTGTATTGCCAAGGCAATAGTCACATCACTGATGGCAACTATGAATATATTGACATAATTCTGAGTAACAAAATATAACAGACTATCACATAAATGACAGAAGCAAAACATCTATTCAGACACCAGAAAGCCAAATCCCAACAGCAGAAAATCAAATCCATCATAGTGACAAAGAAGTTAATACACTATAACATAGCTGGGAGCCACATGATCCTTTAGCCTTCCCACAAACACTCACAAATACAGTTATCTCCTTCCTTGCATCTTCTCTCCTTCCTCTCTCCTGCTGCTCTGACTCCAAGCTTCCTCTAGGCTATGCTCCACCCTTCAGAAAACTCCTGCCCACCACAGGTTCCAGGTGATTATATTTGGCCTATTAGGAGGCAGGGAAGATCTTCAAATTCCCATTCCCATTACATTCCACCCCAAGATCTTTCATGTCCCTTACATAGCAGAAATACATTAATAATGCATTTCATCATGTAGGTTAATGGGACTTTAGGAGTAACTGATGTCAACAGAACTTTACAACAATATAACAGAGATAACAGAAAATAAGCACATAAAACAATATCTTAGGGTCATTTCCCCCTTGAATGAATGGGGCTCAGAATCTTGGGAAAATGGGTGAAGATCTCTTCTTTAATTGCTACTTCCATCCAAAATGATTTTTAGGGATTATTATACATATTCCAGTAGAGATTTTTCTTATTTCTTTTCTAACTAACCCAAAGTCCTCTAAACAATGTAAATCATATGCTGCTGAACCAGGTGTTCTTGCATATGGTGGTACAATATTTGGCCTCACAGTGCAATACTCAATATTTTGGATCTTATGTGTTTGTTGTTTTCTAATTTTCAGATTTTGGGCCATCATTCAGACTAGAGATATACTTCCTCCCAATGGTCTATTATTCAAATTACATAAAGCAGTAAACAAATTATCCTTCAATGTTGATATGAATTATTATATCTTAACTTCCTTGACTGTTCTTTCAATAATCCATTCATCCTTCCAATTAACCCAGATGCATGTGGATAATATGGAATATGATATATCCATTATATATTTTTTAATATACAATATTTCTTCATTTCACTACCCTTGATGTGTGACCCACTGTCATTTTGAATCTGCATTGAGATTCCATAATATAGACTTATGAAACCACAGTTTTACAGGTGTTTTTCTGGGTTGTATTCTTATAAGGACAAGCCACTAATACACCTGAATAACTGTCAACACAAGTACATATAAATTTGCATCCTTTGTCTTGGGGTAGGGGAAATTTTCCCCTTGCTATCTCCCTAGTTACTACCTGAGGAGCAGTTCATTTTCCAGTTGACATATATATCACCCCTCTGCTACTTTTTTTTAAAAAAATGAATATGAGTAAGTAATTCCACAATCTTGTGTCCACTGGTGTGTTGCCTGGAACCTTACATGGCTGGTCATTTGATGGACCCATTTTGCTAGTACTGTATCATCAATTAGTGTCAGAGTAGGGACAATATGTTGAGTAGCAATCTTTGCTAGTTTTGGTGAAGGCCATGAAAGCATCTACATGAAAAAGTGACAAATTGTTAACCTAAGAAATGTCCCATATAATCTTCTCACAATTCTTTGCCCCAGACTTGTTTACCATGAATTTCCCAATTTTGATTTTTCCACATGAGCATCCATGCAGCTAACCCATTAGCTACCACCCATGAATCAGTAAATATATAACACTGTCTTCCTTCTTCTGTTTTAATAGGTTGATGTACTGCCATAAGTTCAGCATATTGACTACCTCCACCTTCCCAATATTTTCTTTAATCTGAGTCTCTCTGAAGGTGTACAGACTTTGATACAATGTCTACAAGGAAAACCTGTAGGAGCAGTTCTTACTTCTCTATTCCATCTAACATCAAGCCCCTTTTCTCAATACATTTAGTGTAGTTCATTAGTTGGGATTCCATCAATTCTTCCAAAATCAACTCCAGCATCTCTGAAAGAGGGTTCCTTATTTCACCAATTATTGGAGTCAGAATTAGGTGTTTATAAGGAGGAGGAACCTTCTTTACTATGATATTTCTATGAGAAACTGCTAAGGGGATATCATGATACACATTTGCATCTCCCACCATGATAGCTGTCTTCATTACCTCCTCCTTTAACTTTATCATACAGTCCCTAACAAATACCAGGGCCTCTCTCCACTAGGATACATGGAAGCAGTGGGATACATTTTATTGCATCCCTTGACAGCTAAAGCTAACAGATTGGATATTGTTGTCTCCTACCATATGATAATGCCTAAAAGATTTCTGGACAAAAGGATACTGACTAATACCTATACGTTTCAAGTAATCCATATTATCTACTCATACTCCTCTGGCCCCTTCATTACTGATTCTTACTATCCAAGACACTAAAAATTCTTCCATCCTTTGGGTGAATTGACTTAACACATCAGTAACCTCCTGTTGAGTTGTAATGGCAAACAAAGTAGTACTTTGCTGCTTGTTTCAGATATTCAAGTGCCTTTGAGCCTCACCTTTTATTGTATCAAGAGTCTTTGTTGGAAACAGTATACCTTGTCCTTCCCTTTATAGCCCTTAGGGAGATTGAAGACTTCCCCTGCCCTTTATAGGCCTAAGAGAGTTTGAAGACTTTTGCCCTTAATAGGCCTAACATAATCATATGGAGCCTATGGTGGGTGGAGTTTGCTGAAAGATCAGAATAGGAAGGGTGGTACAGGAAGGGTGGAACAGGAAGGAGCAGAGCAGAGAAAAACTTGGGCAGAGCTGGGACCAGGCAGAAATGAGAGAGAGAATGCTTGTGATTTGCTCTATTGATCTGTGTTACTTTCTGAGAGAGAGAATGTTTGTTATGTTGGCACTCTGTAGCACTTTGTCTGTTGTTCTGACAGACAAAAATCTTGTCTGTTGTTCTGTCAGACAGAAGCACCCTTTCTGTTGTTATTAGACAGAAGTCTTGAAAGAAGATTTTGCTGTTGTCACAGAAGTCTTGTGAGAGGACTTTACTGTTAATTTGTGATTGATTTCTTAGACAGAAGCTTTATCTCTTGATTTGTGTTACTTTGTCATACAGAAAGGGAATTGAGATGATAGTGTGGTAAGGTGTGTAAATATTTTTGTAGCTCTGTTAAGCTTTGTCTTCCTAGAAACAGAAACTGTTAAGGGCTTGGAGTTGAGTAGCCCCTGTGAACTGAGATATAGAAAAGGAGCAAAGAGCTGTCTACATGTGAATCCAGGCAAGACCTGGGAGTAGTGAGGCCATGAAAGACTAGCCAAGGTATTTGGAAGACAGCCTTGGGTCAAGATGAAAGAAGAATTTATGTAAGTGCTTTGGATCGATTTATTTTTTAAATTAAATTTTATGTTTATTTTTAGTTTAAATCATTCATTTCCACAAAATTTTGAGTTACAAATTTTCTCCCCATCTTTCTCCTACCCCACCCCAAAACAGTGATCCTACTGAATGCCCCATCCCTAGATCTGCTCTCTTCTTTATCCTCCCCCATACCCTGTTTGACTTTTCAGCAGGAGAAGATGAATCTCTATGCCCTAGTGCCTGTATACTTTATTTCCCAGTTGCATGCAAAAAAAATTTATATATATATATATAATTTTAAACATTTGATTTTAAAACCTTGAATTCAAGAATCTTTCCCTTCATCCCTCATCAACCACCCTTACTGGGAAGATAAGCAATTCAATATAGGTTGTACATGTGAAGCAATGTAAAACATTTCCATAATGGATATATTTTGAAAGACTGACTATATTTCCCTCTATCTTATCCCACCCCCACTTGTTCTATTCTCTACTTTGACCCTGTCCCTTTTCAAAAGTGTGTGCTTCCAACTTCCCTCCCCGCCCCCAACCTGTCCTCCCCTCTACCATTCCCCATTCATCTCCTTACCCCCTACTCTCCTGTATGGTGAATACCTTATTTAGTGTGTATACCATTCCTTCCCTAAGCCAAATTCAATGAGAGTAAGTTTGATTCATTCCCTTTTGCCTTCTTGTTCTTCCCCTTCATTGTGACCATTTTCCCTTTGCCCTTCTATATGAGGTAGTTTACCCCATTCTATCTCTCCCCATCTCCTCTCATTATATTCCCTCTCACTTCTTAATTTCACCTTTTAAGTATCATCCCTTCCCATTAAATTGGTCCTGTGCCCTCTATCTATGTATACCTGTAAACATATATACACACATTCCCACATGTATTCATAGGCCGATATACCCTCCTATCTAGACATATATGTGTGTATATAAATATAATATGTATGTATATAAATATATATTTATATTCCCTTCAACTATTCTCATGCTGAGAAAAGTTCCATAACTTACAATTATGTATTTTCCATATAGGAATGTAAATAGTTCAACTTCGATAAGTTCCTTATGATATCTTTTACCTGTTTACCTTCTCATGTTTCTCTTGCTTCTTGTATCTGAATGTCAGATTTTCTGTTCAATTCTGTTTTTTTCATTAAGAATGCTTGAAAGTCCTCTATTCCATTGACTGATCACATTTTCCCCTGAAATATGATACTTAGTTTTACTGGGTATGTGATTCTTGGTTTTAATCCCAGCTCCTTTGACATCCAGTATATCATATTCCAAGCCCTTTGATCTCTCAGTACAGAAGCTGCCAGATCCTGTGTTATCCTCATTGTTTTTCCACCATACTCAAATTATTTCTTCCTTGCTGCTTGTAATATTCTCCCCTTGATCTGGGAACTCTGGAACCTGGCTATAATATTCCTAGGAGTTTTCTTTTTGGGATCTTTTTCAGGAGGAGATCAGTGGATTCTTTCAACCATTATTTTGCCCTCTGGTTCTAATACATCAGGGAAATTTTCCTTGAGAATTTCTTGAAGGCTGATTTCTAGATTCTTTTTTGGATTATGGCTTTTTGGTAATCCAATAATTTTAAAATTATCTTTCCTGGATCTATTTTCTAGGTCAGTAGTTTTCCCAATGAGATATTACACATTGCCTTCTATTTCTTCATTTGTTTGGATCTGTTTAACAGCATCTTGATTTCTCATAAAGTCATTAGCTTCCATTTGCTCCAATCTAATTCTGAAGGAGTTATTCTCTTCATTGAGATTTTTTTTTTCTGTCTGGCAAATTTGGTTTTTAAGGCATTGTTCTCCTCATTGGCTTTTTGAACCTCTTTCGCCATTTGAGTTAGTCTATTTTTTTAAAGTGTTATTGTCGTCAGTCAGGTTATTGACTCTCTTTTCATGATTTTCTTGCATCATTCTCATTTCTCTTCCCATTTTTTCCTCCACTTCTCTTATTTGCTTTTCAAAATCCTTCTTAAGCTCCTCTATTGCCTGTAAAAAGTTCATATTTTTCTTGGAAGCTTTTGGTGTAGGAGTTCTAACTTCATTGTCTTCCTCCTGTTCCATGATTTGATCCTTTTTGTCCCCAAAACAGGAGTGTACTTTTGAATTGCTCTGCTTGCTTTGCTTCCAGTCCTTGCTCATCTTGCCGCTCAATTAATTGGCTTTTTAGCTTTTTGTCATAGTATATCTCTGCTTCCAGAGAGGAGAGCTTTGTCCCCAACTTCTGGCATTTTCTCAGCTGCCAGAGCTATTTTTTGGCTGCCCTCTCTGAAGCCTTCACACTCTTGGGCTCACTCTGCCTCACACCCCACTACCTCCACCCAGGAAAATGATCCAGTTCCAAGCATGTTAAAGCAAGAGCGATTACCTCTCAGTTTGGTTGCTTGCTCCCCTTAAAATCTAGAGTCCAGGAGATCTGAAGCAGACACACGGATGTGGCTGTGGTGCCTTAGCCATTTCTTGCCCTGAGGGCAGATGCTGTACCTCACTCCTGGACTCCCTGTTCTCAGAGTCCACTGACCTCTCACTTTGTCTTTGGCATTTATGGTTGATAATTCTGGAAACCACCACAGCTGCTACTATCTACTCTCCCAATGTCCCTCTAGCCACGGCTGGTTGGGGTGCCCTCAGGCTAAAATCTCAAGCTCAGGAGGGTTTGGGCTCTGCTCCCCAAGCACTGTGAAGGCCCCTTCCTTTCTGCCTGCTGGACTGTCTTCAGTGGGAGGTTAGTTTCTCTCTGTCACTTTGTGGGTTCTGTAGCTCTAAAGTTTGTTTACAGTAATTTTTTTTTACATGTGTTGGAGGAGGTAGAAGCAGGACCCCTGCAGAAGTCCTGTTTCTACTCTGCCATCTTGTCTCTGTCCCCCTTTGTATTGATTTATAATCATTATAACTTACTGTGACCTAGGTGTGGATGGTGTTTGTACTTTTTGCTACCCCTTAAAGATGATAGACTTAAGGATGATTGGAAGCTAGTCTCAAGTCAATATCAAAGAGGCCTTTACTTGGATACTGTATATTGATTGAGGAGATTGTGGCTTACTGAATGATTTTTTCTGTAAGACTATGCAACTACCTTAGTAATAAATTGTTATATTTTTGTGAATGTTGTGCTTTAGTTTTTTGAATGTTATGTTTTATTTTATTGCTGAATAAATAGAGAGTTCATTATACTATGTGATCAGATCCTTAAAGTTATTCACAGCAGCAGTCCTCAGGAGAGCTATTTGTGATTGACTTTATATAAGTGAAATCCTCAATTATGTCCCTGAAATCTGTTTGGACCCCATGCTTTTTCTCCTGCTTTCTTCTTAGTATGGGGCAAATTTTTACCCATGTAAAAGCCTCCTCATCTAACTTTGTTTCATTTTACACCCACTCACTCTCCTGGCAGCTGTATCTTGGTTCCTATGTCTCCTGAATCCTCTACTTTACTTCTACTATTTACCTTACCCTCCTATTACGTGCCTACACCCCTCCAAGGTTCCCTTCCCCTATCCTGTCATTCCCATAAATTTCAACACCCTTATATAGTTTTCTATTACCTATTCCCTCACCCAACTCTCTAAAAATCCCTTCCTTGTCCTTTCTCCTCTCCCTATCCCCTTATGATTTTATTTCTTCTGAATTTAGAAGACTTTTAGACTCTTCTAAATATATATGTATTATTCCTCTGTATTGATTCTTCTTTTTGCAATGCATTTCTATGAAATAATTACTTTTGAACTATTCCTAAATGTTTTTTCTTTTAAAACTCATATCATACTCACCAATCTTTCTTGTGATCTATCCAATTATTAATAAGAATCTTAGACATATATTTTACATATATAAAAAGTAAACAGTCTCTCCTTATAAATCCCATATAATCAATCTTTGGTATGTACCTTTTATTTCTCTTGGCTCTTGAATATCAAATCTTCTATTAAGTTCAGACTTTTTAAAAAATTGAAATCTTGAAAGTCTGACAGTTCATAAAATGTTCATTCTTTGTTTTTTCATTCAGGATAATAGTTACCTTTGCAAAATATAATATTTTTGACCAGAGCCCCACTTCTTTTCCTCTTTGATATATAGTTTTCCAAGATCTTCAGTCCTTTAATGTCTCTGCTGATAGTTCTTGTGTAATTCTAATTGTGATACCATTATATTTAAATTGTTTTTTTCTTGATGCTATTTTATCCTTGAGCTGGGGGTTTTGAAATTTGACTATGATATTCCTATAAGTTTTTCTTGTAGGATCTCTTTTAAGTGGTGATTGATGTATATTTTTCTATTTCTACTTTTTCCCTTTTTCTAATGCCTTAGGACAATTTTCTTTAATCTGCTCTTGTATTATTGTATCCAAAATTTTTTTATAAAAATTTTCAGTTAGTCCAATGATTTTTATGTTTTCTCTTCTTGATCTATTTTCCAAATCTGTTGTTTTTCTTATAGAATGTTTCACTTTCTCTTCTATTTTTTCATTATTCATGTTTTGTTTAATCATTTCTTGGGCACTTATAGTTTTACTGGCTTCACTTTACCCAATTCTAATTTTCAGGATATCATTTTCTTCCTTAAGATTCTGGATCTCCTTTGATAACTGGTTGCCTTTCCTTTCATACCCTTCCTGTTTTTCTTGATAATTTATTCTTATATTCTTTTTAAAATTTTTTCTCCATCTCTGTCATTTGAATTTTAAAGTCTTTTTAAAGATCTTCTATGAATTCTTTTTGAGCAGGTGACCATCTGACATTACTCTTTGGGGGTTTCGTTACTTCTATATCCTTCTCTGAAGATGAACCCCAGTCATCTCTGTTCCCACAATAGTTTTCTGTGGTTGTATTCTTTCTTCTTTGCCTACGCATTTTTGTGTGGTAATTGCTTATTTGTAAATACCTTTAGCCCTGTGGTATGGGAAATGGTGCCTCTTGCCAATTCTAACCTCTAACCTGAAACCAATGCCAAACCTCCAACATCCTGTAAGTGCCCTCTTCTTCTGTATTCACTGGGTCGCATGCTGGTTCCTTCTCACCTGGCCATTCTTCTCAGAACAGCTGGGTCTGGTGTTCCTTGTCAGCAGAAGTTCCCTGGATCTTCCCCAGCTAGGATGCCCAACTCCCCTCACTATGGTGGGTGGTGGTGGGAGGGGGGTAAAAGTTCCTGTGTCTGACATGTAGGCAACCTCTTAAATCAACTAACCCCAGGGATTGCTGCTTGTTAAATTAAACCCTAGCCTGGAGGTGTTTACTCTTCACAGGGACCAAATCTCTTCCTGGAATTTTTCTTCTGATATTCCTAAATTGTCCCAGGAAGACCCAGGTTGTGTCCCTATTCTTTTATCTTCCCACACTTTGTTTGCCCTAAGGTGCTATTTTATCTCTTTTGTGGGGGGAAATTTTGAGAGTTTTTAATTTTCTGACATACTTCACCATCTTCCCAGAATCTTCTCCCTTGCATTTCTCTTATTAGTGATTTATAGCATTTTAAAAAATAGTTTCCCATTCTTTTGGAAATTGTTTGTTCATAACATTGGTGACATCTATTAATGAAATGTTGTAGGCAGGTAGATAAAGAAATGAAAAGATAGATAGAGAGATAGATAGAGAGAGAGAGAGAGAGAGAGAGAGAGAGAGAGAGAGAGAGAGAGAGAGATAGACAGACAGACAGACAGATAGACCAGACACTAAGACTTTATCAGAGAAATTTAACACAAGATTCCCCTGGCCCCCTTCCCCCCTCGTTCAACTACTTCCTTCCTAAGGAAGTACAGTAACTTATTTTCTGTAGAGGATTGTCAGTTTCATTTAATGAAAGTTATCCATATTACTTACTATAATTTCATCTTTCTTTTTTAGTTAAAATTGCATATCCTTTTTTATATTTTTAATAATTTTCAATGCTATAATCTTTACTTTTAAGATCATGTATCAATTTAAAATTTATTTTGGCATATCATATAAGGTATTACTAGACCTAATTTCTGACATATGACTCTAGTTTTTCAGTTTTTATAGAAAGGTCATGAGATGCACAAATCTTTATGAATGTGATCATTCCTGTTGCTGTTCCTGGCTCCATTCCTGCCAATAACTCCCTGTCATGTCTGATAGTGTGCACCTAATGTGGTATTAGTCAATACATGCTTGTAAACAATGGAGCAGAAAAAGAGTGGGCAACTTTTAGACATTTGTTGTACAGTACCACATTCACACATCTGGACCAGAACACTTGCAAACATCAAGATTGGCTTGAGGTAAATGATGAGAAAATTAAGAAACTGCTAAATTAAAATGATAAATCCACAGATTTTACCAGCAGGATAATTCATTTGTCTCTCTAAGAAGGACACATTTATTTCCACCAAAACTGAAGTGTAAGCAAAGCTTAGAGGTATTCAGAATTCTTGTCTCAATAAGAAGGCAGATTAAATTCAGTTTTATACTTATAGTAAAAATTCAAAACACTTTTATGATTCTCTGAAGACTATTTATGGACCAAAGAGCACATGATCCTTACGAAATGGACTGAAAACTTCCATAGTGTTCTTGACAGACCATCATCAGTCAATGCTGAAGTGACTGACTATATACCTCAGTGGAAGAGATCCCCAAATGGAAACTGCCAGGAATATTATAGTCAAATTCCAAACCTCTATACCACCACTATGAGAGATAATTTAAAAAGTATTGAACTACCTGAAAGCAGTGATCCAAAAAAGAGCCTAGACATCATATTTAAAGAAATTCTCAAGAAAAACTGCTCTGATATTCCAGAACCAGAGGCTTAAATAGAAATGGAAAGAATACACCTTCTAAAAGAGATTCCAAAATGAAAACTACCAAGAATATTATATCCAAATTCCAGAATGAACAAGATAAAAAAGCGATAAAAATCAAAAGGAAAAGATGCTATATGTACAAATATATTTGTAGAAACTTTTTTTTCTGGTGGGAAAGCATTGGAAATTGAGGGGATGCCCATTATTTGGTGAATGACTGAACAAATCATGGTATGATGTTTTGACGGAATATTATTTTGCTATGAGAAATGATGAGTAGAGTGCTCTCAGGAAAAAAAAAAACCTGGAAAGACTTACATGAACTGATGAAATGTACTGTGTACAAAGTAACAGCAATATTGTAAAATATAAGAATGACTTGGCTATTTTCAACAATACTATGATCCAGGTCAACTTAGAAGGACTTATAATGAAAAATACTATCCATCCCCAAAGAAAGAACTGATAGTGTCTGAATATGGGTTGGTGCATACATTTTTGCTTTCTTTATTTTTCTTAAGGATTTTTTGGGTCTGTGTTTTCTTTCCCAACATTACTAGACTACTGTGGAAATGTTTTGCTTGACTACGTTTTTGTGAACTATGTTGAATTGCTTGCCTTCTAAATGTGGGGGGGTGGGGGTGGGAAGAGTGGGATAGGAGGAAAGAAGAGAATTTGGAACTCAAAAGTTTTAAAAACAAATGTTAAATATTGTTTTTGCATGTAACTAGTGAAAAATAAAATGCTAAATAAATAAAAATTTTTAACAACAACAAAAAAGTAATAGAATTACTTTTAGACTATTAGCATCATGAATCAATAGTAATAGTTATTGATACTGAATTTCTATATGTAGTACGTAAAAAGCAAGGGTAAAGTAAGGTGTTGGGTATGATTATCAGTAAATTACCAGAGCATCATTTAGTCATCCAGGGATTTTTATTTTTCATCCACAACAAAGATTCTAAACCAACTTAGCAAATTTTCCCCAACTTTAGTTTTGTTATCAGACATATTTCTCTTCATCTAATAAGCTAAATTCATTATGATTCAAAACCCAGTGGCTGTCAAAATCCTTTGAATTGTTGTCATATAGCACAGGGCTCATGATCATCTTCTTGCTATAGCATGGATAGGATATGTTGAAGATGTTTGGTCTATGTTGTCAGTGCTGACATGCCAATAGTGAATCAACATATCATACCAATTGAACATTAAGGAAGCCTAGATTTTAAAATGTGGCAATAATGACTTTTTTTTTTAAATTTAACTACATTTTCTGTAGTATCCATAAAGTTACAAAATAGGAGGAAATATCTTTCATTAACACAATTTCCCATAACATAAATGAGTTGTGGAAGACTGCTAGAAAGGAGGCATGAAAAATATTGAAGAAAATAACATCTTAAAAAAAAAAACAGAATAAGCCAAATGGTAAAAGAGGCACAAAAATCCTATAAAAAGAAGAATGCCTTGAAATTCAAATTGGCTAAGTGGAAAAAGAACATAAAGATTGTCCAAACTTCCCATTACCTAGAATAGTACCATCATCTATTGGTACTTCGAATTTTTTTTTACAAGAATGGTGGCATTCTAGAAATCACAAAATGGTCAAATTTGCTTTTCCAATGTTTAAGAGCATATAAAAATATGTATGTATGTATGTATGTATGTATGTATGTATACATATATATGGAGAGGAGGGGGGGTATCATAGTTTAGTGGAAGGAACACAGGACTTGGAATCAAAAAACCTAGACTGATGTTTCAACTCCTCCACTTCCTACCTAGAGGACACAGGGAAAGATATTTATAAGCTTTGATATGCAGAATAGAAAAAAAAAAAGCATTTCTATTCCATATGTAATGGGATTATTGATAAGAAAGTACTTTGTGAACTTTTAAATATTATGTAAATATGTCATTATTGTCAGATAAAATAATGTTTGAAGGGCCTCTGTATATTGTCACCTACAATATGAATAGGTCTTTATTGTTGTAGGGATTATTATTCAGAGTGTAGTGAGATTGCAGAGGGAAGAAAAGTAGGTGCTATAGTGAAAAGAACCAGTCAAGCAAACCAAAATATGGTAGGTTCAGTGGAGATCACTGATGGTAGAGACTAGGGATTGACTGACTGAAAGGAAAAATTATAGTATTCTGGAGGTCTTGCTAGCTTAAGGCTAACTGCAATTAGATAACAGTTATTTTGAAGATAAGATGTAACACTATTGTCAAGATATAACACTATTGCTGGTATTATCGTAATGGTAGTTGGTGGTAGAAACTATGTAAAGTCAAATGAGCAGAACCAGGAAAACATTGTAGGCAATAACAGCAATATTGTATGATGATTTACTATGAATACTTGGGTATTCTCAGAAATAAAATGCTCTAAGATGGTTCTGTAGGACTTATGATGAAAGGTGCTTTCTTCCTCCAGAAAGAGAACTGGTAGAGCCTGAATAAAGATCAGGCTTATGTTTTCTTTATGCTTACTTTTTTTTGGCCTATGTTTTCTTCCACAAAATAATATACATGGAAATGTGTTTTGCATGACTTTACATGTATAACCTATGTCAAATTGCTTGCTTCTTAATGGTGGCAGAGGGGAGAGAGGGAGAGAATTTGGAACTCAGAATTTGAAAATAATATTAAAATTGTTTTTCCAAGTAACTGAGAAAATATAATATTAAATAAGATAAAAAGAAAACCCGACCTGAACAAATTATGTGTTTGTCAAACACTCCAGATAACAGAAATATCAGAAAGTTAAACAAATACAGCACACAAGGACAACTACAGCAACAGAATAGCAAAACCATATATTAAGAGATTTATTTCTAAGAGTATGCCAGGAGGCAAGGGTGAAATTAGATGACAAATAGAAATGATGGAGAAATAGTCCTGAAACTTCATGGAGTCAACTGTCACAACGTTCCACTTCCAAGTTAAGCAATGTTTCCTATGGGACTAATTTATAAAATGGAGCAGGGTAGGAAGAAGATAAATGAGAATATGTGATGTATCTTAACCAATAAAAGCTTAACAAAAATTAGAAAATGACTCATGTCATCTCTCAGGAAGAGGACCTATATGAGTATTAGAGAACTCGCAAAATGGGGGATTAAAATAGCAGAAAAGAAAGGAAGAAATCATTTTAATGGTGAAAGGAGATATTACTGATTAACAAATACTTTCACTAAGGAAGACACATAATACAGCAAGAAAGATGGAGCTCTTATTTTGGATATAATCTACTGGGATATGGTGCACTTTAAATAACAAACTGAAGAGTTCATATTTTATACTGGTTACAAAGGAAGGTGTGAAAGAAAGGGGAGAAGAGAGTAGGCAAGTATAGTTCCAAAATGATTGTACCGAACCACTAGGAAATTTTAAAAAATACTTAAAAAAATATAGTTGTCCGTGTCAAGAATAAGAAAATCCAGAACATAATGACTGTATACATACATGAACATGCACACAGATGTGTATCTATGCATGTATGTGATATATGTGTGTATAAAATAGAATATAAATTTAATTCAATGTATTCAAATTTCCTTCATTAAAATCTTACTCTTAGGGTCACAATGGCAAGGCTATTGAAAATTATGTTGGTAGAGTATATAAATCTGGAAAATCTTCAAGTTTTACCCTTCCAGTTACCATATGTTGTCACCTCAGGAGGAACCAAAGAGTCCACCTGCCAACCAGCAAGCACTTATTAAAAATCTACTATATTCCAGTCATTGGACTATGCATTAATAATTGAACTATGAAGACTGAAACACTCTCTATCCTAAATAGGCTTGTATTCTAAAAGGGAGAAGACAAGCAGATAGATAGATAGATAGATAGATAGATAGATAGATAGATAGATAGATAGATAGATAGATAGAAAGATAGATATAGACAGGTTTATAGAAATAGATGTATGGGTAGAAAAATGTAGAGATGTAGAAATAGCTATAGATTGTAATAGAGATAGATATATGCACATATATGTAATAGATCTATACATATGTATCTCTATGTCTACCTCTCTTTGTAGACATATACATACAAATCTACATTTACATATGTATACATATATACACATACATATGCATCCATATACACATATATAGATCTATTCCTATATTATTGATGTATATATATATATATCTATAGATGTATACAGATATGTTTAGATATGAATATGTCTATCTCTAACCTATATGTGGAGGATGAATTAAATTTCATAGACACACGTATATAAACACATACATATTTTATGGGTATATGTATAATACATATACACACATATCTCCATATCTTTATGCATATCTCTTTCTATATAGATATCTATCTGTAGAGGATGCAAATAAATGCAAGGTTGTTAAAGTCAAGACAGAGAGAGGAGGGCACTAGGAGTTGAGAGGACATCAAGCAAAGCTTCATTGGTAAGTTGTTACTTGAATTCTTTTGAAAGAAGAGATATATTCTGAGACAGATAAAGAAGAAATGTATTCAGAACATATGGGATGGGAAATGTAGTGGCATGACTCAAAGATGTTTGAGGACCACAGTAAAAATCAGTTTGTCTATATAGTATAGTGAGGGGTGCTACAATGTACAGTAAGGTTGCAAAGATAGTTTGGGATGAAGCTGTGAAGTTTTAAAAGTTAAACAGAGCTTTTATTTTCTCCTAGACATAATAAGGAATTACTAGAAGTTATTGAGTATGAGAGTGATGAAGTTTCAGATCAGAACTTAAGGAAAAATCACTTTGTTATATGAAGGAGAAATTAGTGTGGTAAAGAGACAAATTAAGTCTTATTGAAGTGATTTAGACAAGAGGTGATGAGAGTGTGAACTAAAATGGCTGCTATGTAAGTAGAGAGAAAGAATCATAAGAGAGGTGAAAAGTACAAAGAACAAGAATTGCAACTGATTTACTAAGATATGGAGAAGGGAGTGAGGAAGTAACAATAATGCAGAGGTGACAAAATTGACCCTTAGAGTCAGAATGACCATACAAACCTAAGGCCCTTGGTTCCTTCCAAAAAAAAAAAGGAAGCTTGGGGAAGGGGTAGTTTTGGGGGGCAGGGGAAATACATAAATGCTTATCATTAGAATGTTAACCATTAACTAATGAATAGCTTATTTTGGGGAGATGAGGTTCAGCAACCCAACAAAAATATCAATAAGTAATTGATACAAATAAAATCCATTTTTGAGATACTGTGTTCCTAAAAATATTATAAGAAAATTGATAACTAAGAGGAAATTAATAAGTACATGCCAAATGCTAAATACAAATTTAAAATAGTAAATAGAAACACTGGTTTAAAAAATGGAATGTGAATAGGTAAACAAATAAAAAAATAGGAAAAATATTATAAATTTTTTCAACATATGACCACAATAGATTCATTGCAAAATTTTTCTCCCTCCTAAACTTTCAAGGAACAAATAATTCTCTCAAAGTATAAAAGAATGATACCTTGCCAACTCATTTTATGAGTAAAATGTGGCTGATTGCCAAAAACATAATAGCAAAAAT
Source organism: Petaurus breviceps papuanus (assembly GCF_028583685.1). Classification (NCBI taxonomy): domain Eukaryota; kingdom Metazoa; phylum Chordata; class Mammalia; order Diprotodontia; family Petauridae; genus Petaurus; species Petaurus breviceps. The sequence goes on along the minus strand of NW_027187348.1, from coordinate 15,508,557 downwards.
GCTTTGGTCTCTTCCATAATGACAAAATAAAAGAAAATTACAATCCCACTTCACTTATGAACATAGCTACTAAAAAATCCTAGTAAATGGAAGTCAAGGCCCTATTAAAAGAATTACCCACTATAATCAAGCAAGATTTATTTAGAACATGAAAATAAAATTTGCTGCAAATAAACCCAATATAGAAAATTTGCCTTTGGCTACTTGAGTATTGAATGTTGCTTTTTTTTTTCCTTTTGGAAATACTTGATTCGGTTTTCTTTCACTATTATCAGATTTTCTGTCACTATTCACCTTGTTTCTCTGTTTTAGTGTTAGGTAATAAAAATCTAATGTGAAATGATATCTGCCTTTGGTTTAATGCTGTCATCAAAATGTTATACCTTGTACTTGAAACTCCCCTTAGGACAATACGGTTTAAAGGAAAGTGAGGCTGATTTATTTCTTAAATATTTTCTCCTTCTATTTAAGCTGTGACTGGAACATCTGTAAAGTGGCAGTAGCTGTCCCCTTACATGCAAAGTCTAAATTACCCAGCCATATTTATTTACAATAATAATAGATCACTGAAAAAAAAAAACAAAAACACTGGGATGTGCAAAAGAAAATTTCTGCTCCTTTTTGATGATAGTGTATTAAGAACCTACTGCTTTGATAGGAAGAAATAAACAGATCTCAAACCCTCTGTCACAAAGCAAATAAAAGACTGTCTTTGTAATTTTTTTTTATTATAAATGTTTATTATTTCAGACTCCCTACTAGAGGTCTGATGAAGCTAGTTTGCAACTAATAGCCTTGCAGGTGTAGAAAGATTCACTTTCAGTAGAGCATGCTAGTCTCATCACATACCAGGTCATTTAGGGATAACAGCTGCGTTATTGTCTAGCATTGAACTATGGATCTACTCAGCATGCCTGCAGAGTTATGTTTAGTTATGTAAATATCAACTTCATTTAGATAGGCAGAAAGGAGATTAACCCACCTATCTTAAGCTTTACTACTCAACACAACTCCCAGATTTTATGATGAGCAATTTTCATTACATTTTAAAATAATGTCACTTTTTCTAGGAAAACAATGTTCACCAGTAAGATTGTGACTGAGCTTTGTATCTGACTGTCACTTACATTTCCCGAATCTGTTATCTTTTTAGCCAACAGGATTTTGTGAAGTTATGAATTGCCCAGTGCACCTATGTTTTCAGAATCCTAGCACCAATTATACCCTTACAGATGTCTTACAGACATCAGTGAACACAGAGATTAGTGCTGTGTAATCAACAGTGATTTTAACTTGTTTATGACACTGGATTTGTTCAGCTTCCCGATAATATGGAAAGTTAGTGGTAATCCTCACAACAGACCAATTGAATAATACTGAACTATAAAATAAAAATTTTAAAGTAGCACTTCTAAATAAGGTTATGATGAGATGCTCCAGTACTGAGTTGGTGACTTCAGTATTTTTAAGCCTATTTGAGAGTTACAAAAGATCTTCTTGAAAAGTTAAAATGCACTATTATGTAAATTGTAATAGTATGTGTTGATATATGAAGTCCTTAATTTCAACAAGTATTTATTAACTACTTACTATTTGCAAAGCCACTATGCTAGTCACTTCTGCACAGTGAAATGCATTGATTTGTTTTCATTCTTCAGTAAAAAGCTGGAAATCCATCAATGTCTTCTCATCTTTCACTACTTCTGTTTAAGTCCTTCTATAGATTGTTGATACAGAATTTACCAATGCATTGGAAGGCTTCCTGTGATGTGTTTAATATTTAATAGGTAAGCATGCAATACTTGAGTATGTGTGATCTCCCATTTCCATTGCATGACTGGTCCACTATTTCCATTCATACATGTCCTTGAAAATTACTTTTATGCCATTTCTTATGGGCAAATCATTATTGGTTTTGGGATTTTGACCTTGACCCACTCATTTTAAAGGTGAGAATGCTGAAATTCAGGAAAAAATATATTTACCAAAGGTCATAATAAGCATAAGTAGTAAATTAGATGTTTGCCCCTGAGATTTTACATTATGCCTTTTTTCATTATGGTAAGATGCCTCCTAAGATTATATGTGAGGTGAGGAGAATTGAAACCTATATAGTAATAGGCCATAGTTTACTTATACTCCCTATATATTTTCCATCATCCATCTTTTTTGTTCATCTGAGATCATGGTGTTCTGTGACTTATAGCTACATAGTCGTATTAAGAGAATTTCGACTCTTTTTATTGTTCTTCTGCTGTACCTCCCTAAGATATCTAAATTTATTTACCAACTTAATACATTCAATTTGGAAAAATTGAACAAAATGAATAAAAGCAGAAGAGAACATAGATAATGATAGCAAGTGGTTTTCTAAATCAACATGTGGCCTAGAGGCAACTTTAAATATGTTTTATTGCATTTTTTATTTGTGCTTGGCATCATTGATCTCCAAGATCACAGAGTCCTATTCATATGAGGCATGAGAAGATTTTGTGAGTTTATCATAATGTAATTCTAGAAATTAAATCTACCTCATTCCTCTTTTGCTTTCTCCCAATATACGAAGAGGGATTTCAAAAGACATAATTAAAAAGATAAAGAAATTAAGAACACTTTTATACTTGATGTTACTTGGAATTACCCATTCTCCAAATCCTGCCACTGAGTCTCTAAATTCTTTATTAAGATTTTTTTTCTTAAAAACTCTTCTTGCTGAAGCACAATCCTTTCCATGTGGCACCTTGTGTCATGAAAAGTATCGAAGAATGAGACAACCATTCTCACATACTAACAGTGAATATATATTGCAGTGAGAATAAACCTTAATGGCAGATGATTGGTACATGCTAGACCAACATAGCCTTAAGTTTGTGTGCATATTGAAAGCCTCATCTCTCCATGCAGAAAAATGGATCAGAGGGAATTGCCAAATATTATAGGACAGAGAAATCATCAAAATATTGGGATGTAGAAGATAAGGAGGGGAAAAAAAAGCACCTATAATCCTGCAGACTGTTGTAGTCTTACACAAATTGGCCCTCCTTTAAGCTGATTGCTTGCTTTGCTTTTGATAAGGCAGATTATTTCTGAAATATTTAGGGGTTCTAGAGTTGGAATGTTCATAGTACCATAATGCACCAAGGGCGTCTCTCACTCACAGTGTTGGGATATTGCCTTGTACTATACAATAGCATGACATGTTATGTTTCTGTCAGAATTGGCTCCTTGGCATTGGGGACAATATAAGTCTGTTTGTTCTCAGAAAACAGGGAGTTGTAAGAAGGTCATCTGTGAATATTATGAGGGACCAGAGAATTGTCCTGAGTAGGTCATATTCTAGGGGAAAGACATAACCTACCAAATATAAACCTATCCTAGGCTAAATTTGTCCTATTTGAAAGAGTTTCTTTGAGATTTTCTATCCCTTATATAACATTGGGCAGAAGTAAATACTCTTATACTATATACCAGTATGTTTTTTTGGAGGGAAAAAGGCAGGGCAATTGGGGTTAAGTGACTTGCCTAAGGCCACATGGCTAGTTTAGTGTTGTCTCTGAAGCTGTATTTGAACTCAGGTCCTCCTGACTCCAGGGCCGGTGCTCTATTCACTGCATCACCTAGCCACCCCTATACCAGGATTTTTTAAATACATCAATTTAGCAAAGACAGTACTCCTAGGACACTTGGTAAATCACTAATTTGGCAAAAAAATGACCCCAAATTTGTCTGTTTCCTGCGTATCCATTACAAAACATGTATCCATCCAAAAACACCAGAACAAAAACACTCACTATATACAAGAAATTGTGCTTGGACCTGGCCAGATAAATTTAAAATAATCCAGTCCCTGCTCTTCAAGAATTTACATCCTATCAAAGTATCCAGATTAAAGCCAAAGGAAGATACAACACAGAGTTAAGATAGAAACATAGTATATTGTCAAGAATACCAGCATTAGAGTCAGGAAAATTGGATTCACAATCTGTCTCACATGCTTACCAGTTTTGTGACCATAGAAAAATCAATTATCTTCTCTGAAGCTTAGTTTTCTCTTTTGTAATTGGAGGATGATAATTAAAAAAACAGTTTCACAGGGTTTTTGTGAGGACAGCAGCTTCTAGTACTTTAAGTGCTATAGAGATGTGAATTATTATTGTATAATTTGAAGATGCAGATTATGTTGGTTGCATGAAGTCAGAGAACATTGTAGGACTTTAGGAAGCCTTGACTATTCAAAATAATTTGACATTTTGGCAGATGAATTTGGTCTAACTACCTACACATGAAAATTCAAATGAAGAATATCTGTTAATCAGATTATGCCACAAAAACAGGTGGAAAAACTATAGTGGTTGTGTAAATATCTCTATAAATGCATATGCTTATGCATATGCATGTACATGTGCACATGAAATAAGAATTGCATGGGATGGACATTTGAGAGAACTAAATCAGTGACATCATATATTAATTACCATATGTGATTATGTCGATATAGGTGAGATACATAATAATGCTACTGAAGTCAAGTAGCTCATTCAGAAACTCTGTGAAATTTCTTAATGACATTGTAAAGTGAAATAAAATGCCATCAATAATAAATGCAAATGACTTTTTTATGTTGTGAAAACAGAAGGAATGAAATCTTAAGTTTGCATCCAAAATGAAAATGTGAAATGGAGCAATGAGACAATGATATGGGTTAATCATTGGTTTTGATGAAGGAGTGAAGAGTTTATTTCTAGACTGAAGTATCTAAGTTGTTTTTCTGGATAATAGTCAAATCAATGACTAGATACTTGATCTTCTTTTAATATAACTTTAGAAGCAGCAAAGATTTTTGTTCAACAAAATGATGAAACAATTTTCAAAATCTCCTAGAAATAATCACTATCTCCACATCACTATCTCTATATGACAAAATCATTTTGCAACTATGACTAAGGCGTGAAGGCAATATTGGTTTACAATTTGTGTTGAGGAAAGCTTCTGTAAATCAATATTCTATTTTTATTGATATAGGACTTTAATTTCAATTAATATATTATGATGGGAGAGCCAGAATTATTTCTTATGGGATTTTATTTCTGGTGGTATAACTTGGTCAAAAACACCAGAAATCATCTGCGTTTCACTAGTGATAAGTAGCTATTGGTAGGTAACTTTAAAAAAAAATCATGCTAAGGTGACATGGGAAGTATGTGACAACACCTAGGAGCTTTAGGTTTTGGTGGAAATACCAACAACTCACTCTTAGGAATATGTGGCAGTGGATTATGCCTTTTGAAAACTGATAATTAGAAGCAGCCTGTGTGATACTGCAAAATAACTGATGTACTAACTTTAGTGAATGTAGCATTAAGTTGCATTCTGATTTAGAACATTTAGAGTCATGTTTGCAACTGGGAGAAAAGAAATTTCTTTTGGATAAAGCTGAGTACACACTATAGCCAAACAGCAAATTCATCGTTCTAATTTGTTGTTTCAAAAGGGGACAATGAACTGTGGCTAAAGTGAACTCATGTAGGCTCTGCCACTAATTATCTGCATGGTACTGTATAAAGAATACTGTTCCAGGAACAGATTCATTTCTTAGCAAGAGGTTTTTATATTCCTGGATAGAGTGCTACAAATAGCTAATAGATTGTAGTGACCTTCATCTCAATAAAAAATATATGAGAGAACAAAAAAAAAAAACAGGTATGACATTTTTGAGGGGTGATGAGAAATATTTAATGAGGAAGTTATATGTTATTGTTTTAGTCATGTCTGACTCTTCATGACCATAGTTGGGGATTTTTGGCAAATATAATGGAGTGTTCTACCATTTCTTTTCCCAACTCAATTTACAGATGAGGAACTGAGGCAAACAGAGTTAAATGACTTGACCAGGGTCGCATAGCAAGCAAATTCCTGAGGCTGGATTTGAACCCAGGTCTTCTTCCTAACTCCAGTTCTGTCCCTCTATCCACTATGCCATCTAGCTGCCCTTGAGGGAATACACACACACACACACACACACACACACACATACACACACAGATATATGTACATATACGGTACTTTAAAAATGTAACTTCAATATGAGACAATAATCAGGTATTTGCTCTATGTCAGAAACTCCAGAATGTGGTTAGTTTTAATTTAAAAGTAATGGATAAATGAAATTCAACTGTTAGGGAAACATGTTAAAATTAATAATTTTCAGGCTCTAAGTTGTGATTAGTGAAATTTAACTATTTGAGGTAAAAACTCTTGGGACTATAATTTGCTATTATTTTGAGTTTTAATTACAAGGGATGGTTGTTTGCAATTAGGAAATGGTACAATGCTGTAGACTGAGAACTAGTGAAGATGGATGTCTGTCTCTGGAAAAAGTTGGGACAATGACCTTTGCATGGCCTAAAGTAGGATAATCTTGACTTGGATTTCATATTGGAATTTCCTCCCTAACAAGACATTTGACCATCTGGCTTATCCTGAGTCTGACTTTTGATAACCTGTGACTACATAATTGATTGTTATATAAGACTTGTGTCTAACATCAAGCAGAGCAAAGGGATTTTCCCCCATTATGCTATATGTTAGGTCAGTCTATATTCTTGGTGGGACAAGTTTAACGTTGTTATAACTATATCCCTCTTTTTCCTTTCATAGGAAATTTCTCTAATCAGTGCAGTTGAGTGGTAGAAGCTTTGCAAGTACCATAATAAATCTATGAATCAATAGATTGATACTGAAACATATATGTAGTGTAAGTTTTCTAATTAGATGGAATAGTAAATTTTGAGAAAGCAAAAGGATTAGACTATTTTCTCAAAAAACTACCTACATATGTATATATGTGGCAGTGGATTATGCCTCTCAAAAATTGTCATAATTATAAGAAGCCTGTGTGATACTGCAAAACAACTGATTAATTATAATACAATTATATTACATATTTATATAATTCATTATGTTATTATATAATTTATGTTATATTATTTATTGTATAATTATATACAATCATTAATTATTAAAATAAAATTCATTGATAATTAATTATTAATATATTATTACCATTTGATTATTAATTATAGATTACTATATAATTAATATTATGTTATATTATTTATATATTATAATTTATAATTATAAAATAATTATGATATAAAATAATTGATTGGTTTCCAATTGTATCTCGTAGATAAATTCAAGCTTTGAATAAGCTTTAGTAGAACGTTCTCAGGGGTGGTCAGGTAGCACAGCGAGTAAGAGCACTGACCCCATAGTCGGGATGACCTGGGATCAAATTCGGGCTCAGAAACTTAGCACCACACCAAGAAATAACTGGCCATGTAACCTTAAGCAAGTTACTTAACCCCAATTGCTTAAAAAAAGTAGTAAGTTCTCAAAACTGGATTAAGCATTTTACATATAAAATTGTATTGATACTTGTAAAGAAACATCAACTATTTTCCTATTTAAAAATTAACTATCTGATAACTTTTGACAGAAGATTTTATTTTACATGATAGACCCTCATGATATTTTTAAAGATTCTTAAATCAGCTACAGAGCTTTGATTAAGAAAGAAACAAAAACTGAAATTCTCTTAAGTTACAGGTTTGGAGCACCAAATGTAGGTTGTACTAAGTTGTATTAAATCTTTTTACTAGCTGATTTTGTAAAAATTATCTAGGAATATCTACAAATCATTTGGAAGCAGAGAAACAGAGACCCCTTCAGAGCTGTCCTGAGAATGAGGCCTCTTCCAGAATGTCCAAGAGAGGATATTCAGGGACCAGACAGCTGCATGGCATATCTGGGACTCAAGATGATCTGATAAAATGGACATTGGAAGTGGGTTACTAGGGCACAAGGAGACTTGATATTATTTAATATTTGTGATCGTTCTTATATTGTTTTTGCCTTCTGTTTCATGATGTTTGTGTTCATGTTTAAGTTTTCTTGCCTACCTTGAGAATTTAAGTTTTCTTGGTTACTTTGAGAATGTAAATCTCCATTCTCAAAATATTTATGTCATCTAAGTAGTTTGATCTGTAGCCTGACTTAATTCTGATTACAAACATTTGAAAAATATTACACATATGATGTAGATAAATGATCCATGAATGGAGTGGGCTGTCACTCCCCCAAGATCAAAAGGGCAAAATTGAAATAAATTAGAGAATTTCAACAGAAAGTGGCAGTGAAAATTGAGTGAACCACATTCACTCCAAATTCTGACTCAATTCTGTATATAATTCAGTTCCATTTCTATTGCATTATGGAGCTATTCAAATTTCTGGCTTGTAAGAAAATTTAATTCAGTTTTTGGAATTATGAGAGGTCTTTATTCTATCATTTGAACCTTGCCCTTCATGGCAGAGAAACTAGACCACCTCAACCAGCTGTATAGAGACCCTTAACTAAGACTCTAGGTTATGTTGACCAGAAACCCAGTCAGATTTGAAGATTGATGCAAGAAGTCTTCTCACAATTATAGATGTTATGCGACTCATATTTCTTATCTGAAAACTTGCCTCTTAGTGGTAAATCAATTATTGTTTACATGTTCCTTTGATTGAATACAGACATTTGGGGGAGTGCAACACCTCTTTTCCTGATTTCAGGGAATCATACCTATTTGCTCTCCTTCTCCTATCTTATAAAGTTCCTAATCTTGTCTTCAATTAGAAATCAGATTATCTAATTTTTATATCCTGGTTGATTACTTTCTTTTAATTAATTGGTACTATTTGATTATTTAAATTTTAATTTAATTTAAAATAAAAATCTCTCTCCCTCTGTATTTGGGTCCAGTGCCAAAGTTGAGGGGTCTAAGCACAGTTTGTTGAGCACGTATTGCTTAATAAATTGATATGCTCAGAAGCTTTAACATTTGTTTCCTCAGGTATTTCACTTTTAACCTACCACATATCCAGAAAATTGGCAAAGTTGATAAAAAGATGAAATTGCTCAAAATGAACTGTGTAACAGTTAGTGTGGAACAATAATAAACTATTGATGAAGATGTGAATTTGTAAAATCCTTCTGAAAACAATATTTGTAATTATGCTAACAAATGAATAAAATGGCTGTGTTCTTTGACTTAAAATACTAATACCTGGCATATTTCCTAATGATGGAAAGAAATGTCCTATTTGCCCTCAAAATAGTTTCAGCACATTTTGAGATGGCAAAATATTGGAAACAATGTACATGCTTATCCAATGGGAAATAACTAAAAAAAATTCTGGTACATGAAAGTAATGGGATATTACTGTGCTAAAAGAGTTGTGGGCTATATCAAATCAGAAGAGAATCAGAAGATATATGAGGAGATTGAGAACCAATTAGACAGACCCATGAAAACTAATGTGCAAAAACATAGGAATAAAAATGGAGATATAGGAATAAAAAAGGAACAAAATGAAATAATATTATTATTGCCAATATTGATTGTTGAGAGAATCTGATAACTTACTTCTTCTCCTCCCTCCCTGCAAAGTTCAGAGATTATAAGTGTGAAATATTGCATATGTTTTCAGACAAAGATACTATATCGTCTAGTTTTGGTATACTCCTTTTTGAAACTTTTATTTATTTGTTTGTTTGTTTACTTTTGTTGTAAGTAATTGCTTGCTTACTAGGAAAAGGGAAGGATAAATTCAGTAATTGGAGTGATGTTAAAACAAAAAAAAATGGAAAGAAGATAAAATAGACAATCATCCCAAGCAGATATGGTTTCCTTTTACAAATATACTATCTTAGTCACTCAACAGTAAAGAGTCCTGTGCCAGGGACTCAGAGAAGTTATAGAGATACAAAGAAAATCAAGGTCATGTTCCCTAGTGTCAAGGAATTCACATTATAGTGTTTTAGGTGTCAAGAGTCAATCATCAAATAAGCATTTGTTAATGTATTACCACCACATAACAAGGCATTTTGCTAAGTTCTGGTCATACAAAGAAGGCAAAAACACAGTCCTTGTACAGAGGTAATAATAAATATAATAATATCTAATATTTATATGTACCATGTACCAGGTGGTGTGCTAAGTGCTTTATAATAATTATCTCATTTGATCCTTATTAACAGCCCTGGGAAGTAGATTATTATTCTTATTTAATATATGAGGAAGCTGAGGCAAACAGAAGTCTAATGATTTGCCCACAGTGACATAGCTATTAAGTGTCTGAGGCAGATTTGAATTCAGATCTTCCAAACTCCTGTAATGCCAAGCAAAGGCAACTTCCCAAGGTTCAAAATACCAGCATAGGTGCTCTCCATTTTATTCAGTGAAAAAATTAAGAAGAGAGAAAATCAAAATATAACATCATTCAAAATGCAGCATTTATCAAGTGTAATTCATTCAAGTACTACCCCACCCCTGGACATTACATTCATTTATTCAATAACAAAGTCCCTCTTCTAAATACTACTCCACCCCTAGGCTGTACATTCAATTTAGTCCATCACAAAGCCCCTCTTCTCAAATGGAGATTAGTTTCCAATCATAAGTAAAGTACATTCATTTGTTCAATCACAGAACACAAAAAAGTCAAAAGTTCCCCACCCTTGGATCACAATTAAATCTACCCCAGAGTTACAACAAGCTTAAGCACAGCATTTAATACCCAAAGAGAGGTCTTTTCTTCATCTTGACAGGAGGCAAATTCTCAGCAATCTTTGTTCCTGGGGAGACAAAGCTTAGCAAGGCCACAAGATACATGGCCAGTGTCTTCATTAATTCATACTCTGTCTGCAGAACAGTCCTAGGACCCCTGAAAACATTAGCAAAACCCCCTTTCAGGATTTCTGTAAATATACAATAAGAGAATCCTTCTTCAGGGCTTCTGAACCAACAGCAAAGTTTCAGAACCTCTGCAACAACAGCACTGTCCTTCACCAATGGAAAGAATTCACTCTCTGTCTGCAGAACAGTCTCAGGAGCTCTGAACCAACAGCAAGGTTCCAAGACCTCTGCAACAACAGCACTGTCTTTCATCAGTGGACAAATCTGGCAAAACAACATCAAAACAGACAGACAAAGTACCAGCATAACAGCCGTGTCTCCTCCGTCCTTGGCAGCTCTGGGTGGCAGCTCTCAAAAGTCCTGGGCAATTCAAACTGGCCCTCAGCAATCCTCTCAGTCTTTCTGTGCCTCCAAGATGCTGCTTCCAAAAAGTTCTTCTGCCTCTCTTTTTTCTTGTGTCTCTCTAAATTTACATCATCAGCTCCTCCCAGTTCAGCTCTCTCTTTTCAACAAGTCCATCCCACAAGTGGGATTCACAAGCTCTGGGTTTTTAACACAATCAATCCAAAAACCAAGCCAATACAGGAGGGATCTTTAAATTCCATTGCTATTACAGCTCCATGTCACTCAGCTACCTGTAAGTAGTTTATAGCTGAGGAAACAGCATGCAAATAATTATGTATATAGAAGAATTATATAGTATTAATGAGAGGCAATTTCATAGGGAAGACACTAGCAGTGACAATGGGAGGTAGAGAATGGGAAATTGTAAAGGTCTCTTGTTGAAAGTACAATTTAAGTTGAGTTTTCAATTAATCCAAGAAATCCAGGAGGCTGAAATGAGGAAGAAGGCATGGAGGGCACACAGTGAAAAGGCATGTTGTGGATGTGGAATGTCCTAGACAAGGATTATTAAGTAGGACAGTGTTCCTAGATGAAAGTACTTAGAAGGGAGTAAAGTGTAACAAGACTTGGAAATATAAGAAGGGATTAGGTTGTATAGGACTTTGGATAACAGAGGTATTTATATTTGACCAGAGCTAATTGGAAGTAACATTGAATTTTTGAATTTCCAGGAAAGGAGACAGATAAGTGGCTAGACATGTAGGAGGAAAACTGGTAGATTTCAATATTTCTTTTCTTTTTTTTGGACTTGATAGTGGAATCATATGTGAAGAAATAAAGCTTTGCTTTGTTGTATTGTGAATTTCAGTGGAAAATGAGCTTAATTTATAGTAAAAAGGAATTGGGTGCAAATATTGCATATGCTACTTATTTCCTGCATGAAATTGCACTTCCACTCTTTGTATCTTGTTCTCTTCATCTCTTCAAAAAGCAGGTTAGACTAGATGACCTCAGTGGCTCTTTCCAATTCTAAATTTATGATACTAAGATTTACTTTCATGAATAATGAGATACATGTTGCCTATATTGACTGTTATTGGCCTTCAGGTTTATAATTTTTAATCATTGTGTTTTTTCTAATGTTTCACTTTTATTTTTATTGTGAAGAGCTACATAAATTTTCTATTAAATTATTTATGTAGTGACTAACTGGTTAACCAGTTCCCTCTGTGTTTCATTGCAAAAATGCATTTTTCAAAGTGCCAATTTTCAAATCCTCTCGTGTGTTTTGTCTACAATAACAATTTGGCATTTTCAATAACAGAATGCAGGCTAACCAAATCCTTTAATAAAAATAATTATAAAAGGGTTACAGCTTTGAACCATAATATTTAACTAAGCCTATATTATTATACATGCTAGCCCAATGTATAATGAGAAGTGAAATTGAAAATCTGCTACCCTCACTATATCTGAGTTCAAAACATACATGGGAACAAGGATGACAGATGGCAGCTGAAGGCTCTTATGAGGTTTGATTGTCACTGAGACTTACTGTACAATTTCAAAGGCAATGAGGAGACACACTCATGCCAATCAGAGGCTGAGAGAAGTCCCACATATTAACTTCTTCTCCTTTCTTTCCCACTGGAATAAAAGACACTATAGTCCCTTTTGAAAAAAAATCTAAAAGTTGAGCAAGAGGAAGCCATATACACTTCTTCATGTTATTCAGTTTAGTTTTTTCTATCCCAGTGCTCTTCCAGCATGAAAAGCAAGTTGTCCTTGTTAACACAGCATATTTAAATATGTGTATTTCATGTTTTTATCTTCAAAAAGAGAGAATGGATTCCTTTTTCCTTTATTAATTTCAAATTGGCATAAGGGTGAATAGGATGAGCTTTTCAGCTATAAAAAAGAGCCCTACTGAGTAGTGGAAAAGGCAGCTTTAATAATCGTCAAATTTGGCCTTCTGTCATGCATTTACCCCTCCTGTGGATTGTAATGAGAGAAGGGTGCATGGAGCTAATAGAATTCAAAGTTAGGCTTGTCCTCCACCATTTCCTATTTCCCAGAGAGAATCTAAGTAGATAAATGGGGAAAAAAATCTAATCAGCCTTTTAACTAAGGTAAAGTCATTTCCCCCCTTTTTTTCACCATCTCATTCACCATACAACCTTTAGTGTGTGTGTGTGTGCACGTGTGTGTGACTAAGCAGTAATAGTAATAATGATAACAAAATAGAATACATACAGAGTTTGTTCAAATAAGCAATAAAAAGTCTGCCTAATTTCTAGAATTTGGACTTCTGTTGACCTTTTGAAATGCTTAAAATGGTTCTCCTCCACATGCAGTCACTCAGGGAGGTCCAGCTTCTTGATTACCCTAGACAAGAGCTAGATTTTGAGAGTGCTCTTTTGAGCTCTATAAAAAAGGACAAGTATTGAAGCACAGTTGTCATTGTTGCTTTTGGAAATAAAAAGAAAACTTGACCTTCAGAAATTTTAGCCTATATTTTATTGTCATTTTTGCCATTTGTGTCCCCATATGTTTTTGATCTCCATGGAATTTCAGAAGTTATTGCCCCTGAATGTCTCAGACTATACAAACCATAGTTGTATTATTGTGGTCAGGTTTGACTTTCTGTCCTCACAGGAAAGGAGATATAGTAGCCATATTTATGGTATTCAATGCCTTTGTTGCAAAAGAACTGTCTTGTAAATAAAGATTATTTCAGACATCACTGAAACATGGTTGCAGCTGGAATAGAAGGTCAGCTCTTTCTAAGCACACAAAAGTGACACCCAGCTGTGTGAGACAAGGAGTGACGTTTTAGGGAAAGGATGGAGAGAATTCAATTCCTCTAGTCATTGGACAATATTGCAGCAAATTTAAAATGATATTTCTTCCTTATCTCACAAAGTGATCTATTCTTGTACTATATATCTATGAAGGTTATAAACACTTATGTACATATATCTACATTTATGCATTTTTGTGTTTAATTGCATATATATATATATATATGTATGCTTATGTGTGTGAGTGTGTGTGTGTGTGTGTGTGTGAGAGAGAGAGAGAGAGAGAGAGAGAGAGAGAGAGAGAGAGAGAGAGAATATCCTAGTAGCATTGGAGAAATAGACTATGTTTTCTTTCTTATTCCTACCTCATATTGGTTGATGACTGGGCTCCTGAGTGAATTGCAAATACCTAAAAGAAATCTAAAATTGGAACTAATAGAGCTCTAAATACTAACTGGGAAGAGTCTGCTGGAAAAAAGACTAATAGAACAATTATTCCTTACCTTGAGATTATCATAATATTTCCTGGGATGTCTTATAATCTGTTCTTTACAGAAGCCAAACTAGGAGCTAAAGAAAAATAGATGCAGGAGAGGGGGAAAATGGTAGAACATATAGGGAGGGTCAGGAGGAAACAAACATTTAATATTTACCTACTATGTACCTGGCATTGTGATAAGCACTTTAGAAACATTTGATCCTCACAACAACCCTGGGAGGTAGATGCTATTATTATCCTTATTTTACAGTTGAAATTGAGGCACATAGCAGATAAGTGACTTGCCCAGGGTCATGCAACTATTAAGCGTCTGAGTCTATATTAGAACTCATGTCTTCATGATTCCAGACCCAGTACCCTATCCACTGGACCATCTAGCTACTATACAGTTTACTCACTGTTCCAGTTGCTCATTTGCTTCACAAATTCTGCTCTATAATTCCAAAGGAAAGGGAACCATATTGATAGCATCCTAGAGGTGGAAATTTGGGCCAATTGAGGGAGTGGGGTCCTGACAATTTATACAGATGAGTAGAGAAATGTGAAACATAGGGATGACATTCTACTGACTCCTATTGGGGAAGAAGTGTGCTCCCCCAGGGTGAAAACCTATCCTACCAAACCTCAGATGTTGGTAATTCTTTTCTACATTTTTATGAGGTTTGTATGCCTTAATACATGGTAAATTCTAATGAAGGTGCCATGTACAACTGAGAAAAAAGGTATTCTTTCTATTCCCATTAAGTTTTGTCCAAAGGCATTTCATATTAATATTATTAATCATTTCAATTATATTCACCTCCATAATATCTTTCTTATTTATTTTATGGTTATGTTGGTCTACCTCTGAGGGTGAAAAGTTGAGATTTCACACCTGGCATACTTTTATTCTCCATTTCCAACTGTAATTCATTTGACTTTTCTTTTAAGAATTTGGATGCTTGGTACAAATATTCAGTATTGATATTACTTCATTGTCCATGATAACTTTTAGCAAGATATAGTTTCCCTTGTTTTACCCTTTTAATTGTCTGTTTTCGCTTTTGCTCCAGCCCCTTCTTTTAAGTCTATGCATGTCTTTGTGTTTCAGTTGTTTCTTTTAAGCAACATATTCTTAGATTATGGTTTCTAATTCATTCTGCAACAGTTTTATGGTTGAATTTGTCCCACTAACATTCACAGTTATTATTACTTACTCTGTATTTCCCTTTATCCTATATTGTTTGGTTTTTCCTTCCCTTTTTCTTTCATCCCTGCTCCTCCTCAAAAGTGTTTTTGCTTCTGACCACCACATTTCCCAATCTCTCCTCCATTTTATAACTTCCCCACCTTCTTTTCTGTTATGCATTTCTCCTCCTATTTCCCAACTTGCTAAGGTAGATTTCTATGCCCAGGTGAATGTGTTTATTCATTCTTCCCTCTTTGGACCAATTCAGTTAAAAGTGAGGTTCAAGCATTTCCCACTCCTCTCCCATTCTCCACTCTACTGTTAAATCTTCCCTTTGCATGCCTCTTTTTTGTTTTTTTTTTGTTTAGTCATTTTTCAGTCATGTCTGACTCTTTGTAACCTCTTTTTAGATCTCCTTGGCAAAGGTATCAAAGTGATTTGTCATCTCTTCAGGTCATTTTACAAATCAGGAAACTGAGGCAAACAGGATTAAGTAACCTGCCCAGTGTCACACTGCTAGTAAGTATCTCAGGTCATATTTGAACTCAGGTCTTTCTTACTCTATGCTTGGCATTCTATCAGCTGTAGCACCTAGCTGTTTCTTTCTGTGATATTATTTTCCCCATTCTTTCTCACCTTTCTCCTTTTCCCAATGCATCCCTCTTTCTCATTCATCATTAAAAAGGTCATCCCAACACAATTGAATCACTGCCATGTCATCTCTTCATGTGGAATCCTTCTAACTTTCCTAATAATTGCAAAATCCTTAAGAATTTTGTGTGTCATCTTTCCTTATAGGGATGTAAAGAACTAAAACATTACTAAGTCATTTATAATTTCTCTGTCATACTTACCTTTTTTATGCTTCTCTTGAAGCTTTTATTTTAGAGTAAAAATTTCTATTGAATTCTAGTTTCTTCATTAGGAATATTTAAAAGCCTTTTATTTCTTTTTTTTAAAGCAATTGGGGTTATGTAACTTGCTCAAGGTTACATGGCCAGTTATTTCTGGGCATAGTGGTGAGTATCAGAGCCTGGATTTGATCCCCCAGATCATCCCAACACTAGAGCTGGTGCTCTTACTCGCTGTGCTACCTGGCCTCCCCTAAAAGCCTTTTTTTTCAATAAATATATATATTTTTTCCTCCTGAAAGATTAAAATCAGTTTTGCTGGATTCTTTAGTCTTGGTTGTAATCCTGGCACCTTTGCTTTCTGGAACATTGTATTCTAACTCCTCCACTCCTTTAACTTGGTAGCTCCTAAATCTTGTATGATCATGACTGTGGCTTCATGATATTTGATTAATTTTCTAGCTGCTTGGAATGTATATATATATATATATATATATATATATATATATATACACACATATACACACACACACATATAAATTTAAGAGCACTGGAATTGGCTATTCTGAGAGCTTTAATTCTGAAGTTTTCTTTTAGGAGGCGATTGTTGGATTCTTTCAATTTTTTGTTACACTTTGGTTCTAGTATATTGGGTCATTTTTACTTTATAATTTTTGGAAATGATATTTAGTCTCTTTCATCACTGATTTCAGGAAGTCCAATATTTCTTATAAGATCTCTTCTCAATCTATTTTCTAGGTCATTTGCTTTTTTGATTAGATATTGCACATTTTCTTCTATTTTTTTCATTCTTTTGACATTTTTTGTTGTTTCTTGATGTGTCATGGAGTCATTAGCTTCTGTTAGACCAATTCTAATTTTTAAGGAATTGCTGCATTAAGTGAATTTGGTGCCTCTTTTTTTAAATTTGGCCAGTTTTTTTAAGGGATTATTTTTATCAGTGAAGTTTCATACCTGTCGAGGGCCAGTCTCTGACCTGGTCCATATATGGGAAGACTCTGGTCCAGGTTTTCTCCTAAGCCAGATCCCTGTGAAGGCTATATTATGTCTTAAGATTGTCTCACTATCTCTTCCTGACTTGCAGGAGTTTAGGACATGATAACCAAGCAGTGACCCAGACATACATGCATGCAAGGGAACAAGGACATTAAAACATACAGATTGTGTAAATGAACAAGGACATTAAACATTTTTTCATGGGAACTGCTATGACAGATCCTGCCTGGCTTGTGTCCATCATTCCACACTTCTTGGTTTGGCCTGTGCTAATTTTGATGTAGGCATCAATGGTGCTGCGAACAGGGACTTAAGACAAGTACCTGGTAGAAGAGTGGCCTCCTATAACTCTGGAGAACATAACTAAAGGTAGGAGTCCAAAGTAGAATTTTCTCTTAAGTTAAAAATTTACAGAGAGTAACTCACCAGGCTAATGTGAGTATGTGATAGGGATTAGTAGAAAATGCAAACAAGCAAAGATTAGCCGGGTCTCAAAAAACTTTCAGGAGAAAATGGGAAAGGTACAAAGTGAAAGTAGATACAGAGAATGTTATCTAATACTTTTAAAGACAATAGTAAAAGAAGGAGGATTATTTATCACTACTAGTGAGCTACAAGAATTATTGGAATGTGTAGAGCAGAACAGGAGAGTAGGTTTGGTTATAGGGGATACAGCAGGGAGACAGAGGAGTAAAAGGCATATGGAGGAGGGACTCCAGCATTTCCACATTTCTGCTTTTTTTCTATGGAATATATTAATGATATGTTTAACATCAGAAATGAAAGTGCCAGGGGTGGCTTGAACCATTCACTGTGATCCAGCCCTCTTTGTTGGAAACAGATAAAATGAAAATGATCAAGAAAGTTTTACATGGCCCCCATTCTGGAGGACCAAGCATAATGTCTGATTTTTGCAAACAATCTTTAACAATTTCTGATTGCACTCTTCCTCTCATTTTGTTTCTGTTTTGTTTTTGTGACTGTGTGTGAATGAGTGTGTGAGAGCAATTTGTCATTCTATGAGGTTTAATAAGCAGCTGTAATTTCCTTGGAATGCTGTTATCTCTTTCCCTCTCCCTTCTTCTCCAGGCAGCAGGAGAGAGAGAGAGAGAGGGAAAAAAGCATCTTATTTTATAGATTATATGATGGTAATAGCAAGTCATAGAGTATAGAAAGTAGGATCAGGCATAAACTTCTTGCATTGAAAAGTGTGAACTGAAGTTTTAAGATTTTTAAAAGTTTGAAAATCTTTTTCTCTCCTTCAACCCTGGTCAAGTTGGATGACAACAGAGAGGATTTTTCCCTCAGATCAAAAAGGCATATGAACAACCATTTAAACATTTCCTGCCCCACTTATTAGAGAAAAATTTTGTGTATCAGAATGCAACTGTAAGTCAATTGAATTCATTTGAAAAGTAAAAGTGTCACTCTTAATTTGATGCTAAAGATAAGTAAGAATTTATCATACTATTTGGCATATAAGCAAATTGGGATATTTCCTAAGATCTGATAAGAAACGTGACGTTTTTTGGGGTTCTCTAGCACAGGAGAGTAGTTGAGGAGGTGCCACTCCCACATTACTTTTCTGGAGAATTCAAAGCTATCACTTTCAAAGAAGTTTTTTAAGGAGTGAACACATAAATAAAGTTTACTGGAGTAAAAGTTAAATCAGCTGAAAACATATTACAGTCTTTTGGGATTAAATAGAGATTGCTGAAGAATAATAGGGAATTTAAGTTACCCTCCCAATCTGACTAAAGGGAGAAAGCATAAAAAATTTATCAAGGACCCCACTAGCAAAAGCCCTGGGGGCAATGAAGCCCATGTCTTTAAGCAAACAGATGAACCTCTCCAATCAAAACCCCTAAATACACAATCAAGCTCTGCAGCTGTGAGGGGAGGAGAAAAAACCTCTGCACTAGATAAGCCCAATTTTCTATCAATAATTTTTGTAAGTGATGATTTGGAAATACAATTAATGTCATGATGTTGTTGTGATTTTTTAAAATTATAGTAAAATTCTCTCATTTAAAAATTGAGGGATTATTGTAAATCAGAAGTAGTGTTAAGTAAAGAAAAAATTTAATTTGTTGAAACTAAAAGAGAAAAAGTTCATGTAAAAACAGTTATGTCACCTAATGTCTTATAATATTTATATATGCTATATAGAAAACAAGGGATTTACATCTTTACTTGTAGTTAAAGAGGAGGCTACAACTAAAACAATTTAACTATCACTTATGGAAATTATTCCCTAAGTTATTTTTTTGTTTAAATGCTAAAACTTAAACTTGCTAATTGAGTACTGTATGTGGAAAAGAGGAAACTGAAAATTTTATTTGGATTAATTCATCTCATTCAGACCATTCCTCCTGCATGTATGAGATTTGATAAAGCAGGGGCATCACCCCCGGCCCTCCCTAAAGTTCATCTCAGTTATTCTTATTTTGTAAAACTTCCAAGGAAACTATCTCTAGAGGCAAGGTCATTCAGCCTGAGAAAGGAACATTTTCTGGTTATGTAGTTCCTAAATAGTGAATTTAACTTGCTAAGGAAGTTGCAAAATATTAAAAGGATTTCTAACAGTTGGCTTTTACACCAGGACAAGTTTAAATTTGAGAAGGAAAATTGTTAAATGAAATTCTTTATGTAGGAGAAACCTAATAAATCTTTATTGTTTATTACAGCTCCACGGGAATAAAATTAACATGTAATTGGATATGAGTTGTGATTGGTGAAAAATTGCTACTTAAAATAAAAAGCATTTAATACTATATTTGATTTGCATATTCTTTTTTCCCCTTTCTATAGCAAAATTTTCTATGATCAAAATAATTAGCCAGTACAAGATATGAACTCTTTTTTGTTAGCTCACTGGGAAATCTAATATTATTTTTCATCTAGAATTAGAACAGATACAGAAATCTTTATAAACTACTTAGGCTGACTTTATAATATTCCCATTGTTTAGACAGATTCTAATACTAATAGCTTTTATAAGTACTGTGATCAGCTTCTTAATTGTTGCCAATATAAAGATTCAATTGCTATCCCTTTTTTGACTAAAGAAAATTGTGATATCTAAAAATTCTGCAATAATTTGTTAATAAATACTGTGAGAATTTATGTTACTTAAGGATATTTTAGACCAATTTGTTTTAAATGAATCTCAATCTTTATTTTTTTTTTGCTTTTTGTATGGCAATTGGGGTTAAATGGCTCATCCAAGGTCACACTGCTAGTTTTTGTGTTAAGTGTCTGAGGCCAGATTTGAACTCAGGTCCTCCTGACTCCATGGCTTGTGCTCTATTCACTGTGCCACCTAGCCACCCTGAATCTCAGTCTTAAAAGTTTTGTTTTTGCTTTTAGGTAAAAAAGAGAGCCAACATTTTAAAACTTTTCAATTAATTTTTTTCATAAAAATTTACTGATCATTTATGAATTTTAAAACTCTTTTGAATAAAGGGTTTTTTTAATTTTTAAAAATTCTTTTCAATTGCTGCTCTGATTTTTAAGAGGCCTACTAAAACTTTCATTTCAAAGACTATTTACAGCTAAGTTAAAGTAAAATAGAACAGATTTTGCTGTTTTGATTTCAATGTAGAGTCATTCCATGTCCTAAGCAAAAGTTAAGTAGTGTCTGAACTTATTATAGGTAAAAGACTCAATTTCTGAAGTATTTGTTTCTTCCAAAATGAATATAATCAGAGTATAAACAAGCTTTTGAAACAAGGATCTAGGTGTCCTATTCAGTTGTAAAGTTCTAGTCCAGTATTTCTTTTGTCTATGAGCTTCCTGGAAATGCAAGTTACTACATTAATTCTAATAATGATAAAGTTATTACTATTCACTTTACTTCTGCCCACTAGACACAGATTTCTACTATGATATTATTGTTAAATGATTTTTTATTTTCCCCTTAATATTGTGTCAGATAGCAAATATTCAGTGTACATGTCCTTACATATTGATACTGCTAAACTTAAACATACACAGTATACAGATCTTTTTATCTTTTTTCTAAGATGAAAAACTCTCATAAGATAGAGGTCATAGCCTATTTAACTCCTATTACAGCCCATTCTTCACTTCCTGGACTTCTTTTTTTTTCATTTTATTTTTTTTTAATTAACTTCTGATTTACATCGTTCGTTTCCGCCAGATTTTGAGTTACAAATTTTCTCCCCGTTTTTCCCCCACCCATCCCCCCAAAACAGCAGTCCCACAGGATATCCCCACCTCTGATCTGCTCTCTCCCCTATTTTCTCCCATACCCGTTTCAACTTTTCCAGTAGGGCATGGTGGATCTCTATATTTCCCAATTATATGTAAAACAATATTGATAATAGTATATATATATTTAAACATTTGATTTTAAAACTTTGAATTCCAGATTCATTCCCTTCCTCCCTTATCACCCACCCTTACTGGGAAGATAAGCAGTTCATTATAGGTTGTACATGTGTGGCTAATGCAAAACAATAACATAGCAGATATATTGTAAAAGACTGAATATATTTCCCTCCCTCCTATCCCACATCCCACTTGTTCTATTCTCTACTTTGATCCTGTCCCTTTTCAAAAGTGGGTGCTTCCAACTTCCTTCCCCCCTAGCCTGCCCTCCCTTTCATCATCCCCCCTCACATCCCCTTCCCCCCCTATTCTCCTGGAGGGTGAGATCCCCTATTTAGTGTGTATTTCCCTTCCTCCTCAAGCCAGATTCAATAGGAATAAGGTTGACCCATTCCCTTTTGCCTTCCTATTCTTCCCCTCCATTGTAACCATTTTCCCTTGCCTCTTCTGTATGAGATAGTTGCCCCACTCTGTCTCTCCCCATCTCCTCTCATTATATCCCTCTCACCTCTTAATTTCACCTTTTAAGTATCATCCCTTCCTGTTAAATTGGTCCCGTGCCCTCTATCTATGTATACCTGTAAACATATATACACACATTCACATATGTATTCATATGCCTGCATACCCTCATATAAAGACATATATATATATATATATAATATATATTTCTAATCCCTTCAACTACTGAGAAAAGTTTCATAAGTTATAATTATTGTTTTTCCATGTAGGAATGTTAATAGTTCAACTTTGATAAGTTCCTTATGATTTCTTTTCCCTGTTTACCTTCTCATAGATCGGTATTTAAAATTTAACTGTTTAAGAAGCTGCAGGGGAAATAAAATACAAAACAAATCAAACCTTCTAAAAACAAGTTCACAAATGAAATTGTAAACATTTCCTTAAGTATAGGTCTGTCTTCCTAAAAAGTTGCTGAAGTAATGCTTATCCATTTAGTTGTTATTAGTATTGATTAAAAAAAAAACTAAACCAAACCAAATTTTAAAAACCCATATCACTTTATATTTTGCTTGCTGAAATTTCTTTAGCAACTTTCCACATTCAAGGCCTACTTTTTTTTTTCTTTCAAACTATTCAAAAGGTGTTTTTATACATATAATTATACATTTGGAAGATTTTAAAATAGATTTTAGTATTTTGTTTTCCAGGTGTGTGTATGTGTGTGTCTAGGGAGGGAAG
Source organism: Petaurus breviceps papuanus (assembly GCF_028583685.1). Lineage (NCBI taxonomy): Eukaryota > Metazoa > Chordata > Mammalia > Diprotodontia > Petauridae > Petaurus > Petaurus breviceps. The sequence continues at coordinate 15,485,579 of NW_027187348.1, read as the reverse complement.
GGGAAAGGCATTTCTGTAACATGTACTATATGCCAAGCACTGTGCTAAATGCTTAATAAATATTATCTTATTTGATCCTCATAACAAACCAGGAAAGTAGGTGTTGTTATTATTCTCATTTTGAGGCGTTGAGTTAACTGAGGCACATAAAGGTTAAGTGACTTACTCAAGCTCACATAACTACTAAATATCCGAGACTGGATTTACTAGTTGCATGACCCCAAACCAATGCACCATCTAGCTGCTTCTTGTGAAGATTTGAGAATTTTATTAATTGACACACATTATTGTCAGAAATAACAGCTCAATTTTAAAAACATCTTACTAATCTAGATGGCTTTATAAAATCACTAATTAATATCTCAAGGCATAATAATACCTTTTGGCAAAGGTAATCACTAATAATAGTGTGTGTAAATGTATATTGAAAATAATCTTTGTTGGGGTGGCTAGGTGGCGCAGTGAATAGAGCACTGGCCCTGGAGTCAGAAGGACTTGAGTTCATATCTGGACCCAGACACTTGACACTTACTAGCCGTGTGAGCTTGGGCAAGTTACTTAACCCCAATAGTCCTGCATTCTTCCCCCCTCCAAAAAGCAAATAATAATAATAATAATAATAATCTTTGTTATAATTTAGGATTTCTTTACATGACTTCTTGCCAGATATGATTAGACTATCAATATTTTTTCTCATAATATGACTGAGTAGAATTGTCGCCTGAACTATTTTGTTGGGTTCACTTGTGCTTAAATTATTAGAATTATACTTAAGTAGTAATTTCCTTGCACAATATTTTTTTAGATCCAGCTGTGTTTCTTTTGAGGGTCTTTTTATATAAAGCTAGATAATGTAATCCATATATCAACCCAATGAGACACAGGTAAACTATAATATATTTCTGGAAAAAAATATTCAATGAATAAGGGTGCCAATATCAATCCTTCTATATTTGATATATTCACCAAGGGAGGACATCAATGTCTATTCAAAAAAAGTAAAACTTAATTTCTTTCTTATTTTATTGTTTAGAAAATAGAAATATATATTCCAATATTTTCTTCTATTATTCTAATGGAATGTCTTTTACATATCCTCCTTTGTAAACCATTAATCTAATGAAGATATGAACTATCATTCTTTTAATTTTTCATTTGTCTGACCATGCTCTGATAGAAACAATATCTTCTAGTGTCCCTGTCATATTAATTATGCCACTTTTTCTTCTAAAACATTGGAATATCTTCTCAATTCTAAGGCTCAAGCCACTAATACTTCTAATTACCTAAAGGCATAAGGTAGTCAGTCTAAGAGGAATTAGATACCTCAGATGTGGCAGAGGTTCTACTACTGTTTGTCATCTACTCTGCTGACCAAATGTATATCAAGGTTCATCACACCCACCAGAATCAGTTTTGTATCCTTGCTCTATATTCTTTCCATGTTAAAGTAAACCCCCTTTTGTTAACTGTTTGATGGTCCATGTCAGAGGTATCAAACATTCAGTTAGCAGGCTGTATGCTGCCCATAACATTCCAAGTGCAGTCTGAACCCTATTAAAATTAAGTTCCTCTCTAATTTTAATGTGTTGATAATAAAAAGGAACATGTTTGGCTTTCTGGGTCAATATGTAGCCAGCAGGAATCATTATGTAGGGTTTAATGGCCTCCATTTCTATTTTGAGCTTGACATCGTAGGTTTATAAGTATCTCATTTCCTTTCATTCTTGAACTTGAAATGCCAGACTAACTTGTGCCAGGTCTACAATATGGGCATTATATTAGTTTATCAGAAAGCAAGAAACCTAAATAATGCTAACTCTACTTTGCCCCCCAAATGCCTTCATGGAGGCTTTTCCTTTAGACATTTTTTTCTTTTAGTTCTTATAAAAGGGACATTTAAGAAATGTTCATGAGAATACAGAGTCTTCAGCAAAATTCTATTTGAAATATTGTTTACTATGTAAAGACTGAGTCTACAGATGTTTCTTCTGGAATTTGGTGTAACACAAATTAAAGACTATATGAATATATGGTCATGTGAAATTGCATTTCAAAAATTATTTGTTATTTTTTTCTTTGAATGAGAACAATATAACCCAATGAGTTTCAGAGGCAACATGGAGTAATGGATAGAATACTGGACTTAGAATCAAGGGGACTTGGGTTCAAATTCTATCTCCAATCCTGATTAATTATATGATCCTATGCAAGTCACTTTATCTAAGTCTAAGTTTTTTTAATCTGTAAAATTGGGGATGGAGGTTTCATTAGATAGTTTCTAAGCTCCCTTTTACCTCTAAACCTATCATTCTTTTCTGACTTAACTGCTAGAAAACTCAATGCCAAATCTAGGACTTGTTTACATTAATTAACTCATCCCAGGTTTCTGAGAGTGCTTATTTCTCTAATCCCCTTAAATGTTGTCAGCCAGTCCTCACCTTTCTTGGAAATAAATCTAATAGGTCATAAAGAGTTAATTGATTATGGCTTGGTCTGCCCTCATCTCCCCATCTGAGTGTCTACAGTAAACCTACTACTTTCAACCCAGTGTTTCATCTCATGAATTAGAGAGGACTATGCATCTTTCTTAATATCTATCTCTTTATTTAAAAATGTTCAAAAATTTCATTTCTAAAAAAAAGATAAAACACAAGCAACTTGTCCTATTTTGCCAAGACCAACAAATAACTAACAGCTTCAGAAGATAGCAGTCATCAGCTGAATAAACAAACAGAAGACAAAAAGTGTCAATGCGGGCCCAAATCCATAATTGCTAGCTTGGCATTAGGCAGCTGACAGCCATTAATCAAAAGATCATATTGACCACATTGTTCAGCATAGCCAAAACATGATATCTGTATAAAATCAAAAGATTCTTTCATATCACAAGATTTTTTTCAGGTGCTATTCTTTTCTGCAAATTGATTTCCCTATTAAAAAAAAAAACAGGGAGAGAAATTATCTGGCATGCATGAATGCATGTATAACATATGAGAATGGAAAGATTTTGAAGAATCATTAATATTAACCATTAGATGCTTCCTTTATAGCTGAGATGGAAGCAAAGAAAGACTACAGTTTTGTTGAGAAAAGAAACTTTGTAAATTTTACTTTGGGTTTTGCTTTTAAGTCTAGCAGCATGCATTTATTATTCATTTAATATAGCAAAATCTTTAATTCATTAAAACAACTAGCACTTCAAATGCAAATTAAATTATTTTGAAAATAATCTTAGCAGTCCATCTCCTTGAATTGTGAAATTACTATGTTTAGAGAAGTTTGGATCAGTATAAAATAGTTTCCACATTGAATATTCACATATGTATATATGTTTTGCTGTATATAGAAATGCCTTTTTTGTGTGTTTTTGCATTAAATGACAAAAATTTTTAAAGCAATTGGGGTTAAGTAACTTGCCCAAGTTTACATGGCCAGTTTTTTTTTTTTTTTTTGGTGTGTGTGGGTGTGGGTGTGTGGGTGTTAAGTATCTGAGACTGGAACTGATCTCAGGTCCTCCTGACTCCGGGGCCAGCTCTCTTACTCACTGTGCCACCTAGCCACCCCATAAAGGACAAAATTTTAAGAAAGAAGTTTGGATTGGCGAAAGAATTGGTAGAACAGGGTAGTTGGGATTTTACTGCAGGACAATGAGATTGTCAACGAGAAAAAATGTATTATAGTGATTCTTTTATAACTGTATTTTTACATCCACTTCATATGCTTTGGCTTAGTGTCAAGGCAGCAAAATTAATTGATATAATGGGAGGCTGCAAGATGAAATATTTCTTTCCCTCAGTGGCTTCTTTCCAGTTCAAACTTGTCCTACCTTCTTTTATCTCCACGGTTAACTTCACATTAGTAACTTTAAAGTATCTTAGGGTCTACTTCCATAACAAGGCTAGTGTCACAGCCTCTTTCTTTTTCTTCAGCATGGATTAGTATGCCAGGATACCTCTCCCCAAATGTTGAGGGCTGGTGTCCCAAGGTCTCCACACACTGATATCTCAGATCTCTCTGTCTAGTTTTTGGATCAATATTCTAGGATATCTCTTCCTACTTCATTTTTAAAATTATTTTTTGCTATACAGAATAATAATGATACAGAACATATAAATTACAGAGCAATAAAAATAATAAGTTAACAAAATGCAAAATCGATTTGCAAAAGTTCTAGCCCTGGTCACCAAATTTGTCAGTTATGGACTCTGGGGTGCCATTTCTTTTTTTTTTTATTTCATTCATTCATTCATTTATTTTAATTTCATTTAATATTGGCTACTAAGCCATAGGGGTTAGTAGTTTTTCTCAGATTCCATTTAACTACTTCTGTTTGTAGTCCATTTATTCTTAACTTTATAGAAAATGAAAATAACATATGATTACCAACTTTATTTTATAGATTCTGAATCTTACATGAATATCAACCAATTCAGTAGCTAAGTATCACTGAAAGCCATATGCTGCTTTAAGCCTTGTAAATGGCACCTATCAGAGACAGCCAAAGTATTTCAGAACAGAGAAGTCATTCTCATCATCATAGTTATGAAGATAAGATTTTGATCCATTAAAAAAATTCTGTAATTGAAATGTCCTCACTATCTTGAGTGGTGCCTATAACTGCATTCCTCAAAATAGATTTAAAATGTAAAAGGAAACTATATAGATTAATTTATTTTGTTAAATACATTTATCTCCTCAAGGCCCATCACTTTCTTTATTGGTTAACCTGAATTATCAGCAGAATATACCTTCAGGCAAGAAGCTTAAATAGAAATCAATGGTGAGTCCCTGTTTTCTTAGGACTAATATGTAGTTGATCTCCAATATTGAATAAATTATTTTCCTGCTTGTTGCATGTGGAGGGTGGTGGTGGTAAGAAGATCCACTGTCAAACACAGCTGCCTTGCGTAAGGTCAAGGGAAAAAAATAAAGGCAAATAGAAGCAACTGCTGATGTGCCAGACTAGCAAGATTTCACATTTAGGCTATGTTTAAGTGACGTTTATCTAATAATGAAGGCCAGGCAGAATGATAAATGCGCTTCACTGGGTCTGTGCAGAAATGGGTTTATAAACAAGCACCTGCCATAAATCACAAAAACAGCTTTGTCAAAAGTAACTAGAGACCAGATGCATCTTTATAATTACCTGTGACACACTGTGTCCTGCTTTCATATCTTCTACTCTCCTCACCGATCATCTATTTTATTTTCCTGTAAGTCTGAGTGATTTGCATTCCATTTTAAAACACTGGTTTATGGCTAGGGTGCTTTTAGGACAAGTCTTCAAGAGCGGGATGAACAGAATTTTTTAAAAAACGCATTATAAAATGCCACCAAATAGTAAGGTACATTGAGGAAGTCTCTTTCACATTCCTTCCTTCCCTCCCTGATACAATTCTAAATGACATCCACTAATCTACCCCTAATAGCATCTATTCATACTAAATTGTTAACCAGGGTAGTGCTTTTGAAATTTGAGAATGTGACAATTCAAGCAATTAATGACTTTTAATAAAGGCATGGCAAAGTAGGATAAAGAAGGAAAACTGAACATGAGAAAGAAGCTCTAGAGCAGGGGTCCTTAACCTTTTTTTGTGTGTGTCACTGACTCTTTTGGCAGTTTGGTGAAACCTATAAACCCTTTCTTCCAATATTTTAAAATGAGTTAAATAAAATAAATACATGAAATTACAAAAGGAACTAATTATATAAAATGCATTTATCAAAATATTTTATTGAACATTAAGGAAAAATAAGAAAAAGTGATCACTTAGTTGGAGGCAGTGTGGGTTAAGAGATAGAGTCCAAAAATGCATTTGTTGTCAGAAAAGGGAGGGTTCAAATTCTACCTCTAATACTTATTTATTATCTTTGTGATCCTGGCCATTATTTAACCTCTCTTATCCTCAGTTTAATCATGTAAAGTGGGGCAAACAACCTCTGAAGAATCTGCCTCATATAGTTGTTATGAGGCTTAAATGAGCTAATTTATACCAATCACCTTGAAATCTTTGAAATGTATAAACATCAATTATAATTAGGACAAAACTATGTGGGAGGTCTTGGTCCTCTCTCTGTCTAAAGGTGGACAAATCAATCTCTCTTTTTGGTCTCTGTTCTCTTTCAATTTAAAGGTGGTATCAGGCATTAAAAAGTGCCTTTAGCACAGCCATGGGCAAGCCTAGAGTGCCACAAACAGCCAAAGATATTAAAGGGAAAGCAAATATAAGAGCTCAGAGGCAAAAACTGATTGAATTTGACTTCTTTAAAAATGCATTTGTTATTTCCTGCTGTGGTTACCATACTTAATTGATACGCAATCTCACTAATGGTACTCCTTCATATTGGTTTAGAAAAAAGCTTTGCAGTAATCATGGAATGAAAAGCTCAGAGCTAGACAATAAATGCCTCTGCGCTCAGGTCAGCCCATTTAATTTCCCTTTCAAATCCAATTGTTCACCCACTGTGCTTATTAAATACAAGCTTACTCCCTGTATTTGAATGCACTGTCTATGCCACTTTGGCATACCAGTCCTACTACCTTTGCCATCTCTGTTCTGATTTCTCTATGCTAGGACAAATCCTCAGATTTAAATACACACAAACACATTTTTTTCCCTTAAAGCATTTTTCTATGCCTGTTGTTACACCTATCATCTGACTAATTCCCAACTATAGAATTTTATTCTTAACTGAATGCTCCACCTTATTCATCCTAGGATGATTTAGAAAGAAAAAATAATCACTAGAGATAAGTTATAGAGACAAACACTATTATGCAATCCTGAGTTTTGGGATACCTAAATTCTTAGTTTTCTGGCACTTATATAATATTTGTCCTAGTCAATCTGTCATACAAGTAGCTTGTTAAATTTTGGTCTACTTTCAGTGCTTATGTTTTCATGAATTCTATACATATGTATGTATATGTATATGTAATGTAAACTTAGTTAACACATTTTAAGATTGAATCGCATAGAAGTAGCTCTCTTTGTCAGTCTCTTTCACCAATATCTGCTACTGTAGTGAGGTAAATTGTAGGATAACTAACTTGATTTTGTCTCTACATGCTGGAAAATTCCAGTGACTATGTATATGACAGCTTGCATGCCCCAATCCTACAATGCAATTCTAGCATTTTCTCAATGATCATAGGCTAGCCATTTGCAGTTGTCATGGAAACAATGGCATGATAAGCCATGTAGACTTTGCATATCAAATCTTATCATGCCACCAGGCAGAACAATCTGTGTCATGACTTTAATCAAATATGACTTCCAACTAGCTTAATATCCCAGATATTCACAAACAGTGATAACTACAAAATGAATCCACAACAAGGAAAATGTGAGTAGAGGGAGAGAAGTGGCCTTTTTCTTCCTGTTCAAGGAGCCCTTCCTGAAACCACCAGCTGCTAGTGCCTCCCTCCTAAACTGCCTTCTATTTAATTATAACATTCTTTATTTGTATTTAGTACCTTAATGCTTATTCTTTATATACTTATATACATGCTTATTTCCTCCACTAGAATGTAATCTACTTGTGAGGGGAGGTTGTATCATTCATATATTTTTATCTCTAGCATCCACCACAGTAGCTGGCATATAGTAGGTTCTTAATGTTTGTTAACTAGTGATTGATCCTAAGACATTGTTTTTTTTTTTAACTATTTGGCAAGTACAATATAAATCAACCACCTAAAGTCAAATTCTTTTAGATTTATTATAAACTACTTAATATATAAATATCATAGGCCTTTAGATCTATTAGAGACCTTTTGTGTCATATAATCCAATCCCTCTGTTCTTCAGATAAACATAAGTGAGGTGTAAGGGCAGAAAAATACATAGCTAGTTAATGGCAAATTAGTCAGGCAAGACTTGAACTCATTGCTAAAGATTTGCTTACTTTATTCATGGTCAATAAGAGGTATAAAGATACCTAGTCTGTTGTCATAGCATGTTTCATTCTGTAGGGCATTAGGTCATATCTACAGAACAATTCAGAAAATTTTAATAACAAAAAAAAATAAGTGAAGTCAGTAATTCAACTGTTCTTAAGTGGTAAAAATTAATCACAATAATTCAAAGAAAAATGTGTTAAATGCAAGACACTTTAAAACACATGTTGTTGCATAGGAAATGCCAAATCTGATGGGGAGCCCCTGAACTAATCCAGCCCAAGGCTTGGGTACTGATGGGAAAGGACTGGGATATACCTTACCCTGATGTAAGTTCAGGTCTCAAGAAGGGCTCTCTGCACAGAGCAACCCAGCCCCACCTAAATTCAAAGTTGTTGGACCTGGACTAGGGACATAGCCAGTAAACACATTAGAGTCATGAGGAACGAGGAGGAGAATACAAGAAGGGGAATAACTCGGGCCCTGAGTTTCTTTTAATGATTAAGGGAAGTTTAGGCATCTTCATCACTATCTCTTCTTTCTTTTGGTTGCCAGGAGACTGGAGAACCTTCTCTATGGTAGTGTGTTATATACAAACAAACATTCTGGAGGCATCAAAAGTTCGAGCATCACAGCAAGTGTGTGAATATACATACAATCTCCCACCCTCCACAAAGGTTGGTCAATGCTAGAATTGAGTAGCAGGAACTCCCTACTATGATAGGTGAGGTACATATCTATACAGGGGTAAGTACCCTATATTCAGAGAAGAAAATTCTGAACAAATTTTGCACCTCTCAATAAGGACTTATGGTTTAGCCTCCACCATATAAGACAAAGGCAAAAGACAAAAATTAAATAATACTTATTTTCTGGAAGTTTTACATTCGTCTATTAAATACCAGTCATATTAAGATCACCTCATTATTATGATTCATTTTCTTCTGCCCCCCCCAACCTCTACATTTTCCAAGTCTCTTAATTGGCCCATAGTCGCAGCAGGTTTTGTTTTTTGTTTGTTTGTTTCTTTGTTTTAGAGAGAACAAGAGAGAGGAGTTGGGATTAGCATTCACTACCCCTGGATGCTTTATGTACTAAACAGGTGAAATCACTGGGGTTAATTTTTCAATGTGAATACAGGTACACACACACACACACACACACACACAAGTTCTCTGTTTCTGTCATGTAGATATGTGCTCTTAAAATGGTGTTAGCGAAAACATTTTTCCAAAACTCTAGTTTACAAGAAGTAGATTTTAATGTTGAAGAGGAAAAGATGAGCATGAAACTGGACACAGAAAACTGTATATGTATGCATGTATGTGTATGTGTATATGTCTGTATAGATGTATATACACATATGTACATACACAATATGTTTGGCAGCCTCTATGACCTTTGCCTATAACTCTCCAATTTCACCTTTGTCATTTAATCCAAATATTTCTTGATCTCTTTGTGGAGTAATCATATTGAATATGATTCAATCAAAAAATTTTAATGGAAAATAAATGAATATGACATGATTTTATGGAGGTGTACTAAATGTATGAAATTTTTCAAAGGTAAGAAATCATAAGCATTAAGAAAATCCACAGGAAATGATGTTAATGAATATATCTACATGGTCAATAAATTGGCATGGGATAATAAACCACCAGGAAATCTCAAAATATATCCTTATCTTTGGATTTTAAATGTATTTAATAACTTTTTACTACAAAAGTCTACTTAGAAGCAGTATCACCACATCTACTTTCAAGATATAAAGCAGTCAACTTTTAGAATGTAAAGAAAGTTAGTATAAATTCTTCTGTGGAGAATAGGGTCAGAGTGGGGGGGGGGGCAAAGAATTAAAATCTATAATCATATTCTTTCTGTGCTTTTTTGGGCTTTTTTGCATAGGGAAAACATGGCCAAAATGATCATGTGCTGGACATTAAAGTGGGAAGATCTGGGTTCAAATCCCACCTCTAATATATACCTCCTTTGGATATTGTAGGCAAATCGCTGATCTCTTCTCTGAGTTTTAGTCAGCTCCTTAGGAATAACTCACTAAATCATAGATTGTAATTTTTTGTCCATAGAGTTTTGCTCATGAACTCTGCTCTCTTCACATGAAGAAGAATCTCAGTCATAATAATAGCTGCCATTTATATAGTACCTATTATATGCCTGGTACTATGCTAAGATGGTTGGAGAATATTAGAATGCAGGTAATTTTTGGAACTAAAATTGCATCTAGTTTAAAAGCGCACAAATATATCTGCATACTTTTTTTTTTAGTTTTTCCAATATTTGAAAAAGTTACATTCTTTTTAATTTTAATTACAGTATTAGAAAAAATGCATATAGAAAATAAAGGGGGACATATGTTTATCTAAACACACATGTGTGTATGTATGTATCTTTGTCTTGATTTTAAACTCTGTTTAATACTTAGATCAAAAAAAATAGCAACTATTCTAAAAGTAGGAATTGAAATCGAATCTTCCACATAGCCAATTTCAGGGCTTACACCAAAACTTTATACTTTCTGGGAGGACCATTGGAAGTATTAATTTATCTTGTTGCTGATAATGTTCTTACTCCATTTAGGAATTTACTTTAAATGTTTGAGTTTGATAGATAGAATGACAAGCTGTATCATTAATGACACAATGGAAAGTTAAGAGACTTAGCAAGCAATAAAAGTGATCTGGAAAGGTCCTTGAAGTGGCAAAGATGTGATGAGATATATGAATAGGTGAGGAAAACATTGTGGAATTAGAAATGCACCAGTCAGCAGAGAGGGGTTTTGGCAGATGGGTTAAGCAGGATGTCCTGATGTGGTAATTCTAGACACTATGCTGATCTCTAGGCAGGCCAAAGGAGGGAGCATGAGTTGGAAGACTTTGAATCAATTAATTAATCAATAAACATTTATTAAGCACTTATTATATGCCATGCACTGTATTAATAATAGCTGGAGATTCAAAAAGAGTCAAAAGACAGTCCTTGCCTTCAAGTAGCTTATAACCCAATGAGGAAAACAATATGTAAACAAATATAAGAAGAACAAGCTATGTACAGGATGAATAGAGAACAATTAACAGAGGGAAGACATTGGAAATAAGAGGGGTCAGGGAAAACTTCATGTAAAAGGTGAGATTTTAGTTTAGACATAAAGGATACCAAGGAGGTCAGTGGTTGTAGTGAAGGAGGGAGAACATTCCTGGCTGGGAAACAGCCAAAGAAAATTCCCATGAACCAAGAGATAGAGCTTCTTCCTTGTGAAGCAGCCAAAAGGCCAGTGTCACTGGTTTGAGGAGTATATATTGGGGAATAAGGTGTAAGAAGGTTGTAAAGGTAGGAGAGGTTTAGGTTATGAAGAGTTTTGAAAGACAAACAGAATATTTATTTGATCATGTATGGTGATGGATGTATGGTGATCAACAGGAAACCACTGGAGTTTCTTGACTAGGGTTGGTGTGTGTGTGTATGTGTGTGTGTGTGTGTGTGTGTGTGTGTGTGACATTATCAAACCTGTTTCTTAGTAAAATCACTTTATTAGCTGCGCAGAGGATGGATTTAGGTGGGGAGAAATTTGAGGCACTTATACTCATCGGTAGCAGGTTATTGCAATTATTCAGACTTGAGCTAATGAAGGCCTACAGTAGAGTGGCAACAGTGTCAGAGAAGAGAAGGCAATGAATACAAGATAAATTGCAAAGGTGAAATCTTGCCTCAGCAACAGATTGAATGTGGAGAGTGAGTCCTGAGTGACTCCCAGTTTATGAGCCTGAAGAACTGGGAGGTTAGTGCTGCCTTTTATAGCAATAGGACAGGTCAGAGGTTGGGCTGTTTAGGGGGGAAGATAATGAGTTCTGTTTTAGACAGGCCGAGTTTAGGATGTCTATTGAGCATCCAGCTTGAGATGTTTGAAAGGCAGCAGGAGATGTGAGAGTAGAAGTCAGCAGAAGCTTTGGGACAGGATAGATAGATTTGAGAATTATCAGCTTAGGGATGGTAATCAAATCTATTGGAGATGAGATCACCAAGTAGTATAGAGGGAGGAAAGAATAGTACTCAGGACCCAACCCTGTGGGACACCTATGATTAAGGAGCATGACCTGGAAGAGAATCCAGCAAAGGAGACAGAGAAGGAGTGGTGAGTGAGTTAGGAGGAGAAACAAGGAGAGTGGTTCCCTAAAAGCTTAGAGAGAAGATGGTATCATGAAGGAGAAAGTGATCAATGGTGTTAAAGGATGCAGGAAGGTGAATGAGAATGAGGATTGAAAGACCATTGGATTATCTACCAAGAGATCACTAGTAACTTTGGAGCAAGCAGTTGTAGGGAATAAAGTAATTCTGATTTCCAGTTTCCAACTATGCAACTTAGTAGTATATTGTGCAAGGGATTTTATATCTCTGAGATTCCCTCATTAAACAAAGTTGTTGAACTACATGTACTATAAAATCCCTTCAACTTTATCATGTTGTAGTTTTCAGTTGGTGTTAGTGAGTCTTGTTAGATGTATCATGAAACTCACCACAGTGGTTATGGTATGGAAGTAGGACTCTGGTCCTCTAGGAAGCTTGGAAAGATCAAGACAGGATCCCATCTTGGGAAGAACCCCCTAGGCCCCTGCCTTTTTCCGTCTTAGAGAACCACCCGAAATCCATACCAGGGGTATGCTGGTACATATTATCAACTAGCTACGCAACACACTTTTAAATTTAATCTGCATGATTGATATATTTTCTATCAATGTCTTAAGTCTAGACAATAAAAAACTATAAATGAAACTCTGATTTGTGGTGTTTGCCAATTTCAGAGTTATAAATGTTGACACTGAAAATTTAGCAGTCAGCTTGGGTAGTTCAGGTCAACTGGCTCCAGCACACCCTTGCTTACAATAAATATTTATTTATTTGTTTACTTATTTACTCATTCATTCATATATGTATGTATCTGTTTATTTAAGAAATGTAAAGCAGTTTTTGAAGACATTCCCAGAAAAAGGTACAGGATAAAAACAACAAAACCCTACAATTCTGGTGTAAGGTCTAGTGTAGATAGGAGAGTAGGGTGGGCTCTAACAGGTTCTCTGGTCATGTACCCCCATAGTGTCCAAATGAGTCTTCATAGCAAGGCAGGATAAAGTGAATTATCGTGCACTTCAGAAATCTACCAAGTTTGAGAGGAAGTCTCTACTTGACTGGGACTTTTCATAACCTGAGAATAACTAAGTCATTCACAGTTTTTCATGATATATTATTGTTATTACTATGTACTATATTCTTCTGGTTCTGCTTACTGTGTTCTGTATCAGTTCACATAATTCTGATTTTTCTAAAATCATCCTACTAATTTCTTATAGCATAATAGTATTCCATTACAATCATATATCATAGCTTGTTCAGTCATTGCCCAATTGATGCACATCCCATTAACTTCCAATTCTTAGCCCCCACCAAAAGAACTTCTATATTTTTGTACAAATAAATTCTTTTCCCTCTCTTTTTTACCTATTTGAGATTCTGACCTATTTGTGGTATTGCTGGATCAAAGGGAATGCACATTTTGATAGCTCTTTGGACATAGTTCCAAACTGATCTCTAGATTGATTAAATCAGTTCACAACTCCACCAGCTGTGTCACAGATTTTCCATATCCCTTCCAACAGTATTATTTTTTTCTGTTATAATGAGCTTACATCTCAATGAAAGTGTATATATGTGTGTATATATACATATATGCACACACATAAAAACAAACATAATGCATATATATAAACAAACATGATATATACACACATGTATATATACATACATTATATATATATATATATATATATAAAATCTCAACACAAAGATGACACATATAGAACAAATGGGAAGTAACTTTTGAGGAAAAGGGACTAGCAACTGTGGGAATAGGAAAAGGCCATCCTTTGAAGGAAATATTTAGAGATAAATCTTAAAGGATTTATCCATTTATCCATGAAATCCAAGATGTAAGGAAGTAGAGATTCCAGGCATTTGGGACAACTGATTCAAAGATGCAGAAACTATAGATAGTGTCATGAAAGAGGAACATCAAGGAGACCAATATGACTAGATTGTAAAGTGTACAAAAGGAAATAAAGTATAAGAAGACTGCAATGATAGGAATCATTGAGATTGTCTGACAAAAGAATTTCTGGTTTGTTTCTTACCATTATCTTCTCATATAAAGTCAATATTCAGATATTAACTACAGCTTCAGTCTAGTTTCTGACTGGTTTTACCCCATATAGATTTTTCCTTTCTGCCTTCTTCTCTTTGATGGGTAAATCATTCTTCTTTCCTATTATTTTTCGAAATTCTATTGTACTCATTCTGCTAATATAGCCATTCGTAATGTAACCATGTTAAAAAAAAATCAACCCAATATAACATGGTTTAAAAGTGATTCTCGGGCTCACTGACTGACTGGTAAATGTTTAGTTCAATTTTCACTCTGACTACAGTAAACTGTGCTTTCCCCCTTATCTCTGTGTCATTGATCAACGATTGGCAGCAGTACTTAGACAGCAGACTAATTTTCACAGTCATAAAGAGCTTTGAAAAGAAAAGGTCACATTTGGTCTTCAAGGTCATAGTGAGCCATGTAATTTTCAGAATATAAAATTAGACCGGACCAATATTTAGGATGCATTGTTTCTGATTTACCCAAATTATGGATCCATGGGTACCAAATTGGTCCTTGACTGAGCACTTACTTCCATGCTCTTCCTAATACCTCAGTCACACAATATTTTAGGAAAGATGAAGATATGTCTGTCAAATCAACCAATCAACATTAATTAGTCACCTACTATATTTTCAGTACTGTGCTAAACATTGGAAATACAAAAAGAGACAAAAGACAGTCTCTGTCCTCAAGGAGCTCATAATCTAATGTGAGATTAAGCAATTTTCATTATTCTCTCTCCAATGCAAGATGACTTTTCCTAATGTTGGAAAGGTTAATGTCTTTTGTTGACCACAAATAACACACACACATATACATATATATGTATATACATATATACACACATACATACATACATGCACATACACAGTACACATGAATGGATATGTAATGAAAAATATCACATAAGTATGCAAATACATATTGAAATATACTTATAAAGTAATACATAATATCATCATCAATATTGATACTTATGACAATTTGGAACAGAAGTTTGAAATACACAATGATGATTCATTCTTGCTTTCTTTTTAAATTTTTTATCTATTTTCATTTTTATTTTTCATTCTTGCTTTCTGCTTCATCTCCTTTCATTTGAATGGATAACAAAAGATGTTGACGGGGAGAGCAGTGTCTATGACCCACACAATTCTTTTTTTTTCTTTTTGTAGGGGGGAAAGTAGGGCAATTGGGGTTAAGTGACTTTCCCAAGGTCACATGGCTAGTTTTGTGTTAAGTATCTGAGGCTGCATTTGAACTCAGGTTCTCCTGACTCCAGAGCTGGTGCTCTATTTACTGTGCCACCTAGCCACTCCAACACACATAATTTTTATTGGATTTTTTGGTAATATATTCCATATCTCCCAAATGGTATTTAACTAAAATATCCCATACTGTATCTTTTCATTTTGGGCTGGAAAGAGTGTCATAGGAAGAACAGACATGGATGCATTATGATTGTCATCTCAGAACTCAGTTTTCATTTTCTAAAAATTCACTTTTCCTGAATTCTCCATTTTTTTGAAGGGCATCACCATGCTTCTAGTTACTCAGATACATCTTTGACTCCTCTTTGCATCACCTCACATATGCAATGGGTTATCATAACTTGCCTTTACTACTTCAATATCCCATTTATGTGACATTTTCTCTGTACTCACATAATCACCATCTGAATTCAATACCCTGTCACTTCTTTCAGACTATTTTAATAACTTCCTAATTGGTGCCCCTGCCTCAAGCTGCTCCCTTCTCCAATTTATCCTCTGCATAGATGCCAAACAGGTTTTCTAAACTGTAGTCCCTACATTGTTACTCCTCTAAAAAAAAAATTCAGTGGCTGTGTTTTGAAATTAGTATCAAACATTACTTCATCTTCTAAAAATTCCATTTTGTGTCAAGGTTTTACAATGTATATATAGTTATTATACATATATGTATAGTATACATATATGTATACTATACATATAGTATATTATATATACAATGTAAATATAGTTATTAGTAAAATATAGATAACTTATAAAAATAAATATCCACATATTGGGGGTAGGCACTAAATTTTTTTATACTCATGAGTTCACAATGGAAAAGCTTGAGAGACAACTGTTTTGAATGATTTTTTTTTTTATCTATGTGTGGATGTTCATAAGATTTTTTCCCCCAGAGACATTTCTTTCTTGCCTTTGGAAAGCAGAGAATAAATGATCAATAAATTTGAAATAGACACTTATTATGACTTTGACATGGTTGTACTTATGAAGTCACCAAAATACAACAGGCTGAGAGTAGAATATTATTTTCTCTGGGGCGGCCAGGTAGCACAGCGAGTAAGAGCACCAGCTCCAGTGTCCGGATGACTTGGGGATCGAATCCGGGCTCAGACACTTAGCACCACACCCAGAAATAACTGCCTGTGTAACCTTGAGCAAGTTACTTAACCCCAATTGCTTAAAAAAAAATTATTTTCTATCATCCAATTCTAAGGACACATCTGTATATAAAACTATAAAAAGATTATTTATATATTATTTTCCTTGAGTTTGTAACAATTATATATATATATTCTAGAAATCATTGTAATTTATTTTTATATAACATTTCAATATTCTTCCATTATCAAAACAAATGCTTTTAATAAATGTAATATGACACTCTTCAATAAAGAGATTTTGAGAACATGAGCAAATAAAACATGAGTAGTACACTTATTTTATAAATATTTTTTTTCCTTTTCATTCTTAAGGCAGTACCAGTCCTAGATGTAAGAAAAATAGATGATCATCTATTTGCAAAGGTCCCACTTATATGTTTCAAATGAATGAACCTCTTATCTCTGCAAAGGAGTGACTGAGATGGGTCTTTTTTTTTCTTTCTTTTTTTTTTTTTTTTTAAGCAATCAGGGTTAAGTAACATGCTCAAGGTTACACGGCCAGTTATTTCTGGGTGTGGTGCTGAGTGTCTGAGCCTGGGATTTGATCTCCAGGTCGTCCCAACACTGGAGCCGGTGCTCTTACTCGCTGAGCCACCTTGCCACCCCTAAGCAATTGGGGTTAAGTAACTTGCTCAAGGTTACACGGCCAGGTGTTTCTGGGTGGGTGCTAAGAGTCTGAGCCCAGGATTCGATCTCCAGGTCGTTCTGACACTGGAGCCGGTGCTCTTACTCGCTGTGCTACCTGGCCACCCCTGAGATGGGTCTTCTTATAGCTCTTGGGGTCCATTCTTAATTATCTTTAATTTCACCAATTCATTTTTATTGTTTTTTTCCAGTTCATATTTTTATCTATATAGTATATGCATATAATAGGTTACATTGTTTTATGGTTAGTATATATTAGTGCATAGCTAGTACCTGTTTATATATGCACACATATGCATGCATGTTTATATTGCTTTAAGATTTTCAAAATTCTTTATGTGTTATCTTATTTGATCTTCACAACAACTTTGTATTCACACACACAAATTCTAGCTATAAAACAGTACTATTACTCTGTCTTTTAAAAATGAGGAAAATGAGAATGAGAGAGGTTAAGTGATTTACCCAGTTATTGTCTGAGGCAGACTATAGACTTATATCTTACATCTCCAAGTCTAGTATTCTATTCACTTGGCCATTTAGTTGTGTATATTATTTTCTTTACTCTACATATTTTACTTCATAACATTTATATACACATTTATACACTTCTCTCAATATGTTCATCATTTCTTATGACACAGTCATAATATCCCATTAGGTTCATGAATTATAATTGTTTCAGTTATTCCTCAATTGATATCCAGCTATGTTACTTTTAATTCTTTACTTCTACAAGTCCTGCTATAAATATTTTGGTATGTATAGGTCTTTTCTTCTTATCAATTATTCCCTTAAAATCTATAACATGTAGTTAAATCTCTTGGTCAAAAGATTTGGACATTTTAGTCATTTTATTGACGTAATTTCAAGTTGCTTTCCAAAATATCTGCATGATGTACAGCTTCACCAACAATGCCCTAGTTCTTCTGCCCTTTCACAAATGCTCCTATATCTACTTTTATATGTTTTGTCACCTTTGCAAACTTCATGAATGTTAAGTGAAACCTCAGGGTTTTGGTTTTTCATTTCTCTTATGTTTTGGATTTTTCCCTTTTGGATAATTTTTGGATAATTCCCTTCTTTGATCCCAGGTGCATTATTTTGTTTGAATAGAAGCTTTGCAGTTCTATGTAATCATAATTAAAAAAAAGTTATATCTTTTAATTTCTGTAATTGCTTCTATCCTGTGTTTGGCTCAGAATAAATCTTATACTCATACCTGTAAAAGGTATATATTATATTATTCTCTTTTAATAAGGTGATCTTTAAGATAAAAATCAATTATGAGATTATTATATGATATAGAATAAAATGTTAGTCAAATTCTAATTTCTTCTACACTATTTTCCAGTTTTCCCAGCATTATTTTTTATCAAACAGAACAATCTTTTTAAAGTAATTCATGCTTCAAATTTGTCTAATGTTCCTTTTTTGAATCTCATTGTTTCTGATTCTCCTTTGTTTAGGCTGTTGCATCTAACTCTCTCTTGATAACTGCTACTTTATATAATAGTTAGAAATCTAAATATGTTATTACACCTTTTCATCCCTAACTTTTTTTTCATTATTTCTCTTCATTTTATAGATTTTTTAAATAAACTAGATAATCACCAAATGAATTTTATTACTATTTTATTGAGTTCTGTAAAGATTTGATAATTTGATTGGCATAAGAATAAAACTATAAGTTCATGATGATAGCGTTATCATTTTTATTATGTTGACATGACCTAGCCATGAGTACTAAATATTCCTCCTGTTATTTAAATTGGTATTTCTTTCTTTTTGTCTTAATTTGTAATTTTTCTTTCTTTCTTTTCCTTTCCTTCCTTCTTTCTTTCTTTCTTTCTTTCTTTCTCTCTTTCTCTCTTTCTCTTTCTTTCTCTCTCTTTCTTTCTTCTTTCTTTCTTTCTCTCTTTCTTTCTTTCTTTCTTTCTTTCTTTCTCTCTCTCTCTCTTTCTTTCTTTCTTTCTTTCTTTCTTTCTTTCTTTCTTTCTTTCT
>NW_027187348.1:15409326-15466360 GCF_028583685.1 Petaurus breviceps papuanus | reverse complement strand
TTTCTTTCTTTCTTTCTTTCTTTCTTTCTTTCTTTCTTTCTTTCTTTTTGATTTTTGAAGGGCAATTGGGGTTAAGCAACTTGCCCAAGGTCACACGACTAGTTTTTGTGTTAAATGTCTGAGGCCAAATTTGAACTCATGTCCTACTGACTTCAGGGCCAGTGCTCTATTCCCTGTGCCACCTAGCCACCCCTATAATTTATTTCTTTAAAGAAAATCTTTTAATTGAAAGTATAAGTATTAGTTACAATATGGTAATTGGGTACAAGTGAGAACATGGAAAGCAATTATTTTGGGGGATGGCAAACCAAAAATAAGTTTAGGAATATCTTCTATGTTTAAAAAAGAAAACCGAAAACCAAAAATATGAGGTCAAAGATAATTCTTTGACAGTTATCCAGGGCATATCTTTCTATCCACTTTCTACACTTACACTTCTCTATCTTTCTCTTTTATTTACCTATTTTTTGGGTCTCAAATGCATCTTTACAATGGAGGAGATAAATAGTTCTTATTGACATTCTTTTTGCAAGCAATCGTTACTTCAATGATTTCATATCATTTCCAATGATGCAGATTATAATCCAACTATACAGTTGGCTTCAATTTTTGTTTGTATATTTCCATAAATACTCAATAGTGTCTAAATGGAGGGCTTATTCTGCTTCTTTGAATTTTGGTGTAAGTCAAATTTGCCCTTTGCATTCCCATCTGACTTCCTTCACTCTTATGACCTGAGTGGGCCACTTCATTTTGTAGTTATGTGTTTCCTCAATGTGTTTCCTCTTTCCTCACTGATGTCATCTGTCTCATCAATGATGTTTCTCACATAGCTCTTTGGGTACTGAACTAGTTGGGTCCACTGGCAATGTTTCCACAATCATCAATATCAAAATGCCATGAAAATTCCATAAGGTTGGTTCAATTTCATATTTATTTATATCATCTTTCCAGTTTTATCTGTAATTGATCTTAAATTAATGTGGCTTAGATCTCACAGTAAGCTTTCTGCTGGTTAATTTTTTTTTCTCCCATTCTTCTTGCTCTCCACTTATGATTTTGATCTCAAACCCTTCCCTTTTCTTCCATGAAATTGCCCCCAAACCCATAGTCCCTCTCTCATCAGTCTTTGATTTCTCCTTCTCTACTGGCTCTACTCTTTAGCCAACAAGAATGTTTCAGTCACTATTATGCAAAAAAAAAAATCCTCCTTAAATATGATAGCTTATCAATTTATCTGCCGTCTTCTCCCCATTCATGGTCAAACTGTTAGAAATAGTTATATCCTAGGCCAAAGGGCTATAAAAATGTGCATACCCTTTGACCCAGAAATACCACTTCTACGGCTGTATGCCAAAGAGATCATACAAGTGGGAAGAGGACCTATATGTACAAAAATATTTATAGCAGCTTTTTTTTTGGTGGCAAAGGAAATGAAGGGGATGCCCAATAATTAGGGAATGGCTGAACAAGCTGTGGTATATGAATGTAATGGAATACTATTGTACTCTGAAAAATGAGCAGATGAACTTCATGATAACATGGAAAGACTTACATTAACTGATGATGAGTGAGGAGAGCAGAACCAAGAGAACTTTGTACACGATTACAGACACATTGTATCTTATGATGACTAACTTTGATAAACTGGACTCCTCTCAGCAGTGCAAGGTTATAAGACTACTCCAAAAGTCTCATGATGGAGAGGGCTATCCACATTCAGAGAAAGAACTACAGAGACTGAATGTAGATTGAAGCAAACTACTTGTTCTCTCTCATTTTATTTGTTTTGTTTTGCTCTATTCCTTCTTTCTTGTTCATTCCATCGGTTTTAATTCTTCTTTACAACTTGACTAATATTTAGTGAGAAGGTATTTGTAGAACCTATATTGGATTGCAGACCACCATGGGGGGCAAGGGGAAGAGGGGAGAAAATATAAAACCCAAGAGATTGTGGAGGGGTGGCCAGGTAGCACAGCTAGTAAGAGCACTGGCTCCAGTGTTGGGATGACCTGGAGATCGAATCCCGGGCTCAGACACTTAGTACCCACCCAGAAATACCTGGCCGTGTCACCTTGAGTAAGTTACTTAACCCCAATTGCTTGAGAGAGAGAGAAAGAGAGAAAGAGAGAGAGAGAGAGAGAGAGAGAGAGAGAGAGAGAGAGAGATTGTGGAACTAAATATTGTAAAAAGTAAATAAAAGTACATAAATTTTACATGAAAAAAGAAATAGTTATATAAATGAAATGACTCTATTTTCTCACAGGCTACTCATTAACATCTTATAATCTAATTTGGATTTCTACCATTCAGCTGAAATTCCTCTTTGTAAGCTTGATAACAACCTCTTCATGACAAATATTATGGTCTTTCTTTTTGTTGTTAATTATTATTGCATCCTTTCATGTGATGCACCTCAACCTCTTTCTTGATACTCTCTCCTACCTTGTCTTCTGTAACGCTGAACTCTAAGAGACCATTTCTTTACTCTATAATTACTTCTCTGCCTCAAAATTGAAGTCATTATAAAACTCCTGCACTTTAATTGGGGGTTTCCTTCAATGAAATTTCTTTGGCTTTCTCCTGTTTTCTCTCTCTACACCCTCTTCCTTTGTTAGCTTATCTATTTCAAAGCTTTCAATTATTACATCTTTCTAAATATCTTCCAAATCTGTATTACTACCCATGATCTTCTTATATCTATTCGCTAATTTCCAAATATGTGCTAGATATTTCTTCTTGGATATCTCACCAGAATCATTTTAAACTAAGTATGTGCAAAATTTAACCCCTTGTTTCTGCCCTCAAAGTGCCATTATCTCTAACTTCTTTTTATTTTTGTTGATATCATCATTATCTTCCAGTCAACCAGTCTCACAACCTCAAAGTAATCTTTTTTTTCTTTTCCTCATCCCTCACAATCAATGAATGTTCAATTTCCCATTGTTTCTTTTCACAGTTGCATTCATATTCATCCTTTTTTTCTAAGATTACTCTAATTACCCTGGTACAGATGTTTGTCACCTCCTACCTGATATCCCTGTGTCCAATCTATATTTTCTCCAATCAATTCTTCTGACTTTCAGAGGAAAAATGCTCCACAGCAATATTGTGATAATATTCTTTGATTTAAAGAAAATCACTTCCAATTTATATTCTCTCTATGATCCCTGATATTCATGGAAATCAGGGGGGGGGGGGAAACATGTATCATTGCTTATATTATAATGTCAATAGATTATTCTTCTTTAGTCCCTTACATGTAATTTTGTTCTTTTCATCAAGAATGTTTGGAAGTTTTCTATTTCTTTTATTTTTTATGTAATTCATTAAATATTTTCCAATTACATATAAAAATAACATTTACTTTTTTAAAATTTCATTTCAAAATTGTTTCCTGCCCTCTACACCACACCCTCCTTCGAGAAGAAAAGGAATTTGATAATGATTTTACATATGAAGTTATGCAAAACACATTTTTCTATTAGCCAAGTTGCAAAAGAAAACACAAAAAACCCAAGAAATATATTTCCTAAAAGTATGCTTAAATATGCATCCATAGTTCATCAGTTTTCTCTGGAGGAGTATAGCATATTTTACTAGACATCCTTTGGAATTGTCTTGAGTCATTGTTTTGATCAAAGAAACTAAGTCATTCACAATTGATCATACTTAAAATATTGCTCTTACTGTGTACAGGGTTGTCCTGATTCTGCTCACTTAACTTTGGATCAGTTCATAGCAGTCTTCCCTGCTTTTTCTGAAGCTATCCTGCTCAACATTTCTTATAGAAAAATAGTATTCCATCACAATCATATAACATAACTTGCTCATTCTGACATTGATGGATATCCCTTTGATTTCTAATACTTTGCCATCACAAAATAGCCACTATAAATATTTTTGTACAAATAGGTACTTTTCCCTTCTCTTTGATCTCTTTGTGATACAGACCTAATAGTGTTATTTCTTGGTCAAAGAGTATTTGGTTTGTAGCACTTTGGGAATAGTTCCAAATTGACCCCCAGCACTCACAT
This sequence comes from Petaurus breviceps papuanus, assembly GCF_028583685.1. Lineage (NCBI taxonomy): Eukaryota > Metazoa > Chordata > Mammalia > Diprotodontia > Petauridae > Petaurus > Petaurus breviceps. The sequence continues at coordinate 15,462,323 of NW_027187348.1, read as the reverse complement.
TTGATTTTTTTTTAATCATTGTTAACTCCTTTAAGAAAGCAGAAGAAAATCTTTGTTTCTTCTCTTCCAGTAATTCTAGTTAAACTTGAACATGTATTTTTCTTTAAAGCTTCTTTGTAAATGTTTTAAAATCAATTTCTTTTTCTGAGCTTGCGTTAGTATCCCTGTCACCATAATAGTTCTTCAAATAGAATTCTTTTTCATTAGTTTGTTCATTTGATCTTTCTTCAATTGTACTTCCTGCCAGAGGTTCTATATACTTATGGAGGGGACTGGGCTAAGTTTGTCTGCTATATGGTTCCTCTTCTCCTTTATTGGGTTATTGAGTGCTGTGTTATTCCAAAATACTAGAGACAAGTCAGGCTGGGACCCATAGGCTTTATGTGTTTCTAAGTTGCTCTTATCTATGACAGTCTGATTACTGCTCCTTGTTCTTATCTCTGCAAGTTGCTACCTGAGTTTGGGTTTGCCCAATATTCTAGTTGGTTTACCCTTGGTTGGAAGTTCTAGGAGGCTGTTGCTGGACTTAATCACTATACATCATCTGGAAAGATCTACAGGTTTAGAATGACAGAGCTATATGCTGCTCTTTTTTCTCATATTCCTGCCTCCATTATTCCACTACAGGGTTCAGACAAGGCCAGAAGCTGGTATTAAAATACCACTCTACTTCTAGAGTCAGAGAGACCCAGGTACTATTTTTTTCCTAAAATTTTTTCCTATTGCAGTATATAGCCTAGGTGCCATAACCACTCCAGTGAGCAAGAGAGCTGCCAGCTGGTACCCCTTTCTTCATCTTACACAAAGTCATGGCTCCACTGTATGGAAGAGGGAACACATCTTGACCTCATGCACATCCTTCAGCCTCTATCAGTTCTTGCACACTGTAATACTTTTTTCCATGCATGTCAAGTCAGATCTCATCCTTAGTGTACTCTCTCTCTATCTTCCTATGCTGACCTGGGGTTTAAATATGACTCTCAGTGATTTTTTTTTCTCTTAGATTTACTGATTAGAACTCAGTGTGTTACATTTTTTTATCTCTTTGTGGAAAAGTTGTCTTGGGGAGATCTCAGCTCCATTTCCTCCTGTAAATCAGCCATCTTTACTCTTCCTCCCTCAGTCACAGGTTTTTTTTAGCAATTATTTCGCATAATTTCCCAAAAGTCCTGATGATGATATTCACTTATTTTTTTCAAGGAGACATTGGCTCACATCAAAATTCTACCTATTCATTTTAAAAAGTAACTGAAAATATTACCTATCCCTCTAGCTCCTCAATGAAAGTTTCTAATTCAAAGACATGTCAATTATCTATGCCTACACAACCACTAATCCATTAATGTGTAGACTTTTAAAACATGGTAAGTGGTTCATCTTTTCTGGATGTGAAACAATGATATTTTGGAGAGCTCTTTAATGAACTGCCTTATCCGAACAGTAAACTATTTTTCTTTGTCTTTTTGAATACACAAACCATCTGAGTACTTGGCACTTCAAAAAGTTCAAACTAGATCGATACAGCATACACTTTCAAAATATCCATTTCTTCCATGTATATTTGTTCACTGTAATTAGGTATACATGAACCTATAGATACTAGTTTAATCCATAGTAAGTCTCTTCTACATTAGGAAAAGGGGAATGAACTCAGTTTCAATTGAAGAATAATTGACTAAGCATCTATTGTGTGCCAAGTAGTGTGCTATTACTGGGGTTACAAATATTAAAATGAAACAATTGCTGCCTTCAAGGATATTATGTTCTAGTAGAAGACTTAACATATATCCAGATAATTAAAAAGAAGATCATTTCATATGTGAGAGAATACTAAGAATTATAATATACCTTTTTTTTCAGGGTCTTATAACACCTTCTTAGAGGCTCCCCATGTTCTCTAACAGAAGCATTCCTGACATTGTTTATCTTGAAATCCTCTCACTTTACACTATAATCCAAGATGCATAAATTTCTTCTGAAAAAGTTATGTTCTTTTGTTTCTCTCAAAATCACTAAGAAATTACAATGTAGGAATGGAAGCATGGCTATTTTCTACTGCCAAACTTGCAGGCTTAGAGAATAAATTTGAATACAAGCCTTGCACATGTGATTTTAGTCAATTTAATTCTCTTTCCTAGACCTTGGATCTGAATTTCCTCTGTTCTGTATAATGGGGGAATGCCAGAGAAGGGCCAGTCCTTAAATCATACTCAGATATGCCCTACATGGGGTGTTATACAAAATGTTAACAAATATTCCTTGCCTGGTTTGACTTCACCACATGGAGGATCTATGAGCCTTCTCAGGGCATAGAGTTTTCTTCACATGTGCCTTCCTTCCATTGTATTTTATATTTGAACCCACTTTCCCCAGAGACTTTGAATGTACTAGGTAAATATACGCAGATTAGGGATATTTTTTTAAACTATAGTTTTTTAAACTATAAAAAAACTATAATTTTTACTAAATTCCTTTTCTAAGAGAAAATAGAGTTCAACTAGTAGTTTTATAATGAATGGGGGATTGTGAGCAACAATACCTCCTGACGGCTCACCTTAGAAGTCCATTTCTCCTTTCTCAAAGTCTTCATGAGATTCCCTTTAAATATAGTTCTGATAGATTCCAAGGATTAGTCCTTTCTGGAGTTCAGACTTATCATTGCACTTCATCAAATAAGATCACCGTCTTTGACACTGCTACCATCTTTGTGGGCAGAAATTTCCTCTGTCTTCAGCCACTTCCATTTCCTGACTTTGCTAACTGATTCTGGTATCTTTGGAGAATTCTGATGGATCTACTAGTCATCTGGATATTCTTCTGGCAACATACTCATTCAACTAATATTGAGAAAGAATAAACACAAAATAGGCAGGAGTCATATGTGCTCAGGAACATATAACTGAGGAGGGCATAGGGCAATGACCCTTCTCTCTACCTAGCAGCTCTGAGAATTTTTGTTTCACTGGACACTCAAAAGAAAAATAAGCAAGATTCTCACAAAAGGACCAGCCACTCTTTTCAATAAGCATACAGTTCTGACTTCACAAGTCATGAGTCATCAGTCCTTCTGGGTCCTCATAGAAGCAGAAAACTAGTCACCATCCTCTATGATTTATAAAATTGAGCTGCAACCTTTTATTTCCTTTTTTTCTTTAACTTTTTTTCCTCTGCACTTACAAATCACCATTCAGCATAGAAAACTTTCACTGCTGCATAAGGCGGCATAGATTTCATGGAGACTTACAGCATGAACACATGGCAGAGACAGATTTGGGCATTCTTGATTATCTTAAGAAGTAGTTTATGAATATTGTTCATGAACTAGAAGCTTATTTGTGAAGGAGTGAAAGTTTTGAATTCCCCAGGCAGAAGCAAGATCCTGGAAATTAGCCTCCTAGACAGATAAGGCAGATTTCTTAGGGAGGGTGAGCTTTGTACATTCCATCATGGGTAACCCCAATTTCAATTATTCTTGATATTGAGAGCTGATCACTGGCCTTCTAGGAGGAAAAGGGGATTTCCCCTACAGTATGCTTCTTTGAAAATGAAAATTAGGGTGGCTAGGTGGTTCAGTGAATAGAGCACCAGCCCTGGATTCAGGAGGACATGAGTCCTAATCTGCCTCAGACACTTAACTCTCACTAGCCATGTGACTTTGGGCAAGTCACTTAATGCCAATTGCCCTGCCCTCCCCCCTCCAAAATAAAAAAAATAAACAAAACAAAAGAAATGAAAATCTAAATTTTCATTTAGGAGGAAAATTGGAAACTCTGGAACCTGTCACTCCTTTTATCACTATAAATTACTTCATCAGTGCAGGTTCATGAGAATGTGAATGGTTATCCAACACAGTCATCCCCACATCCTCTATCTGCCACTAAAGTGCTTTTACATTTAGGGAAGGGAGTGCACCTGATCCTAGGCACCTGTGAATCCTTTGCATCTTATCCATTTTCTGTGGGGTAAAATAAAGGCTATTCAATTTTCAGTTCCAATTTAGTACACTGAGTGTTTGTTCAGGAGTTGGGGTCCCTCGGATCCTAGACCTAGACAATTTTAATTCCAGTATCCATTCTATAATATCTACTAAGCTGCCTCTACTTTGTTTTTATTTGTTTTATAACTTTGCTTATATTATTGAAATAATGGTATCAGTTTTATTTAGAACTAATTCTTTTTCTTCTTCTGTGCTTTTCTACTTGTGGTAATTGGTGGTGAGAAGCCATCACACTCACGTATTTGATACTTCCAGTGACCCAGCGACTAGAATTATAGCTATGGTCATAGAAAAGAATTGGCCCATTTGTGGACCAAACCCATGACATTGGCTTCATGAAATGCAACTCAGTAAAGCAAGACCCTTGATATATTCCTTTGGCTAACCTTTATTGGCTGGAAAATCTGAAAACAAAACCAAAGCTATTTTCAACTCTTAAGACTTTTTGACTGCCAAGCTTCTCACCAGGGTTCATTGTTTTAATACTTCTTACTAGCAACTATATATATATTTTTTACAATGGGCTAATTGGTAACATTTTAACACAAAATAGTCTTTTCAAGGAGTTGTAAAAAAACCTTTATATTGATTTTTCCCCTTTGACTCAACTAAGAGACTGTCATCTTTTGTTTCTTTATTTCTAAAAGAGATTGTAGACATTACATAGGAAACATGCTGGCTGCAGTTTGCTGAAGGGTAAGCAATAATAAACGACTTTGCTTCCTCCTCTGGCTTCTCCATTCCTTCCTATAACTAGCCTTATCAAAGCTTTAATCTATGAATCTATTTTTTTCTCACTTAAAACAGAGCTTAAGTAATTCCCTTTTCCCCTAAATGCCAGGGGCCATATACATAATATATCTAAGGACGGAAAAAAATCTTTGAGAAATAGGCTCTGTGGAGTTTCAAAAATTAAATTTCACTTAAAATTACTGAAGTGAAAAATCATTCCCATACTGTTACAATATTATATCAGGACTAGTTGAAAAAAATACTAAATAACTTGAGGACTGAAACACCAAAAGGAGTTTGAATGAGAAATAAAGATGTATGTATGTATGCCAATTGATGACAAAGAAGAAATAAATATTATCAATCAATAAACATTTATTAAGTGACTACCAAGTGTCAGGCACTATCAGGCTAAGTGGGGTGCTAAGTGCTAAGGACACAAAAAGAGGCAAAAATGTGTCCCTACTCACAAGGCACTTACAATCTAATAGGGAGGACAACATGCAAAGAGATATATAAAAAACAGGTTACATACAGTATAAATGGGAAATAATTAATTGAGAAAACACAGTGGAATTAAAAGAAGTTGAGGAAGTCTTCCTGTAGAGGGTGGGAATTTAGTTGGGACTTAAAGGAAGCCGGGGGGATCAATGGTTGAAACAGAGGGGGGAGAACGTTCTAAGTATGGAAACAGATAGACTAAAGCCAAGAGATGGAATTTCTTGTTTATGGCACGGCCAGAAGTTTAGTGTCACTGTATCAAAGAGTACATATGCAGATTGAGGTGTGAGAGGACTGAAAAAGGTAGGACAGGGTTAGGTTATGATATATTTGGAGGAAATAGAGCATTTTTGTATTTGATCCTAGAGGCAATAGGAAGTAAATGAAGTTGATAGAATGAAGTGGTGGGTGAGTTGACTCAACTTGCTCTTTGGAAACATCACTTTAGTAGCTGAATGTAAGACAGATTAGAGTGGGGAGGGACTTAAAAAAGTTAGACCTACTGTTAGACTGTTGTCATAATCCACACCAGATATGATGAGAGTAGTAACAGTGCCAGAGTAATGGAGAAGGTAGGAGGGTGAAGGGTTTAAGAGGATATATAATGAATTACATTTTGGCTATATTGAGTTTAAGATGTCTTCAGGACATTCAATACAAGATTTCTGAAAGGTAGTTAAAGATATGAGATATTAGGTCAGCATGGAGTTTGGGGTAGGACAGGTAGATTTGAGAATTACCGGCATAGCAATGGTAAGTAAATCAATGGGAGCTGATGAAATCATCATGTTATTATATATATATTTATATTACATTATATTTATTGTATATATTATATAATAAGAACACATGTGTATATAGAAATATCTATGTATATGTGTGTAATATTGTTATTTTAATGTGTACTCATTACTTTTCACAATTATAGGTACATTTTAATACTCCTTTCTTAAAATTTTCTGTTCCAAATTCTCTTCCACACTCTCCCCTTACCTATCATTGAGAAGGCAAGCAATTTCACATAGGTTATACATGTTCAGTCATGTAAAACATATTTCCATGTTAGGTGTGTATAACAGTAATGTAATTTGATCTCTTTGTATTGGCAAAGCTAACAGGTACTTAGCACCTAGTTTGAAATTAATTAGATCAAGCCTCTGCTAAGAAAGAAAAAAGTATGAACCCCTGTTGCTGAAGTAACAGAAAGTTGCTGATGTAACAGGAAGAGGCAGAACAGGAAGGAGCTAATAGGTATACAAGGAGAAGCCCTAGCTGGAATTTCAGATCTTCTTGTAGCCAGGTTCTGGAGGCTGAGGAAGAGAGGCCCAGGCTGGAGAGAATGATTTTTATTTTGAGAACCTGGATGAAGTGATTTTGATTCTGGTAAACAGCTGAAACTTCTGCTGAAGACTTCCATTGATTTCCCCTAGCTTTGAAAACCCATAGGTTGGTGTTTCCCTCTCTGGTAACTAACTAGGTATGTATGTAATGGTCTGACAGCTGGAAGCCCTGTCTGCTGAATTGTGTTACTTTCTGTTGAGTAGTAATTGATGGAATTGCAATTTATTTGTGATTGTACTTTGTGATTGAATTAAGCACTCTGTGATTGACTAAATGAATGCACTATCCAGAGGTGGAGTACTTTTACTTTTGTGTTTTGTGTCCCTTAAGGAGGCAAGCCTTCTTAATGATGACTGAATGATTGAATAAGGAGGCACGCCTCCTTAAAGATGATTGAATGATTGAGTTACTAAATGATTGTATCTTGTTGAAAACTATTGTGACCACTTTGGTGAAAACTATGTAGCCATTTTAGGGATAAGTCATTGTGAATTCTGTATTTTGATTTTCTGTGGTAAGTTGTAACATTGTGAATGCTGTGCCTTGATCTTCTGTGAATGTTTTGCTCTCATATGTTATTGAATAAATAGAGTATTCACTATACTAAGTAATCATAACCTTGAAAGCTGTTCACAGCAGCAGTACTCTGGAAAGCTGCTCGTGGGTGGCTTTACAGTGTGATGTGAAGGAAAGTATAGACCTTCCCACCAAAAAAAAAGAATATATATATGCACAATTGTACCTTGATGAATAGTATTTTTCATGATAAGTCCTTTGGAATTGTCATGGATCATTTTATTGCTAAATTGCTGAGAATAGTTAAGTCATTCACAGTTCACCATCATACAATATTGCCATCTCTGTGTACAATGTTCTACTGGTTGTACTAATTTCATCTTGTACCAATTCATGTAGGTCTTTTCAGGTTTTTCTGAGAGAATCCTGCTTTTTCTTTCTTGTAGTACAATAGTATTCCATTACAATCATATACAACAACTTGTTTAGCCACTCCCTGACTGATGGGCGACTTCTCAAATTGCAGTTTTTTGTCACTGCAAAAAGAACTGGTATAAATATTTTTTTTGTACATAAAGTATCTTTTTTAAAAATCTCTTTAAAATACAGCCTTAGTAATGGTATTACCGGGCACAAGATTGGATGGTTTTATAGGCCTTTGGGCATTGATCAATATTGCCATCCAGAATGATTGAATCAGTTCACAGTTCTAACAGTGTATTAATGTCTACATTTTTGCACACCCCCTCTACCATATGTTATTTTCCTTTTCAGTCGTATTAGCCAATCTGATTGGTATGGGATGTTACCTCAGAGTTCTTTTAGTTTTCATTTCTCTAATCAATAGTAATTTAGAACACATTTTTTCTTATATGACTAGAGATAGCTTTGATTCTGGGTAAAGTTGAATTCATGGGACAACACTTGAGTACCTAAAGGGTCACATATGACCTCAAGGCCACACATTTCCTACCCCTAGACTTCATTTGAAAACTTACTTTTTTATATCTATTGACCACTTATCAATTGAAGAAGGGTTCTGTTTATTATATATTTGACTTAGTTCTCTATATATTTAATGGAGAAACTTGCTGTGAATGTTTTTCACAATTATGATTACTATGTAGTTGCCTCCATTCTATTTCCCCCTTGTTTATCCTACTCGGTCTCTCCTTTCATTCCCTCCATTCTAGAAAATGTTTTGTTTCAGATTTTTGCCTCCCCTAATTCACTATCTCTTACATTGGTCTCCCCTCTTCTTTTAGCCAATTTCTGTCTTTTCTGTCTCTTTTATGTGAGGTAGTTTACCTCTCCCTTCCCCTTTCTCCTTAGATAATCATCCCATCATATTACCTGTACACTCTATCTATGTGTACTCCTTCTAACTGCCCTTATAATGTTAGAGTTCTTAGTAGTTACAATTATCATCTTTCCATGTAGGAATGTAAATAGTTTAATCTTGTGGAATCACTTATAATTTCTCTTTCCTGTTTATTTTTTTTTATGTTTCTCTTGAGTATTGTACCTGAAAGTCAAATTTTCTATTCACTTATGATCTTTTCTTCAGGAATGCTTGAAAGCCTCCTATTCTATTGAACACCGAAGGATTATACTCAGTTTTACTTGATAGGTGATTTTGGTTGTAAGTTTAGTTCTTTTGCCCTTTGGAGTATTATATTCTAAGCCTCCTGAACTTTTAATGTAGAAACTGTTAAATCTTATGTTATCCTGACTGTTGTTCCATTATATTTGAATTTTTTCCTGACTGTTTGCAATATTTTCTTCTTGACCTGGAATGTAGCTATAATCTTCCTGGGAGTTTTCATTGTGGGATCTCTTTCAGGAGGTAATCAGTGGATTCTTTCCATTTCTATTTTATGTCCTGCTTCTAGAATATCAAGGAAGTTTTCCTTGATAATTTCCTGAAATTGATATCTATGTTCTTTTCTTTATTATACATTGGATATAGTATAATAATTCTCATATTATCTCTCTTTAATGTATTTTCCAAGTCAGTTGCTTTTCCAGTGAGATATTTTACACTGTCTTCTATTTTTTTCATTCTTCTCATTTTGTATTATTGTTTCTTGAAATCTCATGGTATCATTAGTTTTGACTTGTACAACACTCATTTTTAAAGAATTATATTCTTCAGTGAGCTTTTGCCCCTTTTCTCTTTATTTGACCAATTCTACATTTTAAGGAGTTGTTCAGTGACTTTTTTGTAATCATTTTCCAAGTGGGCAATTCTAGTTTTTTAAACTACTTGTTTTTATTATTTATTTATATAAACACACCCAGTCACACATGGAATATACTGCTTTTATGGTAAAATTTCCTACTCTGTACTTCATCTTTGAATAGAAAAACACCTTATGTGTTTGGAATGAATGAATCTACCTAGGCAAAGAAAGTAGCAAGTGGAGACATGGCTATTTGAATTCTACACTAGACCTGCATGAACAGGGAAGTGCTTATATATGTGAAAGCTTTTTAATACTTCTACAGAAAGTGGTCTATAATTGCATTTTAAATACATAAACATAATACATATGTATATGTATATATATATATACACATGTGTATACATAGATTTTTTCTTTAATTTTAAGCATCCCTTTCTTTATCTCAAATGCATTAAAAAGCTTATATATGTAATTACTTTTATAGTGTTTGGCAACTTAGATGATCTAGAATATCTCCAAAAAATTCAAAACACTGTAATAATATAGTATAAATATTCTTACTCTACCACAGGCCTGAGAATTCTTCTCTTTGGCAGCAGATCACAAAACAGTCACCTTCCTTCTCCCCTCTCTAGGCTAGTCTTACTAAACTACCTTTTTGTAACACCTTTTGCCATCTGAGAATCTTATTTCAAGGCATCTATTCAACATTTGTTCTTTCTTTTGGTTCTCAGGGAATTGGAAGCAAACAAAATATTTCTACCTAGGTTTTCCAGTTTTGTTCTCTGGGAAAAATTAATGTCTAGAAACAAAATCTACAAGGAAAGATGCACTTGAAGTATGGGTTTATGGAGATCATCCAGCTATATAATGATGTGAAGTTGATACTTTCTCATGATTGATAAGTGCCAAGGTATACTCCTTTGAAGTAGACATTGGGGAAATAACTTACTGCTCTAAATATGGAAAATGTTTTGTATTGATAGGCAGTTTTTCATGTGAATGGTTATATTTGTCAGTGGTTTTGCTAATATTCAGTTCAATTTTTCATTATACCAATCAAACATCTATTTGAGAACAGTTGGAAAGAGGGAGTAATCATTTATTATCATTAGCTGACAGAGTAGCCTAATTTTCACTTTGTACTGGTTCAAACAATGGCTTGAAATGTTACAGTATTCTAGTACTATTTTATCTCTTGGTACTACCTTAAAAATCTGACATCTGTTTCATGTCTACATACCTTGCCTTACTTTACATTTACACTTTTTTCCTCTTTTCTGTGAAAGGCTCCTAGGAACAATTTGCTAGATATATACAATTAGAGAAAATTCTGTATCTAAGTGTGTAGTTTGTAGATTACATACAAGCTTATTTCCCCCCTCCTACTAAATCCCTGATAAAGGAAAATGAAAATGTAAATTATTGACAACCCAAGCTCAAATAATCTTCTCCAGAAGCATTGAGATATAAAACTCGTCATAGCTTTAGCAGTTATACAATTCTTCCAACAAGATCAGAAAAAAATGGAATGCTGCCCTTTTGTATAATATGTAGGTATGCTCTAGTTTATGTGCCATAATGTCTCCCCATATATTTATAAATCTGTAGTTGCTTATGGGTCTCCATCCCTCCTGGTTTGAATTTGCTTACTTATAATTTGAAAGGAATAGGTCCACTAGAGAATTTCAATATCTTATAAGGCACTAGTCCCTGATTTTAGGGAGACATTGTTATAAAAATTGTCTGATAGGGCATTGAACCTATGTAATGTTTAGGTTGCATTTGGTTGGGTTTTTAAATTTTATTTTTTCTTAAGATGGAAGTAATCAAATATGTTAAATAAAAATCTACATTTTATTAGATAAAGACATTACCATAGATACTCTCTCCAATGATAATCATCCTCTCCTATCCCCATCCCCAAACAGAGCCCTCCCCTGATATTTAAAATAAACAAAAAAAAACCCACTTCATTTTTTAGGTGCCTTAAGTTTGATGCATGAAATTTTTACCCAATTTTTTCACAAAACACATATACATAACATCCCAACCAGTGAGGCCTTCTCATCTGAACCCCTACAATTCAGGATAAAAATGATTCATTCATGCAATTTTTTCTCCACTTCTATATTCTGCACCCTGAAATTTCATGTTCTATTTAAGGAGAGTTGTCCTGAGTGTCTTTCTGCTGTCTTTTTCCATGTGATTTTCTGGACCTTCACTTTCAAAGGATACTACAAAGAGACCTTCTTCACTATAAATAGGTGCTGTGAGTAAGTAACTATGGATCTTCTTATCTTTCTCTAAAGGACATTCCACCTGTTTTCATGTCATAAGCCATTAATTTGTCTGGAAATCTCCCAAAATTTCTTGAAGTTTATTTGGCCTTTTGGCAGGTGGTTAGTGTTCATTAGTGAAGGAAGTAGATGTCCTTGATGAAGAGGTTAAAAACTTAGATGACTATCCCTGTTATTTCTGGCAGTCTGAGACCTCTGGCCAGTCCCTTGCAGTGCAGTTCAGTAGTTACAGAAGTTTCTGTGTGGGTTCACATCATGCTCCAGAACATCAAATTTAGCAATCTTTACTTTGGACCATGTTTTTTTTTTTGAGTTGTGCCATTGGGCTCAGGTTCATATTGGAGATAATAGACATCATGGAGCTAAAATTCCCAGTGTTGACAAATTCCTTTGCCATATCAATGAAGAATTCCACCAATCTTGTCCTTTGCTTCTTGTATATCATCCTACAAATTTCTGTGGCCATCAGCATGCTTACACAGTTGAACCATTTATCATAGGCCTCTAGAGTACAGGTCTTATTGCTATCCCCAGTGCACTTGTGATTATCTAGAAAGTCCATGGGGCTATCTGCATCAGATCCTCAGGATAAATGTTACTGACCCTTTCTAGCTCTATGTAGGTGATTTGCTGGGCCAGAATGAGTGGGGCAGAACACACACTCCTTCTGGGCCACTTGGGGCTTTAACTTCAGAATAATCCCTTTGTCTTTGACAGTCTGGGAGAAATTCTCCCTTATGTCCTAGAACTGTTTCCTAATGGTTAAGGACAAGATGAGGTTCTAAGTTATCCGGGTTATGATTGTCTTAACTATTCCAATCTCCTCATCACACTGTGTGATTCTGTGATTGATCTCTTTTAGTTCCTTCATGATCTTCACATCCTGGAAATAACAGGGGAATGCTTTAGTCCAGTCCTTCAGGAGCTGTATAATCTTGGCAGTGAAATACTTTAAGCTTGGCCTTTTTTTGACCTCTAGCTGCTGTTTCTGCTTGGTATAGATCTGGTCCACTTTGGCCATAAGATCACATGGAGGGATGAAAATACAGGAACTCAGGAGGAAGGTGAAGATATAAGTCCTGTTGTGATAATAATCCATGATGGGTACCAGTGTTTAATAAAGGCTTCTGGAGATCCAAAGGTAAGATTCCCATCTTGGAAAAAGTGGTCTCCACCACTCTGCTCTCTGATGTCTAGATGCATCTGTCCACTACATCTAGACCCAAACGAACTGGAGAAGATTAGTGTCTGGGGCATAGTCTTCCTCATTGTCTTCTGCAGTGTATACATAAAACCCTGTGATCAGGCAGCCAAAAGAAAAATCTCTAAATGGTGATCAGGGGACAGAGAAGGAGCTTTAGGCTGTCATCACTAGGTCTCCCAGCTTCAGCTGGATGGAATCATTCCCTCATTCCATCCCAACCTAGATTCCTTCTCCTTGTTTATTATGGTGGTTCTACTGCCACTATGCCTACCTGCCTTCTCTGCTTGCCACCCCCTTGAGTCTCCTTATTCTGGTTTTTAAAGAGTTCTCTTCAGTAATTTTTTTGTGTGTGTGAATACATACACAGACAAACACAGAAACTCACATATATACAGTAGAACCTTTGTTTATGAATTTAATTTGTACCGAGATTCTATTCATCCTGTGGTTTGTTCATATTGCAAAGTGAGTTTTCCCATAGGAAAAAATATAAAGTCAGATGATTGGTACCACATCTCCAAAAATATTCATATAAAAATAATTATTTATAATTTTAAGTAAGTATTTTTGTCCCTAATGCACCTGAAATTCAATAGCAAAAATTAGTAGACAGTATAAACTGAAAATAAAACAAATTAACCAATACTTTACCTTTGAGAAGAGTAGTGGCTGATGTGAAGGAGACAGGAGGGAGGAGGACAGGTTATTACTTGGAAGGAGAATCTCCTTCCATGAGAACATCAGGGATTTTAATGTCAGGAGTGTACTCTCTTATGGTACTTTCACTAAAAGTAAGACCAACACTACTGCCTTCACTTATTTTTCATTTTGTAGAATTACTTTCATGTTTTGACTCACTGGTTTTCTTTTCTTTTTTTTTGGGGGGGGGACAGTTAACAAGCTTACTTTAATCAGTCAAATATGTATCATTTACCTAGTTTAGGGGAAAAAGGTCAGCACCCCAAACTTCAGAGTATACAGACAGAATTATCAAGACAGAGAAACAGATCAAGTAGACAGTTTTCCAAACCGTGCAACCATTACATCCATACCAAATCAACATCTGGGTTTTTCAAAGCCAGGGGGCTCTCTACAACAGCTTCCCAGAGTCTCATCTGATCAAATCACAAAACACTTCTCAAAGTGAGCCCCAAAGCAAAGCCTCATATCAGGGATTTGTAATGGTAATGTAAATTTTGAAGATCTTCCCTGCCCCTAGGCTAAAGTGCACCTGGAGACTGGGGTGGGAGGCTTGTTTTTCAGTAGATACTTCTTGATTGGCCAGTGAGTCAATAAGGTTGTTACATTCTCTGAGCCAGGAGAAGGCTATATAAGCCCTGATGTGTAGCTTTGTTTTGGGGCTCACTTTGAGAAGTGTTCTGTGATTTGATCTGGATTCTGGGAAGCAATTGTCCAGAGCCCCTCAGCTTTGAAAAACCCAGATGTTGATTTGGTGTGCATGTAATGGTTTGACAGTTTGGAAAGCTGTCTACTTGATCTGTTTCTGTCTTGATAATTCTGCCTGTATACTTTGAAGTTTAGGGTGCTGACCTTTTTCCCCTGAACGAGGTAAATGATATATGTTTGACTGAACTAGGTAAACTATACATATTTGACTGATTAAATAAGCTTGTTAACCCATTTTAAGTTGCTTTCCTTTAACAAAGCAGATCCAATAACCTGTGTTGGCAGCAACCCTGAGGATGCTTGGGGTGCTTGCTGCTACAGGATTATATAGCTTTCTCCTAGGTCAGAGAATGTAACCACCCTGTTGACCCACTGCCCAATCACACAGCCTCAAAGTGTGGGCATTCCTGAAAACCAAGCCTCCTGCCACAGGCTCCATGTGACCACATTCAGCCTATTAGGAGGCAGAGTATATTTTCCAATCAAGGAAGGTTCTCAGAGTCTCTTAAGCCTATCAAAGGGCCTAAGAGCAGGGAAGATCATTAAATTTGCATTTCCATTACATTTGGCCCCAAGATCTTTCATGCCCATAGCATAATCAATTTACTTTTGAATTAGCACTAAACATCTCTTAGGTCCCATTTTCAAGATACAGAACTAAAGGTACCAAAGTGGCCACTGGGCCTTAAACAAACACAAAGTACATTGCATTATCACCTCAATTCAAAACAAGAGTCCAAATAAAGTTCTCTTGGGTGGAGGTGGGTGTCCTTTTCCTCACCCAGCTCCAGCCCCTGCTTCCAAGTACAGAGATGGGGATGGGCAACAAAACCAACAAGGTGGCATCTTTGGGGGTCCACAGCACTTCATCCCACCCACCATAGACACAAGTCCATCCTCCCCCTGGTTCCCAAATTGTGGGATGCAGCAAGGAAACACACTCAGTGCCCCTGCTTTGCTGCTCAGTTCTTATCTTTTCCTGTGGCTGAATTCTGAACTCCTGGGTTTCTTCTGCTACAGGTGGCAGCTGCTCCTGGCTTCTGCCCAGGTCCCGATGCAGGCAGCTCACCATTCCTGTTCTCAGCTCAGCGAAGTCTGCCTGCAGGCCATTCTTCTCTCCTGGTCCATGGCTCCACAGGGTCACAGCTACCCCAACTAGGAAACAAACAATTATCTCAGCCCCCATACTTTCCTTTTACTCTGCAGATCCCATCCTCATCGCCATGTTGTAGCAGCAAGCACCCCCGTGTCCCCAGGGTGGCTGCCAACACAGGTTCTTAGATCTGCTATGTTAAAGGAAAGCAATTCAAAATGGGTTAACAAGCTTATTTAATCAGTCAAATATGTATAGTTTACCTAGTTCAGGTGAAAAAGGTCAGCATCCCGAACTTCAGAGTATACAGACAGAATTATCAAGACAGAGAAACAGATCAAGCAGACAGGTTTCCAAACTGTCCAACCATTACATTCACTGGAGCCAGTGCTCTTACTAGCTGTGCTACCTGGCCGCCCCATGACACTTGTTTTTGATGTTTTTTCTGAATGTCACCAAAATGTAACATTGCACTATTTTAAAAAAATCCTCTTTGAGCTCTTTCAGGAATATATATGTGTGTTATGTATATATGAATATATATATGTATACACTCATGTATAAATATATATATATACACACATCTATGAATTTAAATAAATATATAATTTATGTATATATAATATATATGGTTGATACCAATTCACATCTTTGGAGGTTTTGCATATAGCTGTTTTGATATCATTGTTTTCTTCTAAGTTTGTATTTGATCTTCTCTATTATCATTAATAAGTTTGTGATCACATTCTTTTTTTGTTGTTTCCTGATTTTCCTAGCCTATCTCTTGACTTTTAACTTTATGTTAAATTTGGGCTCTGCTCCTGGCATGGATGGGACACTCTGTCAACCTTCAGAGTTTTATTTGTGCAGCTGTTTTCAGAGCTAGTACTAGGGGACTTTTTTTTTCTTTTCAGTTCTTCCAAGGTATGTTCTAAGGAGAGGTGTATTTACTACTCTCCTGGTCTATATTCTGGTCTGTGAGTGACCACAAGTGCTCTTTACACCAAGGAACTGTGAGGAGGGTCCCCCATCCCCTTTGTCCACATGTTCTGGTGTGGTAATGCTCCTCCTCACACTGAAATTGTGATCCATGACTTCAATACAGATCTGCATATAGGAAATACAATCAAGTCTTACATCCAGTGCTAGCAAAGGGACACCTGTAATCTCTTTCAGTCTGATCCCCTTACTGTCTGTTAGCTGAGGGTTCCAGAAAGAACTGCTTCAGATTTAATTGCTCCCAAGGCCTTCTGCTGGCTGGTAAAGGTGGGGCTTACTGCTATTTTCCTATGGAGTTTCTTTTGCTGGCTTTTCCTCCACTCTTACTGAGGTGCAGCAGACATTTTCTCCTGGTCTTCAAAGGTTTTATGGGATGGTGATTGTTTTACCCTGTCCTTTTGTGGGTTTTGTTACTACTGAATTTGTTTTGAGATGCAATTTAAAGTTGTTTGGAGGAGAATGTGGAAGAGGTCAGGTGAATCCCTGACTTTTCTCTGATGTTTCCTTTATACCTAGTCATATTTTTGTTTTACAGAATGAAAAAGGACTGTTTTACCGATCTCTTATCTGTCATTGAGTCGCAAGAACTTTTCACAGTGCCTGACACATACTATGTACTTAATGAATGCTTATTCATTTGACTTGACTAATATCCTTTGAAGGTTGTACAATTTGATTCAAGTTGGTTGTGACACCTCATGGCTTTCATTGTGAGACACTTTATGTTGTAAGCTCTTCTAGGCCTCTTTATTGGCTTAAGCACATTTAGTTTAAATTACCATTTCCTTGGACAATATTTCTTTCATATGGGGTGGCCATGTAGCACAGTGAGTAAGAGCCCTGGCCCCAGTGTTGGGATGACCTGGGGATCTAATCCGGGCTCAGACATTTAGCACCCACCCAGAAACACCTGGCTGTGTAACCTTGAGCAAGTTACTTAACTCCAATTGCTTAGGGGCGGCCAGGTAGCTCAGTGAGTAAGAGCACCGGCCTCAGTGTCGGGATGACCTGGGGATCGAATTCAGGCTCAGATACTTAGCACCACACCCAGAAATAACTGGCTGTGTAACCTTGAGTAAGTTACTTAACCCTAATTGCTTAAAAAAAAATATTTCTTTCATATTTTAAATAAGTTCTAGTATCTTAGAACATTGTGCAAAATTTACCCTTTATATAAGCTGACTTATTCTGATGATGTTCTAAATTAGAAATATTTTTGAATTATTTACCTGAAAAATATTTCCCCAAATTGTACTCATCATTTTCATGTCCCAATACTACTAAAACATACGGTGGAAAAAGAAAGACAACAAGTGCGAACTTTAGTATCTATCTAGTTTTGAGGGACAAAAAAAGATTAAGGATGTAAACAACTGAGAGAATTTCTGAGATAATTCTGTGGCAACAAATTCTCTCTGACACTTCCATAGTGCATCTCTTCCAATTAAGAAGGCAGCTGTCATATTGCTTTTATTGATGACATTTTTGCAAAACAACTTTGGAACAAAAAGTTTGGTGAGTAGAAAGTCAGGCTTCCCTGAAATTTTATCAATAGAAAATGGGGGTGGGGGGAAAGTCCACCTTGATTATCTTTAGTTCTTTAAGTTAGCATTCTTTCTATTCTGTTAAGGCATGCACTATAGTAAAGAGGAGGAATAAGGAGAAAAATAATGAAAGAAATAAAAGATGTTTCATTGGTAGTATTCTGTTCTTAATGTAGTCATAGAGACTGGGGTATTATGGCATAGTAAAGAATCATTGTCATGATTCTTTATATTTAGATGAAAATTGTTAATTTTGGTAGAGTGCATAAAAATTTGGAATTATTTATTTATTTTTAGCTCTGAAATAAGGGTCTTTCTTTCTTGGAAAAGGCTTTATGTATTAGATATATGCCAGATAAAATATTTATTATTCTAAAGTTATAGAGCTAAAAGAATTATTTTTAGTTAAATGAGAAGAAAATATGAAAGTTTTGTGATGAGATAAAGAAAGCAGGAGGAAGAGAATGAGTAAAGGAAAGGGTGAGGAAAGGAGGAAGAAGTAGAAAAAGAGACACGAAAAAGGAAGTAGTGTAGAAATAGAGACAAGGAAGAAGGAGGAAAAGGAAAAGTGAAAATGGAGAAGGAAGAAGAGTCAAGGAGTTAAGGGAAGAAAAAGGAAAAGCAGAAGAAGGAAAGGGGAAGGGAGAGGGGAAATATAAGTGGGAAAAGGGTAAGAAGAAAGAAAATAGATGAGGGTGTATTAGTTGTGAGACTATACTTTTTGTTATTCAGAATAATGTTGCTTTTATGGTCATTTTTTTCTTCCTTAGAATTTTAAGGTTAATATGTAGAAGTATTCGTGACTTTTGTAACTTTATATTTTGACATGTTTGGCTGAAGTTAGACATCCCAAATACTATTGTTGATTCTCTCAAATTTTCTAAATCTTTGCATTATTTAAAAAGATATATCACCTTTTCTTGTAGATGTGATGGAGATACTAATCTCTTTCATTTTTTAACATGTATTTATGACAGTTACAACATAAATATATTTTTTAAAAGGGCATAAGTATCTCTCAACAATCTGATGACATATTTAGAAAACCCAATAGAATCACTAAAAACTATGGACAGTCTTGTTTATCTCTGTTCTTCATGGGAAATTTTTTAAGGCTTCCTAATTACATGTAATGATTCTTCTTCAATCCAAATACATGGATTATGCTGAGGTCAGAGGGGTTCATATATTCATGGAACATATTTAGTATTTTTAAAAATCTTAGTTTAGTAATTTAGTATTTTTTCTCTCTACATACATTAATAAAATCACACATTTTGTCATTACTTATCTTGTTAACTTCTGAATTTTTAGATTTCAATAACTCAGATTAAATAAGTTTAATTTATAACATAGTTTTTCATCATTATAATATTTTTGTCACAAATTCTGGTCTTAGATCTAGCAACTATAATTCAGATAGTTGATTCAGGGATAGTTCACATTAACAAAAATAGTCTTGTCCTGTCTATTAAAATTTATTCAGTTTTATTCTTTATGATGTTATCTGTTGCTTCCTGTATCCTACCAAATCTGGCATAATATTTATCCAGCATAAATAATTTATCAAATGCCAGTATATGCCAAACATTGTTCTATGTATTGCAGATACAAAAAGAAGAAAAAGATAGTTCCTGCCCTCAATGGATTCACAGTCTAATGAGGGAGACAAGTAAACAAATATATACAAACTATATACAGGATAAATATGAAATAATTAACATAAGCAGGGCTCTAGAGTAAACAGGGGTTTGGAAAGGCTTATGTAGAAGATGAAATTTTGTTTGGAAGGAACTAAATGAAGTCAGAGAAGGCAGTAGATAAAAAAGAGGAGGGGAATCTTTCCAGACATGGAGGAAAGCCAGAGAGCAGAGAGACAAGAGTATCATCTTCTTGGAACAGCATGTAGCCCTGTGTCACTTGATCTAATAGGAGATGTTGGGGAGTAAGTTGTCAGAAGACTGTAATGGTAGGATGATCTAGGTTATGAAGAATTTTATGCACCAAGAGGAGGTTTTTGATCCTGATAACATGGTCAAACTATGTTTGCGGCTGAATAAAGAATAGACTGGAGTGGAGAGAAACTTATGGCAGTCAGACTCACCAGGAAGTGATTGCACTTATCCAGGCATGAGCTGATGAGGGCCTGTACTAGAATGGTAGCAGTGTCAGAGGACAAAGAAGGAGGCAAAAAAGAGAGAGGTTCCATAGGTGAAATCAACAGACCTTGGCAACAGATTGGAGGTTGGGTTGGATTAGAGAAAGCAAAGAATTAAAGATGACTTCTAATTGTGAGCTAAAGGTAATGAGCATGGTGGTAACTTCTTCAATCATAGAGAAGGTAGACTAGGGGAAAAAGATTAACTGGGAAAGATAACAAGTTCAATTTTGGACATATTGAATTTATGATGTCTACTGGATATTAATTTGATGTCTGAAAGGTAGTTTGGGATACAGAATTGGAAGTCAGAAGAAAGGTTGGAGTAAGATAGGTAAATTTAAGTATCATCAACATATACATGGTAATTAAATCCATTGGAGCTGATGAGATCACCAAATGAGGTAGCATATAGGGTGAAAGGAAAAGAGGGTTCAGGGCAAGAAAATTGTTTTTGTTTTTTTTTAGAACACTGTTCATACTACAGAATATATGGAAGAAGAGATGAATGGAAAAAAAATTATCAAGTGCATATGAGAAAAGTACCATGCTAAATATTGGGGATACAAATATGACAGTCCAGACAGCTTGCCTACCAATGAAGGAAATAACATATATGGAAGGTTTCAGCTGCAAGTCAGATGGAAAATCCCTATCACTCTTAGGTTGAAGATGGTAAAGTGGATGTTAATGCCTCTTCTTTAATGTTTAGTCTACAAGTCTTTGAACTTTGTTTCTTTCCCCTGAAACATGTTTTTCATATAATTCTCCCCATCTTTTACTTATTACCACCTTTTTCAATTAGGTCTGCAAGTATTAGAGTGTTTACTTATTTAATTTTAGATCTTTTTTGCGTTCTTAATATAAATTCTCTCCCATTTTTCTCATTAACTTATTTTGATTTGTAAGATAAAATATTTTAGTAGTGTACTTTTTGCAAATATGTATGATTTGTACTTCAATACTAGATAAACAAATGCCCCATGGGACACCATTTAAAATAGTTTTTGGGCATCAGATAAAATCCATTCTGTGAAATTCTTTCTTCGACTATCCAAAAAGTACCCTTGAAATACATTGCGACTTAGATTGTCTTACTTTCTTTCAACTTGATGGGGAGCCTGTGCCTCAAGGCCACATGTGGCCTTCTAGGTCCTTGGGTGTGGTCTTTTGACCGAGTTCAAGTTTTATAGAACAAATTATTTTGTTAAGTTTTTGTTGAAGTTTGGATTCATTCAAAGGGCCACACTTGAGAACTCTAGGTTCACATGTGACCTTGAGACTGCAGGTCCACCACCCCTGATGTAGACCAAGAATGTCAAGGTTGATACTACTCTTTCCTCGTTGCTTATTTTTCATCCCATTAGGATTTCACATTTAGAGTACCTACATTCAAATTAAAATTTGTTGACAGTAAAAAATTGTGATTTGAATCACCCTAGGGGCACTTTTTTGCCATTCTGCCACCATCATTGCAGAAAGTTGATAAGAACTTCATAGGAATAATAATCCACATGGGAACATGCAGGTGCATGCACACACACACACTCACTCACACACACACACATATTATCAGTTAGTTATTACTTTGCTCCAGATTTTTCCCCTGATCTGGTGCTTAGTGTAACTTGGCAGCTAACCTTATTCCTACATCAGCATCAATATTCTTTTGTAAGAGATTCATGCTGGGCTTGATCAATGGTTAGCTGCTAACTCTTTGGCATAGGGAAGCCCTTTCTCTTCTGAATCCTCAGCTTTTTAGTTGAATAGATCATTCTTTTGGAACTATGGGCACTCTTAACTATCACCCTAAGATCATAAACTGTACACATATACTTCTTTCATTAATTCACACTAATACCTAACCCTCATCTTCCAATGGAGAGATGACAATTTAGTTCATACCTGCATAACTTGACAGAAGGTAGGGACCAAAAATGAAATAGACTAAACTTCTTTGGGCTGCAGATAGGTTTTTAGTGCCTCACTTTCCAAGTAAAGGTATAATTAATCATTAAACTATTTTGCAAATAAACCATATTTTAAAAGGTATATTTCAATTCATTATACTTATTACTTAAAATTTTTATTTATCATGAAATCACAGCATTGTTAAAAATTACTTTGCTAAGTGGTACAAGTTTTAATACATTTTTCAGGTTTTCTTACTATTTAAATTTAGTTAAGGGGACATCATAAAATTCTTGTCAGCAATTAGTTCATTGTGCCCTTGAATCATGTTTGCAGTTGATTTCTTTAGATGTCTGAAAACTAACAGTAGTTGCCTTATTTTCTGAATTTACTCTTCTTGGAAAGCCACTGTTTCTCACTGAGATTTTTCAATAATTTGGATGATTCAATTTGCTTTTCATTGGTGTCCAATTTGCTGAAGTCAGGATGTTTTGATTCGCAATGATGACAAAGATTGTGTTCCTTTGGAATGACTATTACTTCTTAGCAAACAAGGCACAATATTTTATCTCTCATGTAAGTAAACAAGTATGTATTTGTTCACTATGAATTAAACATTCTATGTTCTGGTTCAATCTTCCATTTCTTTTTAATCACCCATTTTACAAAGTCACCCCCAAAAGCTTTAATGTTAGAATTAAAAAAAAAAAATCTCCGCAGCAAATGCTTAAATGCAAAGAAATATTGAACTAGTGTCTGACCTTCGAGATAGCACCTGATACTCATGTAACTTGGAGGGCAGCTGTGCTGTGAAGGAGAAGAAAAAGCCCTTGCATTGTTGCTGCTCATAGCATAGTGGGAGTCAGCTGCATCTGTACGAGGCAGCATTTACTTTGTCCCTGTTCATAGCAGCAAGCACCCTAGCATCCCCATGGTGGCTGTCAACGCAGGTTCTTGGATCTGCTTGTCTAGATGAAAGCAATTCAAAATGGGTTAACAAGCTTAATTCAATCAATCAAACATATATCGTTTACCTAGTTCAGGGGGAAAAGGTCAGCATGCCGAACTTCAGAGTATGCAGACAGAAGTTAAAAGACAGAGAAACAGATCAAGCAGACAGGCTTCCAAACTGTCCAACCATTACATCCATACCAAATCACAGTTACCAGAAAGGGAAGCATCAACATCTGGGTTTTCAAAGCCGGGGGGACTCTCAGTGGCTACCCAGAGTCTCATCTGATCAAATCACACAACACTTCTCAAAGTGAGCCCCAAAGCAAAGCCGCACATCAGGGATTATGTAGCCTTCTCCTGGGTCAGAGAATGTAACCACCCTCTTGACCCACCGCCCAATCATTCAGCATCAAGGTGTGGGCATTCCTGAAAACCCAGCTTCCTGCCACAGGTTCCATGTAACTACATTCAGCCTATTAAGGAGCAGAGTATATTTTCAAATCAAGAAAGGTTCTCAGAGTCTCTTGAGCCTATATCAAAGGGCCTAGGAGCAGGGAAGATCTTTAAATTTGCATTTCCATTACACTATTCAACACTAATAATGATAGAAAACACAGTGGAAAAATAGGACTTCAACTCTTCTCAGATTAGAGACAGGCTGATGATGGTTGGTTACCATGGGTCATGTGATGAACAGGAAAGAGTGCACAGTGGCACCCCACCTGTGAAATTATGCAGCAGATACAATAGTGACTAGTGTAAGGTGGGTTAAGTGGGACATGGAAAAAAAAAAAAAAACACTTGCTGTATCTTTACTTTGTTTTATATCTTCTAAATTTTTCACAGGCTTTGCAAAAATCTTTGGTAGGTTGTATGGCCCACCAGTTATATGTTGTGCATGTCTGATCTAGTTTATTCTGGATTCTAAAAAGAAACATTTCATATTTATATCACTCTTTAAATTTATAAATTAATTTTCTAACTTCAGCAGTTCTAGGGAGCTAGCATTTGGAGACAGAAAAAATACACATACAGACATATACACATACAGGTGCACACACACATGTACATATATATACACACATACACATATACACATATATGCACAAAGCTGCTGTTCATTTCTTTGAAGTATAAGAAAAATTAGTTATTTTCAACATAAACAAAATGGGTAACTATTTTGAACGTCAATAATTATCTCATTAGAAAAGGCTTAGAGCATAAGCCCAAACATTTAAAGTAAGCTTTTCCATTTTCTTCCCAATCAAGTTGAAACTGTGTTAAAAATATAAACTTTTGGGGTGGCTAGGTGGCGCACTGAATAGAGCACTGGCCCTGGAGTCAGGAGGACCTGAGTTCAAATTCGGCCTCAAACACTTAATACAAAACCAGCCATGTGACCTTGAGCAAGTCACTTAACCCCAATTGCCCTACTTTGCCCCCTCTAAAAAAGCAAAAAAAGTATAAACTTTTGTTTGAAAAATGTGTTTTCCTAAAGATTTGTAATTCCCCCCAAAAGATTTTTTATCTTCTTATCCCTTATACTTTATTGTCCCAAAAGACCCTGAGGGTTAATTAAGCAATGGACACTGAAATTGTGGATATATTAGTTCCAAAGTTTTCTCCTTTCTACATACATAATATCTCTAACAGGCAATATATGATGCTTTTGAAACTGCAAGTGAAAGGACTCTTGCAATTACCTGTGTACATTTATACATCTGCTCATTTTTAAATCGTTTAATATTTTATATTCCTGTTTTTCAAAATACTCAATATGTATTTATCCATAATACATTAATATAATACTATTCAAATTACTTAAGAAGAAAGGGATTTACTGTCTTGTAAAAAAGCATGTAGTGATTCAAGACACCTAAATAAATGCAAAGACATTTGTAAATCTGCTTTAAATATGCTAAGCCTTCCTTAACATTGCATTAATCATCAAAAGATGTACAACTTAATTCTCCATGAATATTTTGGATAGAAACTGGGACAAGCAGATCTATAGATAAGAAAATAATTTATAACCAAACTAAAGATAGAGAGCATTACAGGATATAAAATTAATTATTTTGATTACATTAAATTAAAAAGGTTTTGCACAAACAAAATCAGTGTAGCCAAGTTTAGAAGGAAATCAGAAAACAGGAAAAAATTGCAACAAGTTTCTCTGATAAAGGTCTCATTTCTCAGACATATAGAGAATTGAGTCAAATGTATAAGCATGTAAGTCATTCCCCAATTGAAAAATTGTCAAATGATAGAAACAGACAGTTATCAGAAGAATAAATCAAAGCTAACTATAGCTATATGAAAAAAATGCTCTAAATCACCACTGATTAGATAAATGCAAATTAAAATGACTTTGAGGTACTACCTCACCCCAGATTGACTAATATGGCAGAAAAGGCAAATGACAAATGCTGGAGGGTATGGAGGAAAATCAGGACATTAATGTTCTGTTGTTGGGATTATGAACTGATCCAACCATAGTGGAACTGTTCAAAGGATTATGAAATTGGCATACCCTTTGACCCAGCAATATCACTAACTTGTCTTTCACCCAAAGAGATAAAAAAGAAAAATGACCTATATTTACAAAAATTTTTAGCAGCCCTTTCTGTGGTAAATAAAAAAGGAAATTTAGGGGATGCTTATCAATTGGGGAATGACTGAACAAGATGGAAGATATTATTGCTATGGAATACTACTGTGCTATAAGAAATAATGATCAAGATGCTTTCAGAAAATCCTGGAAAGACTTAGAAGAACTAATTCAAAGAAAATTGATTGAAAACAGAAGAATACTGCAGCATTGGAAGGATGATCAATTGTGAATGACTTAACCATTCTCAGCAATACAATAATTCAAGACACTTTCAAAAGACACATGATGAAAAATGTTATCAACCCCTGGAGAAAAAAAAAAAAAACTGATACTGTCTGAATGCAGATTGAAGCATGTTTTCTTTTTCTTGCTTATTTATTTATTCATTCATTTATTTATTTATTTTTGGTTTGTGTTTTATTTCACTCTTTGGTTATATGGAAATATATTTTGCATTATCTGATATGCATAATCAAAGTCAAATTGCTTGCCTTTTTGAGGAGGGTGGTAGTATGGGAGGAAGAGAATTTGGAACTCAAAATTTTCAAAAATTAATGTTAAAATTGCTTCCACATGTAATTGAGTAAAATAAAATGTGAAAAAACAAACAAACAAGAAACCAATAAAGAACTTTTAACAGAATTACTTCTGAGCTAGTAAAAAGTGCCAGGAATAATACTGATGTTAAATTGAGAATAAAGCCCTAGAGCGTACATTCTTATTCAGCAACAAAGCCTAAGCACCTATTTGCTGATCAATAAGTACTCATTTAATCTCTAATAAGGAAGTAGGTTTTTAAATCCATGAAATTCAAAAAAGTTTGTAAGTGGGTGACTTTCTGGATAATATAACTCTATTGATTTAATTCAAATGAAATTACTTTCCCATTTCATATGAAGAAAATATTATTTATGGCAAAATAGAAGAGGTAAAAAAAGAGAAAGATGCATAGATTATCCTCAACCTACATGTTTACAGTAAATTCTTCATTTTGTAGCTAAATTCAAGCCAAGCAATTGCTAATGTAATCTTTCTTTGGAAAATTATATATGAAAGTAAGGATAATAAAGTTAGTTCTAAATTCTTATTTTAAATGGCTGATATCTATAACTAAGAAAGAATGGCACAGTTTAGGTAAAATATGGAGTAATAGATAATTAAAAATCGAGTGTGAAAAGGGAGAGGAAACATAAGAACAAGGTGGGAAGAAACTGAGGAAGGAACACACACACACACATTCGAATAGAAGCAGACCTCTAGAGACAGAGATAAAAGGATGAGATTTAGAGAGACAGAATTACAGACAGAGCTAAAGAGAGGATGAGAAGAATAAGAATAAAAAGGAGGAAGAGGAGATGAAAGAGGGACTAGGAAGAGGTATAGAAAGGATGGAAAAGGAGGAGTAGGAGGAGAACAAAAACAAGATGGGAGGAGGGAAGAAGGAGGAAAAGGAAGGAGGGAGGAGGAAAAAGAAAGGAAGAGAGGGAGGAAGCATGGAGAATCACTGAAACTCAAGATAGGCTCCTTTAATCCTTGACCATACAGGTTCTGGAAACTTGATTTTAATGTTCACCTTTGATGAGGTATACAAAACTGATACAGAACCCAGACTTATAAGTGTTTTATTTCCTAAGCAAGAATGACTTGATCATGTTTTTTACAATTATAAAATTTTTAATGTGTTGTTATTTTAGGACACTGGGCCTGGAGCCAGGAAGACTCATCTTCCTAAGTTAAAACTGGCCTTGGACACTTACTAGCTGTGTGACACTTAGAAAGTCACTTAACCATGTTAACCTCATTTTCCTTGTGTTTAAAATGAGCTGGAAAATGAAATGGGAAACCATTCTGATGAGGTACAGGCTCTGGGAATTCCCTTGAACTCTCCTTGAGTCTTCCCATTTGATGGGGCATTTGCCTGAGGCCATAGACCTTTGTTATGGCTCTGCCCAAATTTCTGTTCCTAGCCTAGCCATCCATTGTCCAGCTAGCCTCCACCTTAGATCTTCCCCAAATATCTATACCCAAATCTTGTTACCCTTAGACTATTTTAGCCCTTCCATTGTCTTTCATCTCCTGGTAGCCTCCAGCTACTTCCTACCCTTAATCTCTCATTACTGGAGTCTGACCTCATTTGACTACCCTGAAGACCCTCCCCAAAACCCTCCTCTAGACCACCCCTAGATTCCTCCCACAACCTTTCTGTATTTAAGACCCCATCTTGCCTCCATGAAAAGGAAGACTGGAGAATTATCTAGCACAGACTCACTCTGTGTCAGATGATTCTGGCCTACTTGTCCAATACAAGCATCACAGGTACTGAGGTTCCTTTAAGAGTCTACCCATTATGGTGAATCTCCAATAGGCTTTGCTTTTCTTTGACTGAGAGAAGACTTGAGATGAATTCATTCGGCAGGACCCGCTGTGTTGGTATTTGGGGGTCTCGAGCACCCCTAAACCTTAAACCTCAAAATTTTATAGTTCCCTGACCTCATAATTTTCAGTATCTTTGCCAACAAAATTCCAAATGGAGTCACAAAGAGTCAGATATGAATGAAAAAAAAATATTATTTCAAATTTAGCATGGCTTAGTGAGTAGAGAGAGAGCTGGTCTCAAAAATCATAATGACCTGGATTCAGTTTTGCCTATGGCTATTTGATTCTGGCCAAATCTAGTAACCTTCTAGCATTCTAAGAAACTCTCTTAAATCTATAAATGGAAGAGAATGTGCTAATCTGTACTGGTAAAGTTTCCTCACTTGCAATTCCTAGGAACTGGGAAATCATGACTCTACTCTCTGTCCCTTATCATGTAAAACAGGAAATATTTCTCTTGAGATAACTAATCCTGATCCTTTGTACAGAGAACTCCTTCTTGGTAAGTTTGTCCTCTTAGGAGAATGTTAAAAACGAGAATGTAGTTTGCTGATCATCAAATTAAATTAAAAACACTTATATGTTTATAAGAGGTATTTCAATGAAGCTGTGGTATTTTGATTGTCTTTTTCCATGCCAGAAATGTTGAGAAACTTATTCTATTCATTATCCTTTCTGTCTCTGCTTCTGTTTCATATCCAATATCTCCCTATCTATTTACCCTTTGCCTGCCAGTACAAATCTGTTAGTCTCCCTAATCCTTAAGATTACTATTAAAATTCCTTTCTATAGCCCTTCACTTGACTGTGCCCTCACCTTAAAACTATAATCCTATATCACTCCTTTTCATTGCCAAACTCCTAGAAAAAAAAATCATTTGTATTTGTTGTGTCAACTGCTTCCTCTAGTCAATCTTTTGCAGTCTGGCTTCTGATTTCACCACTTGACTGAAACTATTCTAACCAAGGTTGTCAAGGATCTCAACTATTAAATGCTTTTCCTCATTTTCAATCCAGATTTTCTATAGTTTTCTATAAAATTGATCACCTTGTTCCCTTTGGACTTTCTTTTCCCTCAACTTTCATGATACTGCTCACTCCCAGATCTCCCTATCTGATTACTTCTCAGCTTCCTTTGTTTAATCATCATATATCTCCTGCCCTTTTAGCTAAGATGTTATCTAGACTTCTGTTCAGTTTCTTCTACTTTCTTCTCTTTACAATTTCTCTCAAAAATCTTATTAGATTATATGGGCTCCAAGTGTAATCTCTATACAGATCATTCCTAAACTATGTGATAAAACATCCCACCATTTATGTAGCTAGTCACCTAGTTCAGATCCTCATTACTTCTCACATAATTGAAATCTCTGCTTCTTATCACTCCCAGTTCCAAGTAATCCTCCAGACAGCCAACAAATCCATCTTTCTAAAGATGTCACACCTCTTTCTAAAAACTCTGTTATCTCTTCATTGTCCATAACATAAAATATAGACTTCCAAACCTGTACTCAAAACCCTCTACAATCTTGCTACTGTTTATCTTTCTAGTATTGTTTCATAGGAGTGTACAGTTGTTCAGGGAAGCCTAAGACCTCTGTTTGGAGGGCTGCTGAGCATTTTCCAGGGCGACTTTCTCCTTTTGGTGTTCACTTGACCCATCCAACTTTCACCTGTGACACCAAGAAGCTGTCTGTAACATACTTAGTGTCCATAGCCCAGTAAACCATTTTGGCAGATGTTCTAAACCAGGTTGAAGGTAGCCAATGGGTCTCAAAACCTTCAGTGAAGTGAGAAGTGTCTACCCCAAGCATATGAAGACTTCCCTTTGTACCAACAACCACGGAGGCATTTGAAGCAGCTTCTATGGAGCACTTAGAACTTGGCCAGAAATGTGAGATGTGAACTTTTAGAGACACTTCTACTCCAAATGTTCACGTGGACTATTTCTGCCTGACTCAGTGACAGAGCTTTCTGAGCTCATGTTGATCTGATCAGTCATAGCCAGACATTTTATCTTGACATTAACATAGTGATATCATTTTGGTTCTCTGAGCATGAAGTAAAACAATCAACCAGCATTTTCACAGTTTCTGTTCACTTATAACTAGCTATTTCCTCACATTAACACTCTACCTATTACCTCTGTACAGTCAAATAAACTGTCTTCTTTTACCATGAATGAATTCTGTCTTGATTCACTCTCTGATTGCCTTTGTCAAAGCTGCAATAAGAATCAGATCATGGGGCATTTGGCTAAAGTTAGGACTTCTTATTTACCTTTTCTATCCTTTTAACCAATATAATAGGTATGAGGTAGTACCTCAGAATTGTTTTAATTTGCATTTCTCCAATCAATAGTGAGCTAGAGTATTTTTTCATGCCTATAGATAGCTTTGAGTATTCAGCTGAAAACTGATTATATCTTTTGATCATTTATTGATTGGGAATGCCTTATTTTTATAAATTTGACTCAGTTCTCTATATGTTTGAGAATGAGGACTCTATCAGAGAAACTTCAATATTTTTTCATAGTTACTATTGCTAACTGTATTTTCCTATATTGGATTCATCCCCCATTTATTCTATTCTATCCCTCCTTCACCCTGTCCCTCCTCAAAAGTGTTTTGCTTCTGACTACCTCCTCCCCTACTCTGCCCTCCCTGTTATTACCCCTTACCCTTCTCTTATCCCTTTCCCCTCTTACTTTCCTGGAGGGTAAGGTAGATTTCTATACCCAACTGAGTGTGTATGTTATTCCTTTGAGTCAATTCTGATGACAGTAGGCTTCACTAACTCCCTCTTACCTTCCCCCTCTTCTGCTCCTCTGTAAAAGCTTTTTCTTGCCTCTTTTATGTGAAATATTTTATTCCATTCTGTCTCTCTCTTTATCTTGCTCCCAGAACATTCCTCTTTACCCCCCTTAATTTTATTTTTTACATATCATCCCTTCATCTACAACTCATACCTGTGCCCTCTGACTATATATATACTCCTCCAAACTACCCTAATCATGAGATAGGTTTTATGAGTTACAAATAGCATTTTCCAATGTAGGAATGTAAGTAGTTTAAAATTATTAAGTCTCTTATGATTTTCCTTTCCTGTTTGATGGGGGAGGGGGAGGGGTTTTGGGTGGTGCCATGGTTGCTTTGAATGAATATGGGGTGATCTCCATATAAGGCCATGGGGGTGATCACCATATAAGGCCATAAATGTAAAACTGCGATGTGATTGGCTCGGATTCGCTATATATTTTCTTGTGTGAGAGGGCGCTCTCTCTCTCTCTCTCTCCGCCATGTAACTGTTGAAGAATAAACCACCCCGCTTCACTCCTCCGCCTTCTGTCTGGTGTTTTTCCCCGTGAGGGGCCGGTGACGACCGAAGACCCGGGATGGGTAAGTGAGAGGGCCGTGGGGCTAGTCGTCTAGATCTGTTGTGAAGGCAGACGCCCGCAACAGATTCTGGCGCCCAACGCGGGGCTGACCTTTCGGGACGACTAGCTGGCGGACGGCCTGCTGGACGCAGCTGGTCTGCTCCAGTCGCCAGGCAGCCTCGAGGCCACTGTAGCCTCGGGAAGAGGATAGGATGGGAACAGGGCATAGTATCCCTGTATTTAGGCCGGAGGAGGAGGAGAAGGGGGTGATAGCGGCACAACTTTATAAGCTCTGCGCCCAAAGGGGGGCAAAAATCCCCATTAAGACCTGTAGGGAGTTTATAGATAAGATCTGGGACATATGCCCTTGGGTCAGGCATGTCGGCATACAGGCCGATAGATGGAGAGTTGTGGGACAGCAGATGGCAGCTTTTGAGAATGGCTGCCCTGGTTCGCTAACACCCACTGATTTTTCGGTTTTTAAGATAGTGGACGCGGCATTGAATCCTTCCCCGATTGCCGCTTCCCGGTCCTTGGCCACACAGGTGGGCTCCTCATTAGCCAGGTCAGATTTTGAGTTAGAAAAAGGAAAGAATAAGGAATTGAAGGACCCAGGGGGCTTCGGTCAATATCCGTGGGAGGACTTAAGAGCTGTGGTAATGAATCAGGCGGCGGATAGTTCCGCTAGCAGTTCAGAGGGGGAGGATGAGGGTGGAGGGAGTGGGCGCCAGGAGGGCGCCCGGGGATCGAGGGAGAGAGGAGGGACCCGGAAGGGCACTCCCTCACGTAGGGAGAGGAGGGAGAGACGGGAGGACAAAGGGGAAACGGATGCAGGGGGCGTGCTCCCCGCTTCCGCGCCCTTTACCTCCGCCTTGCCACCAAGCACCTCCTGTTTGCCAGGCAATTACTGTCCTGCCCGGTCTTTCGCTGCTAGTTCCGCATATGTCGCCCCTCCCTGCCCTCCGCCCCCGCCTCCTCATTATGAGAAAGGGCGAGAGGCGAATATTTGTGAGGGAGAGGGGTTAATAAGGCGGAGCCTCCGTGTGGCGGCGGAGGCGGGCGCGGAGGTGGACTTCGCCTCTTGGGATGTCTATCCCATTTTCACTGATCCCCTTACGGGTCAGCGTACTCATTCTCCCATCCCATATAAGACACTGAAAGAGTTCAAAGAGGCGGTGACTAAGTATGGCCCTTCTTCACCCTATGTTAGGAGGCTACTTATGAACCTAGTGACCGCTCACCCCTGGACCCCGGGGGATTTTGACGAGCTAGCTATGTCCTGTCTAGACCCTGCTATGCATCTTGCCTTCCAGGCACAAGTGAAGAGGGAGGCCAGGCATTTGGCCCGACTTAGACCCGGCAGGGCCCCTCAAGACACTGAGCACTTAATTTGTGGCACTGGCCATTTTTCCAACCCGGCCGTGCAGGCAGCCTATGGGCAGTTAGAATTAGATGATGTCAAGGCCGCACACATAGCGGCCTGGGAGAAGGTTTCTGCCAAGGGTATGACAGGGGGCCCTAAATTAGTTGGCCTGAAACAAAGACCTGATCAGACCCCCCTTTCTTTTGTTAACCAAGTTCAGGAGACGGTCCATAGGACCCTAGGCAGCGGCCCTGGGATGGACATACTCATTAAGCAGTTGGTTAAGGAAGGCTTGCGCTCCAGGGAGGCAGCTGCGGTGGCATCCCTGCCATCGGAGGCCCCCTTGGAGGACGTCATAGATAAGTTAATGGACCTGCCCCCGGAAAATCCTATTGCACAGTTGGTTTGCACTGCCCAGGATAGGGACCGCCAGCTTGTACAGGCGCTGGAAAAATTGACAGTCTCGAATACAGAGAGGGAACAGAGCCTCTTGGCGGCTATACAACAACTCAGCTCGTCAGCCCAGAAAGGTCCCGGCAAGCAGGCTTGTTTTCAATGTGGTCAATACGGCCATTATAAGGCCCCGTGCAAAGCCACCTCCAGGGGAACACCTCCTAAGTGTTTTAACTGTGGACGCCTTGGCCACATAGCGCGGTTTTGTCGCGCCGAGAATAAACAGGGCAGCGAACAAGCCCCTTTGGAGACCGGGGTCTCCCCCGGATCTCAACCGCAGGGAAACGGCGGGTGGAGGGGCCCAGCCGCAGGGCCCCTCCCCCATCCTCGTTAAGCGGCAATTATCCTCAGTTTGTAAGAGTCAGGACCTCTCCTGGAAAACAACCCTACATCTTTACACTTCCCCCTGGAGAGGCGATAACAGTCCCTGCCCAGTTGCCTTTCCACCCAGCTGTAGTGACCGGCCTAGAAGGCTCTCCTGACTTTGAGGTCCCCACCCAAGTAGCAGAGGATATGGAGGCAATGTTGACCCTGTTTAATCCACACTGCACCCCCGTCTCCATACAGGCTGATCAGATCATTGCTAAGGCGTTTCCCTTCGGCCCCTCATCCCAGCATCCTTGCCAATTGAATTGGGCTCGTTCCATCACTTTGAACCGTCCCACTTTGATTATTCATGTTGAGACTTATCCGATCTTAGGGATCATTGATACGGGGGCTGATTGTTCAGTCATTAATTTGGATCAGTGGAGGAAAGAATGGCCCTTGATGGTTGCATCCACACCGGTCCAGGGAGTGGGGGGGAACAAGAAAGCTCAGAGATCGGCTCGTGCCCTCTCGTGGTCGGTGGATGATAATGCAGGCAGGTTCACTCCTTTGTGTCTCCCCGAGCTGCCTTATGCTCTGTGGGGGCGGGATGTCCTTGCGCAAATGCAACTCTCCTTAGTAACCCCGGACTGCTTACCGGGAAATGGATAGGGACCACTCTCGATTTGAGCTTCGCCCCGAAATTGACCTGGACAAATAACCGCCCGGTCTGGGTTGAGCAGTGGCCCCTTAAAGCCGAGAAGCTCACTGCTTTACAAAAAAT
This sequence comes from Petaurus breviceps papuanus, assembly GCF_028583685.1. Taxonomy (NCBI): domain Eukaryota; kingdom Metazoa; phylum Chordata; class Mammalia; order Diprotodontia; family Petauridae; genus Petaurus; species Petaurus breviceps. Next base: position 15,428,209 of record NW_027187348.1, on the reverse strand, counting down.
TGTTGGCTCCCTTTTGAGGAATGATAGGATTGAACCCTCCTTTAGCCCATATAATTCCCCAGTTTTTGTCATTAAGAAGAAATCAGGAAAATGGAGGATGCTCGTAGACCTCAGAGCTATAAATGCCTGTTTGCTCCCGATGGGCTCATTACAGCCTGGTTTGCCCATGCCCGTAGCTATCCCCCAAAATTGGCATATCGCAGTCATTGATATCCAGGACTGCTTTTACAGCGTTCCCCTGCACCCTGGGGACAGGGAGAAGTTTGCCTTTTCTGTACCCTCTATAAATTTCCAGGCTCCCTCTAAGAGGTTTCAGTTTAAGGTTCTGCCCCAAGGAATGGCTAATAGCCCTACCCTCTGCCAGTTCTATGTCGCCCAGATTTTGGAGCCAATTAGGGATCAATACAAAGAGTTCATAATTATCCATTACATGGATGATATTCTTGTTGCTGGCCCCACAGCTGGAGAGGTACAGGAATGCCTTTCCTTCATGATGCAGGCATTAGCTCAACAGAATTTTGTTATAGCTCCCGAGAAGGTACAGAGGCACCCCCCCTATGAGTATTTGGGACACAGGATTACCGCTAGTACTGTTCAAAGGACCTTGCCTCCTATCAAATTGAGTGCTTATAAGACCTTGAATGACTTCCAGAGGCTGGTTGGCGCCTTCCAATGGATTAGAGCCACAGCCCCCTTGCCTGCCAGTGTGATGCAACCTTTGTATGAGCTGCTCCGAGGAGACTCTTCGCTGAGTTCCCCTAGGAGTTGGACCCCAGAGGCGGTTCAGGCAGTCGAGGAGGTTCTGAAGAGGGCCCAGACCACCTTGACTCGTTACATTCCCGGCTCTCCAGTTTATTTGCAAGTACTGAGTGACAGCGGCCCACAGTGGGGCTGCCTGTTCCAAAAGCAGGGATGTCTAGAGTGGTTATACCCAAAGGTGAGCAAGGCGTCCCTGGTGGATAAATGGGAGGCTTATTGCCTTTTTGCCCTTCAGGCTTTACATCGTTGTCGTTGCCTGTTTGGGTGCGACTTTGCCTTGAATTGCTCCATTTCCCCGGAGCTTGCCATGACTTTAGCCCAGGAATCCCTGTCCTGGGCGACCCTTCTGACTTCGGTGAGGACTTGTAAGGTCTCTCGCCCTGCTTTGCTCCGTATGTTTGCCTCTTTGGAGCTGAGACCCCCTATACCGGTGGTGTCTGGCGTGCCCGTGCAGGGCCCTAATGTTTTTACTGATGCAACAAAGGACCACCGCACAGTAGTTCATGATCCGAGTGTTCCCCACACCTGGCTTTTCAATACTCCATATACATCCACCCAAAAGAATGAGCTGTTTGCTGTGCAACAAGCCCTTCGGCTATATGCTGATGTTCCTTTTAATTTGATTACAGACAGCCAATATTGCGCCCTCATGCTGCCCCGCCTCCCTTCCGCGTATATTTCTCCACGCACTGCGGTCTTGAGGCTCCTTCAAGAGGTTCAGGAGCTACTTCATCTTAGGCGCCACCCTCTTTATGTGCTGCATGTTCGGTCGCACATTACTGCTGTGGGTCCCATTTACTCTGGGAACGCACAAGCGGACCAGGCCCTCCACGCAGTTAGCCTTTCCCCACCCTCTCTCCCCCCGAAAGATTCCCCTGCACAGTTGGCACATGCTAAGTTCCATATCTCAGCTCGGTCTCTTAGGGCTCTTTATGGTGTGCCGAAGAGCGAGGCCAGACTTATTGTCCGGTCATGTATTGTGTGTGCCCCCTTCCGCCCTCGCATTAAGGAGGACGCATTTAACCCCCGAGGTACTGCCCCCAATGAGCTTTGGCAAATGGATGTTACACATCTTGGCTCTAAGTTTATCCATGTTTGTGTTGATACCTTCTCATCTTTTGTCTTTGCTTCCCTGCAGCCTCGTGAGTCAACCAGAGCTGTTATTGCCCATCTCTATGAAATGATTTCTATCCTAGGAGTGCCATTAGCCTTAAAGACTGATAATGGCCCGGCATATACTTCCAAGGCCTTTGCCTTGTTCTGTACTGAATTTTCTATTCAACATGCTACAGGCCTCCCCTACAACCCTACCGGGCAAGCCCTTGTTGAACGGGCAAACCGTACACTTAAGACCGTCCTGTTTAAACAGAAGGGGGGAATATGCAGGTCGGTCACTCGTCAAGAGTTGGCCCAGGTTGTCTTTACCTTAAATTTCCTGCAAGTTAGAGATGACGGCACCACTGCCGCCATGAGGTTCTGGAGCACCTCCGGTGAGAACACCACCTCTTCTCCATTGACCCTCCCCGCACCTAACCGGGCACTGCCCGGTTCCAAGGTAATGTGGCAGGATAAGGAGGGCCAATGGCACGGCCCTGTAAAAGTGGTTGGAAGAAGGCCCGGCCACCTTTCCTTTTTTCCAAATAATGACCCAACAGCGGTACAGCAATGGGTGCCCCTTCACAAAGTTAGGGATCTTGACTAAGGCACCACCCCCGACAGGTTGGGGGGTGAGGAGAATTCTTGTTCTTCTTATCTTTCAGATTGTCGACTCACCCTCCTCATCTTGGGTCTCCTTGCTGAGAATGCCGTGACGGAATTACGCTGGGGACTGCTTTCCACCTTCCCGAGACCCATGCCTGTGACTTCTTCGGCACAAGTTTTTCCTCGTTTATTTACAGTTAACAACACCCTTAAGCTCCCTGTTCTGCACCTCAACAACGACACTAGGCCGGTGGAAAGTAACAGGACAATATTACTTAATGGGACGTTATGTTTTCAAATCACACCCACAGTCGATCCGGAACTGTCACCATGTGTCGGGCTGTTTCCTCAGGAGGCTGTGTGGTCTGACCGCCTCAACTTTACAAGCAAGAAGATAAGACAATTAAGACTGGCTATTGCATTGGTGAATTCCACCTCTGTCGATCCTGCCGTTCTTTCCGGACTGTCTAAGTGGCTGCATGATGTTACAACCTGGTTTTCACAGTGGGGAGGCTTAACCTCCTCCACCGTGGTGTTTGTTCTTGTAATTATTTTGCTTTTGTATTGTGTTTGCAAGCTACGGCACCGTCAGGATGGCTACATGCTTCTGACCCAACAGGCCCTTTTTACCCTCCAAGAGGGGGGAGATCCTCAGGTATGGTTCCAGGCCATGGAGGACGTGTGACACCTGGGGTAAGACGGGGGTGACTCCATGACGGGCAACTCCTCCCTCCTCGGCCGCCTAAGACAGGACCCAGGGTGTCGGTGTCCTAGGACAGGTAAGGTTCGAGTGAATCGGAGGTGACCTAAGCCAGAGGCCCCCGCACCGCACGTCAGAGTCCTTGGGACAGGACCCCTGAGTGGTAATTGGATTTTTCCGTGGTCTTTCGGACAAGAAGCATGGTCACCTGTGTCGCCTGTAGCGGGAAGCTTAGCAGCCTGCACTGCCAATTCTTTTGACATATAGGATTATTGTTTGCTTTAAAGAAAAAGGGGGAGTTGATGGGGGAGGGGGAGGGGTTTTGGGTGGTGCCATGGTTGCTTTGAATGAATATGGGGTGATCTCCATATAAGGCCATGGGGGTGATCACCATATAAGGCCATAAATGTAAAACTGCGATGTGATTGGCTCGGATTCGCTATATATTTTCTTGTGTGAGAGGGCGCTCTCTCTCTCTCTCTCTCCGCCATGTAACTGTTGAAGAATAAACCACCCCGCTTCACTCCTCCTCCTTCTGTCTGGTGTTTTTCCCCGTGAGGGGCCGGTGACGACCGAAGACCCGGGATGGGTAAGTGAGAGGGCCGTGGGGCTAGTCGTCTAGATCTGTTGTGAAGGCAGACGCCCGCAACACCTGTTTGCCTTTTTATGCTTCTCTTGAATCTGGTATTTGAAAGAAAAATTTTATCTTATTGAATGTTCTTTTTTTCCCCTGAAGTATAATGCTCAGTTTTGTTGGGTAGTTGATTCTTGGTTGTAATCCTAGCTCCTTTGCCCTCTGGAATATCATATTCCAATCTCTATGATCCTTTACTTGCAAGCTGCTAAATCTTGTGTTATTCTGACTGTGATTCCACCATACTTGAACTGTTTCTTTCTGGCTGATTGCAATTTTCTCCTTGCTCATTTTCTCAGCCTATTCACTTTTAACTCTTTTTAAGGTATGGCTCTTCTTCCAGGGTGGAGGACACATTGTTCCAAGATTCAGGGGTTTCATGCAGTTGTTTTCAGAGATCCTTCTAGGAACTTGTAGTTTTTCGGTTCTTCCAAGGTGGTATGATCTAAGGAGAGGTGTGTTCACTTCTCTCCTGGCCTCTACTCTGGTCTGTGAACAAAGATAAGCACTTGTTTCTGCCCTGACAATATGAGGAGGGGCCCTCCTCCACTGTGGCCACAAGTTCTACTTTGCTAGGGCTCTTCCTCTTCCAGGAACTGCCACTCAGGACTGTGACACAGACCCAAATATGAGAAAAGTAACAGAATTCTACCTCAATGCTAGCAAAAAGACCACTGTAATCTTCTCACCAGTTGTGTGACCACTTTACTGTTTATAGGCTGAGAACTCTAGAAACAGCCACTGCTGCTGCTGGTTCAGTCACTTCTAATGCCTGCTCCTCATTTGCTGCAGCCAGGGCTGTCCTGGAATGGCCTGCTCTGGACTTAAATCCACTGTCACGCAGGTGCAACAGACCTTTCCTGCCAACCTTCTGAGTTGTATTTGGTGTCTGTGGGCTGAGATATCTGGAAACCACCACAGCTTCCAGTGATTCAGTAGCCTAGTGACCTGTTTCTAGTTTGCAGGGGCCCAGTCTGCTCTGGGTCAGCCTGTGCTGAATTACACTCCTCTCTCACCCTGGTGCAACAGACCTTTCCTGCTAACCTTCCAAGTTGTGTTGGGCTGGAAATTTGTTTCACTATGTCTTTTTATGGGTTCTGCTGCTTTAGAATTTATTTAGAGTAATTTTTTTAAAGTAATTGGTAGGGTTTGGGAGGGAGCACAGACTGAGTCCCTGCTTTACTCAACCATCTTCACTCAGCCTCCTTCAGGTTAGTACTTTTCTAAGAAAGAAAGTGTAGCTCCTGATGGCTGGGTGAAATTATTACAAATTGGAGTCAGTGACATATTGATGAAAGTGAATTCCTTAAAAGGCTGCTTGTTGAGAAGTAGTTCATCTATGTCTCAGGCTCAGGTTTGTGTGTGTGTGTGTGTGTGTGTGTGTGTGTGTGTGTATGTGTGTGTGTTTGTGGGGGGGTGGGGAATAGAGGAAAGGGTGATGGCCTCAGTAAGAGAGGATTAAACTCTGGCTGGAAAAAGGAGTGGTGATATTCCTTCGCTGCCTACAGTGGTCACCTTTCAGGGCCTGAAGCTTCCGAGTGTACTGCCCAAGGGAAGGAAGGAGAGAGGAAATTAAAAAAAAGGATATAGTGCCTACTAAGTGACACTCACTGTGCTGAGTACTTTTAAATTTTTTTTACAAAGTTTATTTCTTTTGATCTTCACACCAACAACCATGCAAGGTATTTGCTTTTATTATCCTCATTTTGTAGTTGAGAAAAAAGAAGTAAATAGATTACTTTTCTGGGTCACACATCTAGTAAGTATCTGAGGCTAGATTTGAATTCAGATCTTCTAGATTCCAAACCCAGCACTGTACTCAAGATAGGGTGCAGTCTAAGGACTTTACTTGAGCTGCCCTGAAAGTGCTGACTCCCTTAAAGAAAGAAATGAAATGACTAGATTGATTTAATGGTACCTAAATGGGACAGTGGATAGATCAATTGACTTGGAGACTAAAATCGTGAGTTCAAATCCAGGCTCAGACACTTATTAGCTCTGTTACACTGGGCAAATCACTTAACTGCTGTCTGCCTCACTTTACTCATTTGTAAAATATGCATAAAATGGTATCTCTCCCAAGGTTGTTTTGAATTTCATACAAGATAATATTTGTAAAGAGCTGGAAAACTTTGATGTACTATATAAATGCTACTTATTATTATTATTTTCTAACATAACAGCTTTTAATATGCTATATGATGGCATTGTACAATTTCCTAAAGTTAATCTAATTTTTTTCTTCCTATTCAACTTAGCATCTAGTACAATCTATTATGCCTACTGTATATAGATAGTCTAACTTGGTGTTTTCCCCATTAAGCTGAATGTCATAAATAGACAATAGTCTTTTTTTTTATATTCTATGTATTTTCTTCTCTAAAATATCATGATAATCTTTTTTACTAACTTAGATTCAAATACTGAAATTTTCATACAGAATAAGAAGAGAAAAGAAAAACATGAGAGTATTCAAAATATAAGGCAATAAATTTACATTTCAAGAAACTCTATATAATAGGTTCTACCCATTATGTTCAGAACTATCCATCCCCCAAGAAGGCTACAATTAAGCTTTGACACATGCGTGTACACACACACACACACACGGTATAGGTTTATATGTATGTATATAGACACACATACATATACACACATATGTCTGTATATATATGATATGTGTATATGCATATATATGTATATGCATATGTATATGTATATGTGCACATAGATACATACCTTCCAGGCCAATCTCTTTTGTTTGTCTTTGTCTCTCATTGAGGAAGTCTCATATTATTCTGGCATGACAGCAATTAAAATAAAGAGTACTTCGAGCTCTTTGCCATCTATGTTCAACCCTTTTTTGCATTTGTATTTTGTGACAGACTGTAATGGGAATGCAAATTTGGAAGATCTTCCCTGCCCCTAGGTTAAAGTGCACCTGAAGCCTGGGGTGGGAGGCTTGTTTTTCAGTAGATACTTTTTGATTGGCCAGTGGGTCAATAAGGTTGTTACATTCTCTGAGCCAGGAGAAAGCTATATAAGCCCTGATGTGAGGCTTTGTTTTGGGGGCTCACTTTGAGAAGTGTTCTGTGATTTGATCTGTATTTTGGGAAGCCGTTGTCCAGGGCCCCCCTGGCTTTGAAAAACCCAGATGTGGAAACCCAGATGTTGACTGGGTATGGATGTAATGGTTGGACAGTTTGGAAATCTGTCTACTTGATCTGTTTCTGTCTTGATAATTCTGCCTGTATACTTTGAAGTTTGGGGTGCTGACCTTTTCTCCTGAACAAGGTAAACAATATATGTCTGACTGATTAAAGTAAGCTTGTTAACCCATTTTGAGTTGCTTTCCTTTATCAAAGCATATCCAAGAACCTGTATGGGCAGCAAACCCTGAGGATGTGCTTGGGGTGCTTGCTGCTACACAGACACCATTTGAGATTGTTGTAATCATCTTTGCCAAGTATGTTTTCCTGTTTTATGTCTTGCTTACTAATGTATTGTTGTAAATATAAAGAGTCAATGAATCTTTGCTTATATCTCTCAAGGAATCTAGTGTGATTGTAGCATATGCTTCAGGAATATATTACGGTTGGAAGCCCTTTTAAGTATCAATTTCTCTCTAATGAGTCAAATAATTTTAGCCAACTAACAATAAAAGATATTGATCATATACTCTGTGAACCTTTTAGTTACATCCTATGACAATATGGTATGTTAAGGAAAATTATTTACAAGAACTCACTTGTTCCCTTGTCACATTTTTATTGAGGCTATAATTTATGTATGAATAGATGATGATTCTCATAAAGGTTTTATAGAGATAAGAATGTAGTCATAGTAGTGGTTGATATCATTTTTAACACCAATTTCTTCTAATATAGAATCCTTAATTTTTTCCTAATCATCTTCCTTTTTTTGACACCTTGCATATCTTAAAATGCTTTAAAATTATTATCACCTGTACAGCTGTTTTTTGGGGGGGATGTGATAATAAAAATGAAATTCTGATCTATTTTTTTTCTACCTGCCTTTATTTCTGTTGGTGCCATCTTTTCATGCAACTCGATGAATATTTAGGCCAAATGTTGTACCTACTTAGTTTTCTTTAACTGAAATTTTACTTTTTTACTGGAAGACTTCTCCAACCCCTCTTAATTCTAGTACCTTCCCTCTATTATTTCCCATTTATCTTATAGATTGTTTAACTTGGTATGTTTTGTTTCATGATGTCTTCTACATTAGATTCTAATCTCCTTGAAGACAGCAATGTTGTTTTTTTTTTCCATTTTATATCCCTAACACTTAGCATAGTGCCTGGCAAATGATAAATATACAGTAAATGGAAGTAAGAAATTGCATGAGCTCCCACCCCAACTACCTCCAATACCTGTGAAATATGACTCTAAACAAATTTTAAAGCTAAAGAACCCACAGAGACAGAGAGAAACAAATCTCCTGGTGAAAGCAGCCTGCCAGGCTGACAGGAAGGGTCTATCACACCAGACTGGGAGCCAAGCACAGTCTCCCATGAGCCATGTGGGACTGGACCTGGGGCAGTGCTGACCAGCAACCCAGAATGGCTGCAGCAGACTTCAGGAGAGTGAATCACTAGTAGCTATGGTGGTTTCCAGACTTCTCAACCTGTAAACACCAAAGAGAAAGCAAAAGGTCAGTGGGGAACTATTGGAACTGGTTGACAGAAGAGTGTGTGGCCTGCCTCCTGCCCCAGGGTGAGAGGTGTTGGAGGTATGGTGGATGCAGCTGCTGCTGCATGGCTTCCTCTGGAGCTCTAGGCCTGCAGATCACAGGGCAACCAAGTGACCATTCAGAGGGTAATTGCTCTTGCTTTGACCTGTTTGGATCTGGATCACTGTCTTGGGTGGCAGTCCTGTAGTGAGAAATGCCAGTGGTAGAGAGGTTGTGGTGGCTGTAGAGAGGATGCCCTCCTCAAACCTCTGACAACATTTGTGAAAAGCATAATGATTTAGGGCAAAGCTCTATCCATTCTGGAAGCAGAGTTCTATGATGGCAAAGAGCTCAAAAGTCAAGTAATTGGCTGGCAAGATGAGCAAGCAAAGGAAGCACAATCAGACCATAGAATTCTTTTTTTGGGAAAAAAGTATCAAAACATGTAAATAGAAGAAGTCAACATAGTCAAAACTCCTGTATTAAAAGCTTCCAAGAAAATATGAATTGGTTACAGGCCATGAAGGAGGAGCTCAAGAAGGATTTTGAAATTCAAGTAAGAGAAGTGGAGGAAAAATTGGGAAGAAAAATGAGAGTGATGAAAGAAAATAATGAAAAGCAAGTCAACAGCCTGCTAAAGGAGACCCCCCAAAATACTGAAGGAAATAACATCTTAAAAAATAGAATAACTCAAATGGCAAAGGAGGCCCAAAAAACCAATGAGGAGAAGAATGCCTTAAAAAGCCAAATTGCCCAGATGGAAAAGGAATTTCAGAAACTTACTGAAAAGAATAACTCCTTCAAAATTATACTGGAGCAAATGGAAGCTAATGACTTTATGAGAAATCAAGATACTATAAAACAGGTCCAAAGAAATGAAAGAATAGAAGGCAATGTGAAATATCTCATTAGAAAAACCACTGACCTGGAAATTAGATCGAGGAGAGATAATTTAATAATTACTGGACTACTTGAAATCCATTATCAAAAAAAGAGCCTAGAAACCATCCTTCAAGAAATTCTCAAGGAAAATTAACCTGATATTCTAGAACCAGAGGGAAAAATAGAAATTGAAAGAATTCACGGATTGCCTGTTGGAAAAGATTCCCAAAATAAAACTCCTAGGAATATCATAGCCAGATTCCAGAGCTCCCAGGTCAAGGAGAAAATATTACAATCTGTCAGGAAAAAACAATTTAGGGGATTGAAAGACTTGGAATATGTTATTCTGGAGGTCAAAGGAGCTAGGATTAAAACAAAGAATCACCTACCCAGAAAAAATGAGTATAATGTTGCAAGGGAAAATGTAGTCATTCTAAGAAATAGAGAACTTTCAAGTATTCTTGATGAAAAAGCCAGAGCTGAACATAAAATTTCACTTGCAAATACAAGAAGCAAGAGAAGCATGAGAAGGTAAACAGGAAAAAGAAATCATAAGGAACCTATTAAAGTTGAACTATTTATGTTCCTACATGGAAAAAAGATAATTGAAACTCATGAGTCTTTTATCACTATGAGGATAGTTGAAGGGAATATATTTATGTATATATATGTGTGTATATATATATATATATATATATATATATATATAAATAAAAAAAAGAAAAATAAAAAAAGAAAAAATATAAATAAAAAAATAAAAATAAAAAGATGGATATAGAGATAGAAAAAGAGAGAGAGAGAGAGAGAGAGAGAGAGAGAGAGAGAGAGGAAGGTGTAAGAGTGTATAAAGGGGCAGCCAGGTAGCACAGTGAGTAAGAGAACCAGCTCCAGTGTCGGGATGACCTGGAGATCAAATCCAGGCTCAAACACTTAGCATCTACCCAGAAACACCTGGCCGTGTAACCTTGAGCAAGTTACTTAATCCCAATTGCTTAGGGGCAGCCAGGTGGCTCATCGAGTAAGAGCACTGGCTGCAGTGTCGGGATAATCTGGGGATCAAATCTGGGCTCAGATACTCAGCACCACACCCAGAATTAACTGGCCATGTAACCTTGAGTAAGTTACTTCACCCCAATTGCTCTAAAAAAAAAAGTGTATAAATACATGTATGTATATCAATACACAGAGGGCACAGGATTAGTTGAAGTTGAATTTTGTTGAATAGGAAAGGATGATATCTAAAAAATAAAATTAAGAAATAAGAGAGGAATATAATGAGAGAAGGCTATAGGGAGAGATAGAATAGTGTAAATTATCTCATATAAAAGAAGCAAGAGAAAACTGTTACAATGGAGGGGAAGAACAGTAAGGTAAAAGGGAATGGGTCAAACTTACTTTCATTGAATTTGGCTTAAGGAGGGAATAACATATACACTCAATACAAGAAATTAGGGGGGAAGTAGATAAGAGGGGAATGATAGAAGGAAGGGCAGATTGGACAAGAGGGTAGTTAGAATCACATACTTTTGAAAAGGGACAGAGCGAAAATAGACAAGAGAAAAAGTGGGGAGCCAGGATAGGGTGGAGGGAAATATAGTTTGTTTTTCACAATATATCTACTATGAAAATATTTTGTGTAACTACACATGTACAGCCTAAATTGAATTATTTATCTTCCCACTGGGGGTGTGTGAGGAGGGAAGAAAGGAAAGAATCTAGAAATAAAAATTTTAAAAACAAATGTTAAGTTTCTAGGGTAGAATTAAGAAAAACTGGGTGTGGTGCCAAGATGGCAGAAGAGAAGCAGAAACTTTTCTAACATCCTCTGTGAATCCAGTCACTAAACTTTAAAAAGTGGATCTGAATGGATTGTAGAGTGACAGAATCCACTGGGAGACAGAGCATGGCAGAATCCAGCCCAGGAAAGTGCCCACATGGGTCTGGGCAGGGGGAGCATGGAACATTCAAGGACTGCAGTAGCATGGACTAGACAGCAGAATACAGCCGAGTGAGAAGGAGTCACAGCCAGCAGACTCACCCACCCAAGGGCTATTTGCAGCTGTCTCACCAGTGTCTCACCACAGGACAGGAGTATCCATCAGAGCTGGGTAAAAGTAAGCTCATGGCCTCCTGCAGAGAAAACAGCTTCTCCTGGGGCTATCATCCCACATCCTGGAAATTTAAAAATCACCTAATTGATTTTCCAGAAGCCAAGATGGCAAAGTAATCCCTAACTGATCTGATTCCCCATCCCTGACCTAGAAAACCCAGAGATAAATGTCCCACCCAGAGTAAAAGCCTGAAATAGCAGAAATAGCCTCAGGCTTAGGAGTCATGGAGAAAGGGTATAACTGAGCCTGTAAGCAGGTTGAAGAGAAGAGCGGGAGGGGTCCCAACAAGCCCCATCTCCCCTGACCAGCAAAAGCCTGTCTGAGCTGTAGCCCAGGAGCATAGAGGCAGAAATCTGAAGCAGCCAGACCACTCCTCCCCCACAGATTACTCTGTGAGCCTCAGGGTAACTCAGGGCAAACACTGACAGTCCTGGCCTTGGCCTCAATCAAGACACCCAGAGGCTACAGCACATAAAGCCAACAAGGAGGCACCTGGCTCCCAGCCTGAGAATCTGGGGTTAGAGCCCTCTGTAACCCAGGAGTGGAAATACACTTTAAAGGACAGGAAACAGGCAATTACAATGGGCCAGAAGCAACTTGCAAAGGCAAGACCAAAGACAATAGAATCCTATTATTATCAACAAAAAGAATCACTTTCAGGAGACACCATAGACTCTGTATCCACACCTGAGACCACAGATGGAAATGTGAACTGGTCTCAAGCCCAAAAAGCATTCTTGGAGGAGCTCAAGAAAGATTTTAAAAGCCAAATTGGAGAAGTAGAAGATAAATTTAAATCTACAGTGACCAAACTGAAAAAAAGTCTCACTGAAGAAAACAAATCCTTAAAAAATAAAATTTGTGAAGTTAACTAGAGAAAATACCTCCCAAAAAGAGGACCTTCAAAAACTAATTGAAGAAAATAATTCACTAAAAATTAGAATCAATCAAATTGAAGCTCAGGACTCTATGATGCACCAAGAGTCAATCAAACAAAGCACTGGAAAAAAAAAACAACCTAGAGAACAGATCAGACAATATCCTCCAAGAGATTGTCAAAGAAAACTGTCCTGATGTTCTAGAATTGGAAGGTAAAATAATTATTGAAAGAATTTACCAGTCTCCTCCTGAAAGAGATCCCAAATTGTAAACTCCAAGAAATATAGTAGCCAAATTCCAGAATTACAAGATTAAGGAGAAAATATTGAGGCATAAAAACATACTATAGTAGAGGGGAAGGAAAGAGGGATAGGAACATCATTTGAACATTATTCTCACTGGATCTGATTCAAAGAGGGATCAACATAATCAGTTAACTTTAAGATTCAAACATGAAAAGACACAAAACCTCATTAAATAGAGGAAAAGGAGCACTGTATAAAACATACTCTCATTGGTGTGGGGTCAAAGAGGGAATAACTTACTCTGATAATTATAAAAATCCATTGTGTCCTATAGCCAGTAGAAGGGGTTTGGGGTGATTAGAGGGATTAGAAAGAAGGTAAATACCAGTAAGGGGAGAGGATAGGTAAAGAAGGAGGGTCACAGGGAGGGAATACTGAGGGAAGTGGTTGTCAAAAGGAAAACCCTTAAGGAGGAGAAGGGATAAGGAAGAAACAAAAACATATGCAGGGGAGGGAATAGGATGAAGGGAAAGAGACAGATAGTAATCACAACTGTGAAAGTGAATGGGATGAACTCTTGCATTAAACAGAGGTGGATAACAGAATGGATTAAAAACCATAATGCTGCAATGTGCTGTCTATGAGAAACACATTAGAAACAAGGGGATCCACACAGGTAAAGGTAAAAGGCTGGAGTAGAATACATTATGCTTCAGCTAAAGTAAAAAAAAAAACAACCCAGGAATAGCAATCCTTATTTAAGATAAAGTAAAAGTGAAAATAGATCTAATTAATCCTTATTTCAGATAAAGCAAAAGCAAAAACAGATCTAATTAAGATCAACAAGGAAACTTTGTCCTTCTAAAAGGCACCATTGAAAATGAAGCTATATCATTATGTAACATATATGCACCAAGTGGTATAGCTTCCAAATTCCTAGAGGAGAAATTAAGGGAATTAGAGGAGAAAATAGATAGCAAAACTATACTAGTGGGGGACCTTAATCTTTCCTCTCTGAACTTGATAAATCTAATCTCAAAATAAAAAAGAAAGAAGTTAAGGAGGCAAATAGAAATTTAGAGAGGCTAGACATGATAGACCTGTGGAGAAAACTGAATGGGGATAAAAAGGAATATACTTTCATCTCAGTGGTACTTGGCATATACTAAAAAATCGACCATGTACTAGGGCATAAAAACTTCACAATTCAGTGCAGAAAGGCAGAAATATTAAATGCATCATTCACAGATCATGATGCAATAAAAAATACATATGCAATAAAGGGTCATGGAAAGGTAGACTAAAAACAAATTGGAAATTAAAAAATTTAATCCTAAAGAATGACTAGGTCAAACAAGAAATTATAGGAACAATAAGTAACTTCATTCAAGAGAATGACTATAATGAGACAATATACCAAAATTTGTGGGATGCAGTAAAGTCAGTTCTTAGGGGAAGTTTTATGTCCCTGAGTGCATATATGAATATATTAGAGAAAATGGAGGTCAATAAATTGGACATGCAATTGAAAAAGATAGAAAAAGAACAAATTAAAAATCCCCAATTGAATACTAAATTAGAAATAATGAAAACCAAAGTAGAGATTAATAAAAGTGAAATTAAGAAAACTATTGAATTAATTAATAAAAATAAGAGCTGGTTTTATGAAAAAAAAAAACAATAAAATTGAAAGACCTTTAGTCAATATGATAAAAAAAGAAAGAAGAAAATAAAATTATCAGAATCAAAAATGAAAAGGGTGAATCTACCTCCAATGAAGAGGAAATTAAAACAACAATTAGGAATTATTTAGCCAAATTGTATGCACATAAATTTGATAATCTTAGTGAAATGGATGAATATTTACAAAAATATAAATTGCCCAGATTAACTGAAGAGGAAGTAAATTACTTAACCCCATCTCAGAAAAAGAAATCAAATAAGCTATCAGTGAACATCCTAGGAAAAAATCTCCAGGGCCAGATGGATATACTAGTGAATTCTATCAAACATTCAAAGAACAATTGTTTCCAATAATATACAAAATAATTGGCAAAATTAGTGAAAAAGGAATCCTACCAAATCATTTTATGACACAAATATGGTACTGATACCTAAATAAGAAAGAGATAAAACAGAGAATGAAAAGTATAGACCGATTTCCCTCATGAATATAGATGAAAAAATTCTAAATAATATATTAGCAAAAAGACTACAGGAACTTATCATGAGGATAATACACTTTGATCATGTAGGATTTATTCCAGGAATGCAAGGATGGTTTAATATTAGTAAAACCATCAGTATAATTGGTCATACCAACACTAAAACTACCAAAAACCACATGATTATCTCAAGAGATGCAGAAAAGGCTTTTGACAAAGTACAACATCATTCCTATTAAAAACACTAGAAAGTATAGGAATAAATAGAATCTTATTTAAAATAATAGGTAGCATCTATTTAAAGCCATCAGAAAGTATTATAAGTAATGGGGATAAGCTAGAAACATTTCCAATAAGATCACGGGTGAAACAAGGGTGCCCACTATCACCCCTCTTATTCAATCTGGTACTAGAAATGTTAACAGTAGCTATTAGAGAAGAAAAAAAAAGTCAAAGGAATCAAGTTAGGCAAAGAAGAGACCAAGCTATCACTCTGTGCAGATAACATGAAGATATACTTAGAGAATCAAGTAAAAAAAACTACTTGAGACAACAAATAAATTTAGCAAAGTTGCAGGATATAACATAAACCCTATAAATCCTCTACATTCCTGTATATTTCTAATGAAATTCAACAGCAAGAGATAGAAAGAGAAATCCCATCTAAAGTTACTGTAGACATTATAAAATATTTGGGAATCTATCTGCCAAAATAAACCCAGGACCTATAAGAATACAACTACAAAACACTTTTCACACAAATAAAGTCAGATTTAACTAATTGAAAAACATCAATTGCTCATGGCTGAGTCGAGCTAATATAATAAAAATGACAATTTTACCTATATTAAATTCCATATTTAGTAAAATTAAGAGGTGAGAGATTAATATAATCAGAGGAGATGGGGAGACACAGAAAGAGGTAAACTATCTCATATAGAAGAGGCAAGGGAAGATGGTTACAATGGAGGGGAAGAATAGGAAGGCAAAAGGGAATGGGCCAACCTTATTCTCATTGAATTTGGCTCAGGGAGAGAATGACATACACTAAATTGGGTATCTCACTCTACAGGAGAGTATGAGGTTAGGGGATGAGAGGGGGGATGATGGAAGGGGGGGCAGGCTGGGGGGCAGGGAAGTTGCAAGCACCCACTTTTGAAAAGGGGCGGGATCAAAGTAGAGAATAGGACAAGTGGGAGGTGGGATAGGAGGGAGGGAAATATAGTCAGTCTTTTACAATATATCTACTATGGTAATGTTTTGCTTTAGCTACACAACCTATACTGAATTGCTTATCTTCCCAGTAAGGGTTGGTGACAAGGGAGGAAGGAAATGAATTTGGAATTCAAAATTTTAAAATCAAATATTAAAAATTCATATGCATATATATATATATACTATTATGAATACTATTTTACATGTAATTGGGAAATAAGATATACAGGCAGTGGGGCATAGAGATCCACCATGCCCTACTTGAAAATTCCAAGGTGGTATGGGAGAAGATATGGGAGAGAGCAGATTAGAGGAAGGGATATCCTGTGGGACTGCTATTTTGTTGTGGTGGGTAGGGGAAAAATGGGGAGAAAATTTGTAACTTAATATCTGGTGGAAATGAATGATGTAAATCAGAAGTTAATAAAGCATTTGAAAAAATGAAAAAAAAAGAATGTTTGAAAGTTCTCTATTTCATTGAATGATCATATTTTCCTCTAAAATATCATACTCAGTTTTTCTGGGTAGGTAATTTTTGGTTTTAATTCCAGCTCCTTTGACCCCTGGAATATCATATTCCAAGCCCTTTGAACCCTCAGTATAGAAGCTGCCAGATCCTATGTTATCCTGATTGTGTTTCCACAATATTCAAGTGGTTTCTTCCTGATGGCTTGTAATATTTTCTTCTTGATCAGGGAATTTTGGAACCTGGGTATAATATTCCTAGGAGTTTTCTTTTTGGGATCTTTTGTTCCCCAAAATAGGAGTGTAAAGTTGGATTGCTCTGCTTGCTTTGCTTTCTTTTCTTGCTCATTTTGCCACTCAATTACTTTACTTTTGAGCTTTTTGCCACATAATACTGTGCTACTAGACAGGGGAACTTTGTCCCAATCAGTGGGGCTTTCACAGCTGCTGGAGCTGTAAGTTGGGTGCCCTCTCTGAGCCTCTACATGGAGATTTACCTGGGTCACGCACACCAGGACCTCCACCTTAGACTGCAATCCAGATCTAAGAAGGTTAAAGCAAGAGTGATTACCCCTCAGACTGATTGCTTGGTCCCCCCTACAATCTGCAAGCCAGGAGCTGAAGCTGCCATGTGGTGGCAGCTGTATGGTCATGGCACATCAGTGACTTCCCCCCCTGAGGGTAAATGCCAGACCACATTCTTGAACTACCGGATTCCAAAGTCTAAAGTGCACTGACTTCTCACTTTGTCCTTATCATCCACATGTTGCCAATACTGGAAACTGCCACAGCTGCTGGTCATCTGAAGTCCCTCCAGCCGGCAGCTGGTCAAGCCACCCTGAGGCTAAAATATTGGGCTTCCAGGACTGGGTTTGGCTCTCAGACTGTGGTGCTGGCCCCTTCCTGCCAGCCTGCTGGACTGTCTTCAGTGGGAGATTAGCTTATCACTGTCATTTTTGGGGTTCTGTAGCTACAAATTTTTCTAGAATAATATTTTACATGAACCGGAGGAGGTGGAAGCTGGAGCCTCAAGGAAGTCCTTTTTCTACTCTGCTATCTTGATCTTATTTTTAGTTTTTAATATTCACTTCCATAAGGTTCAAATCTTCTTCCCCTCTCTTCCCTTCTGCTCCCCAAGACAGCATGCAATCCAATACAGGCTCTACATATACATTCTGATCAGAAACATTTTTACATTATGTTGCATAGAAGAATTGTTATTGCATAGAAGAAAAAAAAGAAAAGAAAAAAAAAAACCAAAAAAAACCCAAAATAGTCGGCTTCATTCTATATTCTGACTCCATATTTCTTTCTCTGAATGTGGTTGGTATTTTCCATCATAAGTCCTTTGGAATTGTTTTAGGCCCTTGCTGTTGAAAAGGGCTAAGTGTATCAAAATCACTCCTCTCACACTATGGCTGTTATTGTGTACAATATTCTCCTGCTTCTGCTTCCTTCACTCAACATCAATTCAATAAATCTTTCCAGGTTTCTCTGAGATCCACTTGTTCATCATTTCTTATAGCATAGAAATATTCCAATACATTCATATACGACAACTTGTTCAGCAATTCCCCAATTGATGGACATCCATTGATTTCCAGTTCTTGGCCACCACAAAAAGAGCTGTTATAATAATTTTGTACATGTGGATCCTTTTCTCATTTTTATGATCTCTTTGCCACACAGCCCTGGATGTGGTATTGCTGGGTCAGAGGGTATGTACATTTTTATAGCCCTTTGGGCATAGTTCCAAATTGCTCTCCAGAATGGTTGTATCAGTTCACAGCTCTACCAACAATGAGTTAGTGTTCCTACTTTCCCACATCTTTTCCAACATTTATCATTTTCCTGTTTTGTCATGTTAGCCAATCTGATAGGTATGAAGTAGTACCTCAGAGTTGTTCTGATTTGCAACTCTCTAATCAATAGTGATTTAGAAAATTTTTTTTCATATGACTAGAGATAGCTTTAATTTCATCTTCTGAAAATGTCCTGTTCACCTCCTTTGACCATTTATCAACTGGCTAACAACTTGTAATCTTGTAAATCTGACTCAGTTCTCTTTGTATTTTAGAAATAATGCTGTTATCAGAGACACTGGTTGTAGAAATTCTTTCTCAGTTTTCTGGTCCCCCCCCCCCCATCTTAGTTGCATTGGCTTCGTTTGTGCAAAAACTTTTCAAATTAATATAATCAAGATTATCCATTTTACATTTCATAATGTCTGCTATCTCTTGTTTGGTCATAAATTTCCCCCTTCTCCATAAATATGACAGGTAAGCTATTCCTTGCTCCCCTAATTTGTTTATTGTATCAGCCTTTATACCTAGACCATGTACTCATTTGAATGTTAATCTGGTAAATGGTGTCAGATATTGATCTATGCCCAGTTTCTACCATACTATTTTTCAGTTTTCCAAGCAGTTTTTGTC